>NC_089249.1:153700923-154003565 GCF_963930625.1 Muntiacus reevesi
ATGAAGTGCAAAGGGAGAATACTAATCTGCAAAAACTACAGGCCCAGAAACAGCAAGTACAGGAACTCCTTGATGGGCTGGATGAGCAGAAAGCCCAGCTGGAGGAGCAACTGCAGGAAGTCAGAAAGAAGTGTGCTGAGGAGGCCCAGCTGGTAAGGCCTGGCGGCTTACCACTGCCTGTGTCTTTACCTTAGGTGCTTTTGCTGGCTTGAGATAGAAACCCTCTCTGCTCGTTGTTGCTGTTGTTAGGTGCCAATCTAGTCAACATGAAGTTTGGGAACATGAAGGAGATGGGGCATGTTTCATCTAGAAATTACAGGGGAAATAGGACACTGCATTTTTTTTTTTCCCTAAAATTTAGTTGGAAGTATGGTACCTATGTCTTCCACTCTCCTCTGTCAGTCCCTGATTGCCTTTTCTACAGAAAATATACATCAAAAACACCAAAATAGTAAACTAAAATAAATATTGCGTTATAGAACATTTTAATGACATCTCTTTTTTTAATCCCCTGGTTGTCTCATTCACCTCATGTTGTAGATCTCATCCCTGAAAGCTGAACTAACTAGTCAAGAATCACAAATCTCCACTTATGAAGAAGAGCTGGCCAAAGCTAGGGAAGAACTGAGTCGCCTACAGCAAGAAACAGCAGAGTTGGAAGAGAGTGTGGAGTCAGGGAAGGCTCAGCTGGGACCTCTCCAGCAGCACCTGCAAGATTCACAGCAGGAAATCAGTTCAGTAAGTCTTTATGGGAGTGAAAAATACACTCAAGTGGGCACTCAACGTATCCTTTTAGTACATAGTATTTTCTCCACTTCTACTGCTTCTTCTTCTGTCCAGGTTATTATTCATTTTCTGTCATTTTATACGAATAGGCTTCTTGTCACCTGTCATAAGTTAAAACTGTTGTGAGTCTTACACATCTGATGATTATCACTGAAATCTTGTCGAGTGTGCAGGCTTTGTAGTTAGATGGTTTGGATTTAAAGGCTTGCTCTGCTGCTTACTGCCTGAATCACCTCAGTTTTAGATTCCTCAGCTTGGAGAACTGGGAATTCCCTGGTGGCTCAGCAGTAAAGAAACCTGCCAATAGAGGAGACATGAGTTCAATCCCTGAATCAGGGAGATCCCCTGGAGAAGGAAATGGCAACTCACTCCAGTATTCTTGCCTGGAAAACCCCATGGAGAGGAGACTGGCGAGCTACAGTCTAGGGTGTCGCAAGAGAGTTGGACGTGACTTAGTAACCAAACAGCAGTAACCACCAGAGGTTAGGATTTCGCCCTTTTCACTGCTGAGGACACGGATTCAATTCCTGATTGGGGAACTGACATTTAAGATCATGCAAGCTGCACAGCATGGCCAAATTTTTAAAAATAAATAAAATAAAATTGGAGAATTAACAATATGCCTACCTCCTTTAGCTGCTTTTAAAGTTTTAATGGGGCAAAACCAGTGAGACATTTGAGCATAGCATTTGGTAAGTAAGTACTCAGTTAAGTGTTGCTTATTTTTATAAATAATAACCTGGTGTCTTGCCTTTTGGGGATTCTAATCTTAAAATCAATTTTGCTCATTTAGAAACCTTTATTTTTTTGAAATTAGGAGATTTTTCTTTATATAGATAAATATAACTGTTGTGGTAGGTCCAGAATATCGATCCTTTCCTTTGCTGTTTCTTGATTTCCCTAAATGGGGAATAATATTTTATAGAATGATGGTAGGATGGTTGGATGTGTGTAGAGACTGCATAGCCCATTCCTTTCCATTTGAATTTGAACAAACTGAAGCCAGGGAAGGTTAAGGAACTTGCTTATGGTTATGTAGCCTTCAGAAGAGCCATAGCCTAGAATTCAGATCTTCTGAAACCTAGTCAGTTAATTATTATATATAATGAACTCCTTCTCCTTGATATGCTTCCTTCCCCTCTCTTGTCTGGCAGATGAATACCTGCTCACCCATCTTGCAAGCCATGGTTTAACCTCTTCTGTCTTTGTGGCATCTTCTGAATCCTGCCTTTTTTGGACACTGTACTTGTTACAGTAATTGTAACATTTTCCCCTGCACATTTGTTTATGTATCTACCTCTCTCAGTAGATGGAGCTTTTTGGTCTAGAAACATACATATTTATCCAAGCATTTAGCACAGTTCTTGTCTCAGTGTAGGTACTCAGTTAACATGTAGTAAACCCAAAAGAATTTTATACTAGTGGGAACGATACCAGATAAATGGACAGTCTTTAAAATAGTTTTATTTGAGTTTTTAAAATATTTTTAATGTTATTTATAGACTGTAAAATTAACCCATTTTAATGGTACAATCCATGATTTTCAATAAATTTGATGTTTGAGAGTTGCTCAAACATCACAATCCAGTTTTAGAATTATTTCCCTTACTTCCAAAAGACCCTTGTGCCATTTATCATCAATTCCCACCCTTACCCCTGGGTAACTACTTTCTGTGTCTGTAGATTTGCCTTTTCTGAGCATTTCACATAGAAGAACTGAACACTCTGTGGTCTTTCTCATGTGGTTTCTTTCACTTAGTGTAATGTTTTTGAGACCCATCCATATTGTAGCATGTAACAAAATTATAGTTCCTTTTATAAGGTGTGTTGTTTATTTATTCACCAATTAATGGGCATTTGGATTCTTTCTTCCTGTTGACTATTATGAATAATGATGCTGTGAATTTTCTGTTTGCATACAATTCTTTATGTAGACATGTGTTTTCATTTCTCCTGGATATAAAATAGTTGGCTATATTGTAAAGTTACGTTAAGCTTTTTTTTTTAACTTTAATTTGCCAAACTTTTCCAAAGTGGCTGTACCATTTTAATACTTGCCCTAGCAATATGTAAGAGTTCCAACTTCTCCACATTTTTACCAACACTTTTATTGTCTTTTTTTTTTTTTTTTTTTTTTTGTGGGCGGCCCCACTTATTGTCTTTTTGATTACAGACATTCTTGTAGATGTAAAGTGGTACTTCATAGTCTTTAATTTGCAATTCTCTAATGACTAGAGATGTTGATCATCTTTTCGTATGCCTGTGAGCCGTTTGTACATCCTCTTGGATGAAATGTCTGTTTAAAGTCTTTTGCCTGGACTTCCCTGGTGGCACAGATGGTAAAGTCTTTTGCCTGTTTTGGGTTGTCTTATTACACAAGTTTTTAAAAATATATATATGTATATTCTGGAGATAAGTCTTTTTTCAGATATTTGATTTACAAATAATTTTTCCCAGTCTCTGGCTTGTTTTTTAGTTTTCTTTTCTTTCACTTTTTTGAAAGGGGATTTCTTTCAAAGGAAAGACCATAAATTAGAAAAATAGAAATGACTCCAGATATTATAAATTATCAGAGAGAAAATAAAGCCATGTTTTTGAGCATGGAAGATAGTGTCAGCAGGATGTACTACCAAGTGTTTCAGATATTTGTAGAAGGGATTAGATCTTTGTGTCTGATCTCCCAATCTTAAGAATAAACATACCAAATTCTTACACTTGACTCAGGTACCATGTGTCTTTCCCACAGAGGGCAGCATATTCCCATGGGCCTATAAAAAAGAAATTTGGTTGTAAATTAGCCTGATACCTTTATTGCTCTCTAAAACTTAGCTATAGCTTTTTTGGAAAAAGGAATAACTAAAGAGAGATTTTGTGACTTGCTGAATTTTTATTTTTATTTCTTACCTTGTACAAATTTTCTAGAAAACAAAAAACCTTTGACCTTTACTCTGTGTAACTTGCTTGCACAATGTATACTATTTATCCAAGTATTTCTGGCAGTTTAAATGTTTGTTGTACTTTTCTTGCACAGTTTGCAGAGAGCTTGTGTTAGTTGTGTGATGATTTTTTTCTATATCCTCCAAGTTTACCTAGAGAGTGAGGGAGCACACAGGCTTAAATGACAGGTGCCTGGGAGACTCAGAACCAGGAAGGCCAAGTTGTATTCATGATTTTGTTGATTGTCTCAGGAATAAATAAGGAACAAACTGTCCTACACAGAACTCTCTGGTAGGCAGGCATTTCACCCAACTGCTTCATCTATATGGTGAGTAATGGTTTAAATGTTTAGACTACAAGGTAGTAGCATTAAAACTGATTTAATGATCATGATAAATTATTTAATGAAATAAGAGAGAATAGGAAATAACAGCATACATTACACATAGTAAGGATGAGTATTACTTCATGAAACTTGTTTCACCCCTGTGTATGTGTGTAAATGTATAGTTATATGTATGATATATGCATCTGTATATATGTTTTATGTATATATACACACAGAGAGACATATGTACATATATATTTACTGGGTTGAAGTGTAAACTCTATTTCTTTCTGTAGATTAAAGTAAAAGTAAGTTTATAAACCACTGCTCTATAGCACTAGGAATATACAAGGCATATGCTTTGTGTTATAAATGTGTTATAAATGTTATAAATAGTATTTTTTATTGCTATTTTAAATCCTAAATGAAATGCAATTTGTGTGTATATATACACAATATATATATATACACAAAATGAGATGTGTGTATATATCTATATATATACACACACACAGACACACACCCACACACATACTGATGCCCACTGTTTAAATATATAAGCATAATACTTGTGTTTTTGAGTGAACATTTTTTAAGCACCTATAGTATGCATCATTGTGCTAGATGTTAGAGATACAAAGTTAATAACAAAAATTTGGTCTCTATCCTCAAAAGGCTCTAGTCTTTAACATTTTAAAAATAGAGTAGTAGAAAAGGAACAGGAAATTTTAATTGTTATAGTAGTGAGAAATATAATATGCTAGGTACTTTTACACACACTGTCCTTCATTTACATAGGCCTTTACATTTTACAGAGTTCTTTTAAATATATCTTTTACTTCACATAAAAATCTTCTATGAAGATAGCTCTTACTACCTCTGTGGATTAAAAAATGGAAGCTTGGAGAGGGTACTTTGACTAAGATAACCTAATAATTAGAAAGTGATAGAGCTAGATGTACATCTGTCTGTTTATCCAATATAGTGTTCTTTTTCCAGGCTATGAACCTCACTTCTCCTTTGGTAAATTTATAGATTCCAAATTGAGCAACGTAAAAACTTTATGGGAAATATTAGGGGAATAAGATTAGGGAACAGAGATTTACAGAATGTCAATAGGTAATTTTTATATTTGCTAGAAACAAAAAATATATATAACATACTAATAAATAGAGGATGCCAATGTAATTAAAATATATATATATATTTTGAAAATGATACTATGCAGTAAAGTTCTGTTTATTGTTTTTTTCACTAGAAACATTTTTTTATTCTGTTGTCTCATTTCTTTGAAATATATGTAAATGTGTTTTTATTGTAGATATTGGTATAAATAAGCATTTTTTTCCTTCTAGTTCCCCACATTTTTCTTTTTATATGTATTACAATTTATTGTGTTGTCCCAGGTGTAGAAAGTCAATGGATATTGAAATTTAAAAAAACTTTGTCCTTCATTTAACATGTTTGGTATGTTTTAGATTTAGACACTACTTCTTAAGGTTCTAGCCTATTAATAAATAATGCCAGGGGATAGGACACTAGCTCACTGCACCTTTGTTTTCACTTCTCTTCTTCCCAATAGGAGTATGAATGGCTCCAAAGTCTTATGTACTCTTCCTCTATTTCCTCTCCCTCTCCTAAAGTGTCATCACAAAATTTGCCTTGCACTACCGCTTTGCCAACTTTTTCCCAATACTCTGACACTTTTTCTAGTTATATTCTAAAGGACTGCCAATTAGCAGATATTTGAATTAAAATTCTTGGATCTTTCAAAAGATGTACAAAAGCAAATCCATATATACTGTAATTTCAGGAGGAGAACTTACTGGGATGAATTACTGAAATCCTTTTCTCTAAGTCATGCTGCATTCCTTAATGGAAGCAGATTTATCCTTGATCAAGTCTAAGCATATAGTTATTATTATATCACAAGTCTTTCTAGTAATTTTTCTAGTTTTTGTCTAAAAATGTCTTTCTAGTAAATTCTGTTTTGTATTTCTTCTTTGTATTGACAGATGCAAATGAAACTTGTGGAAATGAAAGAGCTGGAAAACCATAGTAATCAATTAAATTGGTGCAGTAGTCCACACAGCATTCTTGTAAATGGTGCTACAGATTATTGCAGCCTCAGTACCAGCAGCAGTGAAACAGCCAATCTTAATGAGCACACTGAAGGCCAGAGCAACCCAGAGTCTGAGCCCATACACCAGGAGTCTCCAGTGAGTCTCAATAGTTCCTTTAATTCCATAACCAACTTCAGAAGGAAAAAAAACTGATTCAGATGAAAGTTCTATTGACATCATACCTAATATAAATATGTGGCCTTGCCTCATCTGAGACAATTGAGAAAGGAAGAGTGGGTTCTAACAGTTTTAACTAGTGCAGAATGTAATTTTAACTGATCTATTTGTTATAGAGGCATGTTTTCAAAGTTGTGATTCTGTAAGTAGTAACTTTTGAAAAGTAGTATTTATTTTTAAGTAATCTCATCCAAAGCTGAAAGTAATTATTTCATAATATTGAAGACATTTATTTACTTTTTTTTTTTGAGAATATCAGCTAATGCAAGAGCGCTGCTCTTCCGAATGAGAGCTACAGAGACAAAAAACCTTTAACCCCGTCTTCCAGCTGCATGCAGTCTAGTCGTGTAACGCTATGTTAAAAGGCTGTGATAAAGTAAATAGGGTATTCAGGTAGGACAACTTGGAGGAGGCTCAGAGATGATATCATAGGGAAGCTTTACAAGTGACCACTGAAGTGAGAAGAGGTTAAGCAAAGGAGACGGTGGTACATTTCTGACAGAGGAAACAGCATTAGCATAAGTATGTATTGGGAGAAAACATGCTGCACGGGATCATGAGAAGTTTTCCGAGGTGGTTTTGTGATGGTGAGGAATGTGTTGGTAGGAGATGAGGCTGTCTTCTGTGGGTTACCTGTATTACCTCTGGTACATTTTATCAAGATAGAGATATCTGTGCCCCATTCCAAACTTGTTGAACTAGAGTTTCTGGGTTGGGCCCAGGTACATATGTTTTAAAAAACAAACTCCTTGGTGATTATGTTATGTGCCTAGATAAAAATGACCACTTTCAGGTCAGAAAGGACCAGAGAGTAAGACATTTCGATTCATCTTGCAGCATTGGGGAATTTGCCTTACTACAGTGAGTAGCCATTGAAGAATTTTTAAGCAAGAAGTGACAGGATTGAGTTTACCTTTTAGAAAATCTGGATAAGGCACTCCCTGGCAGTCCAGTGGCTAGGACTTGGTCAGTGCTTTTATTGCTGTAGCCTGGGTTCAATTCCTGGTCAGGGAACTAAGATCCCACAAGCTGTAGGGTGCCACCAAAAAAATTTTTTTACAGTGGATTATAGATTGGAGAATAGGACTAGACATACTGAGATATGGTGAGAGACTATTGGGGTAGTCTATGTGAGAATTGTTTTAACCTGGATCTAACCAGTAGCCGGAGGGATGATGAGAAGAATACAAATTTTATAGATACTAAGGATTTTAAATTAATAGATTTAATGTTATTTGTACAGTGCAGTCTTGAACTGCACAATATTCTTTTAAGCACAAAATGCAAATTGCTAGGTTATCCTTCAAAGACATAGGATGGTATGAAATAGAAGTTGGTTTTGCCACTTCTTAAGACTTATTATCTACTGATCTAAATGCAGAAAGCAATGACATCATTGAAGGACTTCTAACCAGAAGATCATGATTAGATTCATATTTTAGATCTATTACTTTGGCTGCCCTGAGAAGGATAGATGTGGAGGACAAATATTGGAGGCAGGAAGACAGTTGGAATATTATTAATACAGTAATATGTATCAGAAATGATGATGCTATAAATGAATGGTAGTGACAGTCAGGATGGAGAAGAATGGAAGGATTTGAGAACTAGATGAGAGGTAGACTCCTAAGACTTGGAATCTAGCTGGGGGATGACCAGAGGGATGTAGTTAAGGAAGAACTGGAATTTTCTGGCCTTGAGTGGTTTTGAGGCTTGATGATATCATTTTCCTAAGAAATATTATAGAGGTCATCCAATGAATATATTTTGCTTATCTTTTAAAAATTTTAGTAGTTTTTGACTCTTCTTTGTCAGTTTCCTCTGCCAAGTAGAAAATATATTGTGAAGAATTAATATTTTGAAGGATTAATATTTTATAGGCAAGAAGTAGTCCTGAAATACTGCCTTCTGGTGTGACTGATGAAAATGAAGAGGTGACTGTAGCTGTTAATGAAAAAGTTTGTCCTGAATTTAATAGTGACAGACATTCAAAAGAGGTAAAAATAATTCTATATTAATACGTAAATGTTCTTATTCTCTTCTCAATATGGGTTATATACTATTTAATGCTAAGGAAAGAGAAAAATGTGTTAAATGGACTTTATGACCACAAAAATATTTGTTATGTTACCATCAGTTGATTTTTCAAACATGCTATTTTATTTTAAGATTTTACCTTTTAAAACTTTTGGTTTCTAAAACCTTTTTTTTTAATTTTAAATTATTTTTAGGAAGATCCATTTAATGTAGAAACAAGTTCACTGACAAATCCAGTTACAGATTCAAACTTGGATTTTTTCCAGTCTGATCCTTTTGTTGGCAGTAAGTATTCTTATATTTACGTTACAAATTTACCAAAAAGGACCATATAAGAATTTGGGCTTCAGTTTTGAGAGCCTACTTGTTATAGCAAAAGTAGAAAAGAGAATGATGTTTTTATATGGTCAGACTGTAGTTTTTTCCTCTCCAGGCAACTAAATCCTGGAACTAAGCATTTGATTATGCCTTTGGAACCCCTGATTAAGAGTATGTTTCTCCTTCAGAATAGAGACCCAGAGAAAGAGAAGAGATTGGGCCGTCTTAAGTCAGCCAGCAATTATTTACCAAAAGTGCCAACACCATGAACAGAAACTATAGTAGTTAGTAGTTTGATGCCTGCCTATAGTAGTTAGTAGCTCCCTAAAGTCTTATTGAAGAATCATAAGTTCAATAAATTAAAATACCTGATGTCATCATAAGCTATGTTAAATACCACTTATGTTAAACTTCTTTTTATTTATTTCCAAACTCACCTTGTGAAACTGATAGATCAGTTTTTTACCAGTTTTAAAGATGGGAAACTAAGATACATAAATGGAATAATTTGCTCAGAGGCATGGCCAAAATGAGCCTAGATATTAGAACTCTTCTAAGAAAGCTTCTTTATTAATATATATATGTGTGTGTATATATATATATATATATGTAGTGTTAAAAGATATGTAAATTGAGCATTTAAAGTATACAATTAAATGGTTTGAGTACATTTATGTAGTTGTATAATCCTCACTAAAATCTAGTTTTGAAACAAATTTTATTACCCCATAGAGCAACTCCATACCCATTGTAAGTCATTGCCTGTTCCTCTGACCCTCAATTCGCCCAACCACTAATCTATTTTCTGTCTCTATAGATGTGCATACTTACGGAATTATACAGTATATGCTTTTTTATGTCTGGCTTCATTCATTTAGCCTAACATTTTCAAGGATTACTCACATTTTAGTATGTTTCAATATTTCTTTCTGTTTTATTGATGAATATTATTATATGGATGTACCGCATTTTACTTATTCATTGGTTGATGGACTGTTGGGTTGTTTACACTTTCTGGCTGTTTTAAATAATGCTGTTGTGAACACTTATGTACAAGTTTTTGTGTGAATATATGTTTACTTTTCTCTGGGGTATATATCAGATCATAGTACTCTGTTGAATCATTTGAGGAGCTACCAAACTGTTTTCCAAAGTGTCTGTACCATATTATATATATATATATATATTTATATATATTCCCACCAGTAGTATATGTGGCTTGCAATTTCTCCATATCTTTGCCAACACTTGTGACTCTGTATCCTTTTGATTATAGCCATCATAGTGAGTGTTAAGTGGTATCTTATTTGGGTTTGATTTGTATTTCCTTAATGACTAATATTGTTGAACATCTTTCTCTGTGGTTATCGGCCATCCTTATATCTTCTTTGGAGAAATGTTTATTCTAATCATTTGCCCTTTTTTAAATTGGTTGTTTGTCTTTTAATTATTGATTTGTAGGAATTCTTTACATATTCTGAATATAAGTCCCTTATCAAACATATGATTTGCAACTATATTCTTGTGTTCAATGTTGTCTTAATTTTGATGGAGTCTAATTTTTTTTTTAATGTTTTCTCTTGTGCTTTTGATTTCTCTTGTGAGATAGGGGTCCAACTTTATTCTCTTCCAGGTGGATATCCAGTTGTCCCAGTACCATTTGTTGAAAAGACTATTCTTTCCCCCATTGAATTGTCTTAGCACTTTTGTCAAAAATCAAATGATGATAAATGTGTAAGGATTTATTTCTAGACCCTCCAATTCTTTAAGCACTTTTTTTTGTACTTCAGTGAAGCCTGGTATCTTTGTTTCTGAAGTGTTGATAGTAATACCCATCCAGTAATACTGTGAAAAGTAGACATTTTGTTAGTAAAATTCTTGCCCTCAAGCCTGTGTTTTCCCCTCCATGTAATCTGACCTCGTGGTCAGGAGGTAAGTATAGTTGGCTCTGATTCAAATTTGCCTCTTTTATGAGGTATATTGATGTTCTTCCCTTATTAAAATAGTGATACTTATTAGTATTTTAAAATTTCCTAAAGGTGGACAGCATTCATTGTCTTACCTACTTTGAGATAGAGTTAATGAAACAAACGTTGCTTTTGTTTTGAAGTTACCCTTTAAGTAATGGTGCCACAACAGTAAATATTGTGATTTTGATTTCTGCATATTTCTTTTATCACAGGTGATCCTTTCAAGGATGATCCTTTTGGAAAAATTGGTTAGTGTTTTATTGAAGTCCTTCTTAGCTTTAATTTAATTCTTCTTAATTATAAGCTTTTGTTATATTTATGAATGAGAGATCACAGTTGGGTAGTTTTAGGAATGGACTTCCTTTTTATTCAGTTTTAAAATAGACCTAAGGCGTCACTAAGATGTTGTATGTACCTGGCATTTTCAGAGAAAAAGTGACAGATACTTGTGAATTTGCTTAGTAAACTGTTAGCTATACTTTATAAAAAATAACATTAGTCCTTATACTTTGATGTTTTTAATACATCAAATGATTCTTTGATGCTTTTAATACACTGGTTTCTTCTTATTAGCCAAGGATTAGATAAATAAAATGATCTACATTACTATAGGGTTTAGGACTTTTTTTTCCCGTTCAATTATAGCCTATTACAGATCTTAAATAATTACTGTGTCAGGCTTTTTGAGATTCTTTCTCTGGGATTTTCACAAATCTGGTGTGCCATTTAGTTATGCTTCCCAAACCTGTTCCAAACTGTTGGCTGTTATCATTGAGCCCAGAGAGAGAAATACATTTAGAAATTTTTGTTGTTTCTTTGCTTCCCTGGTGGCTCAGATGGTAAAGAATCTGCCTGCAGTGCGGGAGAACTGGGTTCGATCCCTGGGGCAGGAAGCTTTGTGGAGAAGGGAACGGCAACTTACTCCAGTATTCTTGCCTGGAGAATCGCACGGACCGAGGAGCCTGGCGGGCTGAAGTCCATGGGGTCACAGAAAGTCAGACACGACTGAATGACTAACACTTTCACTTAACATTCTTATGTGTTTTTTTTTCCTTTCTTCTTAGTTATAATAGCATAGAATAAGGGTCTTTAAAGTGGGATCACTTGATATTATGTGCTAATTAAAAAAATCAGTTTATTGGATGAAAAGCTCTTTTATCAAAACCACAGAGAAAACTGTGATCCTTTCCCCACCCCCAAAATTAGAATCACCAGGTTAGAGGAAAGTATTTTAACCTAGCGTATAGGCAACATTGTGTAATAAGTGTTGGAGTTATTGACTTGCTTTGACTGAATAATGAACAAGTAGGAAAGAATGTTAATTAAAACTGCTTAACTAGATCTGTCTATACATTTTTATGACCCAGATAATTAGTCATAAAGTACCTGACTTAGACTCTACAGGAGTTCAAAATGCCTTTTAATTAAGGCAGTTGTCATCAGAGACAGGAAATTTAGAGTAATAATTTTTAATCTCTCATATTTGTGTGTTTTTTTTTAGATCCATTTGGTGGTGATCCTTTCAAAGGGTCAGATCCATTTGCATCTGACTGCTTCTTCAAGCAGTCTTCTACTGATCCTTTTGCCACTTCAAGTACTGACCCTTTTAGTGCAGCCGGCAATAGCAGTAATACATCGGTAAGTAGGGTTTAAAAAATGTTAAATGGACCACAAATGTTCTAAGTGAGTTTCTTTTTTTCTTTTTAAGAGTAGACAGTTTGTTGTCTGGTGAAATAACAAAATCATTAATCATTGCTAGATGGTAAATTTCTTGAGGGTAGGAACTATATCTTACAAAAAATTTAGTACACATGCCCTGCCTGTACTTTGGTTCAGTGATCAGTAAATATATGTTAACTTCTGCTTAATGGTCAGAGAAGAGGTAGGGAAAGAGACAAATGTAGAAAAAAAAGCAGTTTACCAGTAGTAAAATCATACCCTATTCGAGTCATCTTTCAAATCTGAAAGATAGAAATAATTCAGTAAGTACTCACTCTAGACAAGAAAATTGTTTGCCAAACTGCCACTAACTCCTGGGAATGAGACTCATACCTTTACCTTTCTTGTAAATTCTGTTCCTTCCAAGTGGCAATATAAGGCATATAGATAACAAGCAAAGGACTTATTGGCCTATTATATTTTGTCTTTAAGAAAATGAGTATACAGTGGATCTTTTGTATTCTGTCTACAAATAGATGAGTTAGGTGAGTTTCTTGAAATACACACTGATGAAAGAATTCTCTTGTAGATTACTTCTGACGGGTGATAGAAAAATTTCAGTCTCGTTGAACCTATCTAGTTTTTGGTTCAGACTGGCATTTCACACTGTGAGCACCCACTGAAATTGACAGAATACTCATGTCATCCAAATATCAAGGCCACCCTTCAAAGGAAAAAATATTATCCCATTGGCAATTTTAAAAATAAATGATTAAAAGTCCATAAGCCAGTCTTCAGTAAAGCTTTTTGAAAATATTTGGTATGCGTTATTGAAATAATGAAATCAATTTAAAAAGAACAGCATTGATCTTTTTTTAAAGAATCATTTCTGTTATTTTGTGTACTTATCTAGAGTGTTGTTCTTGCAAAGAGGTATTAATTCCCACTAAATGTCAGACTCTCTTGATAATATACATAGTACAGCAATTACTATTTAATAACCACCCACTATGATCCAAGTACTGTTGTGGGCTTTATATTCATAGTTTCTAATCTTCACGTCAGTCTTACAAAGTAGGTGTTGGTGTCCCTATTTTAACAATAAGAACACTGGAACTCAGAAAAATTAACTAAGGTCAGGCAACCAAGTCTGGAGGCTTTGAAAACAAAATCTTTATATTAGGATATTTAAACACTTGCAAAATAGAGTAACATAATGAAGTATTTTAACCTCTGTGTATCTATAGCCCAATTTCAATAATTATCAATGGTTTTGGAGAGGTTTTTACTTTTTTTTCCTTGTTTGGTTTTTTTAAGTTTTTATTTGAAGTCTTATTTTTTGAGACAGGATATTTCACACCTGTAAGTAAACCACATCTAGAGAGGAGCAGTTGATTGACAGACACGTGAAGCAGAAATTTTGTCTTTTAATACTCTTAGATTAAGAGAACTTCCTTAAAAGCATAATTGATTATTTTAAAGGTAATAAACTTTGGTATTCTTGAATTGCTTCCTTACTATATTTAGTAACGAACTACTTGGCCAGCAACTGGTTTTTTCCACTGTTGTAAAACTAAGCAGATGCCTCTGTAATTGAATATTTGTGGTTTCCACAGGCTACTGGATACTTTGTGTTCCTGCAACACTCAGTTTGTAGTGTGGACCCACTTGCCAAATTCTTCTTGAATTGCCCGCAACCTGGATTCTTTCCCCCTCACCTTATTTTAGCCTCTTGTTATCTACTCTTATTGTTTAAAAAGCAAGAGGCCAAAGCAGCTCATCCTAATTTAAAAATAAACATGTTTCTTCTCCTCTCCCCTGGTGAAATTTTTCTACCATTCATTCTACTACTTTTTGTCCTTTCTGCCTGGTTTTTGAAAGCTGCAGTGCCCTTGCTGACAGTTCTTAATTTCTCCATTCAAAACTGTAAACTAAACACCAAATTGGCAATATAATAATAGTTACATTTATCTAATCTCTTCTATGTATGAGGCATGGTGCTAAGTTCTTTTCATGTGTTACCTCATTTAAGCATCACAATAATCCTATGAGGCTCATGTATCATCCTCATTTTAAAGATAAAGTAAATGAGAGGTTATTACATGTAAGTAAGTTAGTAAGTGACAGAACTAAATTCAGACTCTATCTGACCAAAATCTAAGGTCTTCACCACTGTAGTCTAAGATTCAAACTCATTTTTTCCTAACTACAAACCCCTGCTTTTGGTCATCTTTCTTCTTTTCAAACAGGCCTCTGTTAATGCCTTAAGATACAAGTCTCTCCCCACAAGTCTTTTCTGTTCCTTCAAGGGTGGTCTCTTTTCTCAGAGGGACTAATTTTAAAAAACAAACCAAAACAACAAGTGCCATTTCTTACTATCCTAGCAAGCATATGGTAGCTACTATGTACATGCTAAGTCATACTGTGAGAGGAGGAAATGGATGGCCGATGTAGAGAAGAGAGAATTTCAGTGATAGGTTAGGTTAGGTGACCTTATAGGAGGATTTGGAACATTAATTCTATAAAATCATACCATCTGAATGTTAGTCATGAAAATTACTTTCGTATACTAAATTGCCTAATTACCGAAACGAACATGACACAAAGAGAGTTCTGTGGGCACTTACTCCTTCATGGGCTGCGCGGCCCATCCTGCTCCTCTTGCTGTCTCAGTGCCCTTTTAGGGTACGTGCACAGTGTGTGGGCTTGCCAGGTGGCACCAGTGGTAAAGAACCTGCCTGCCAATGCAGGAGACATGAGAGACCCAGGTTTGATCCCTTGGTCAGGAAGATCCCCTGGAGGAGGGCATGGCGACCCACCCCAGTATCCCTGCCTGGAGAATCCCATAGACAGAGGACCCTGGCAGGTTACAGTCCATGGGGTCACACAGAGTCAGACACGACTGAAGCAATTTAGCACACATGCACAGTGTATGATAAAGGAATAGAATTATATATGACACACATATAGGCCTACTTTTTCTATTCTCTCTGTGATGGTAAATAAAATCTACAAGCTATTTAAAACCAGGTCTGTTAGTTTTCCTTCTCTCACAGTTGAGAGAAGAAGCATTAATAGTTGGTGACTTGTGTTATCATGTCAGTGACTGGTCTGTCTCACATTGGTATTTTAACTATCATATTAGGAATCATGGAGAGTTACTTTGCTATACAGACCAGCTTGATTTTTTTCCCCTTTATTGCTGTTTATTCATTTAGCAGATAATCAGAGTACAAGCTAGTGTGTTCATTTTATAAAAGGTGCAAGTTAAGATAAGCATCAGTTAAAATTTTCAGTTCTAAAAACATCACTATTCTTTCTGCAAGTAGTTTTGTTTTAGTGAGTCCTGTTTTATAAAAAGAAAATATGTGGTAAGTCTCAGTGAGAGTTGTTTCTCTCTTATCAAATACATCTGTTTTACTTGAGCTCTGTAATATCCTTTGACGTTCAGTTGTAATACCTAAGTTCTTGATGATTAGAAGTAGATCGTGTAATACAGATGACATTGATAGTCATGAGTCAGAGTAGGAGATAAATATTCCAAAACTCTTTTTGTGTCCCTTTTATCTGATTGTATGCCAAGACTTTTAGCTGGCCTCTTAAAAAGAACCTGATGCCAGAAAGAGAAAGTTCAGTTACCTTCCTAGATATACATTTTGTTTGGCTATGATTTAAAACCAAGCTGAAGTAGGAAGATAGTTCGGTAGTCAGAATCTCTGGCTTCTGTAAAACATTTGCAAAGTCCTTACTCTTTGTAGCCATTCATGCTTATCATTTGATGCAGATTTTTTACATGACTTATTATTGAAAGTGGCTAAAGTTTTTTTTTTTTAGTAGAAAGCATTCTCTCTCTCTCTATCACACACACACACACACACACACTCTCTCTCTCTCTCTCTCTCTCTCTCTCTCTCTCTCTCTCTCTCTCTCTCTCTCTCACTCTCTCTGACATTAGAGGAAGTTGGGTAAAGGGCATATAAGAGGTCTCTGTGTTATCTTTACAGCTGTTCTAGAAATCTACAGTTATTTCAAAATGAAAATTAAAGAATAGTGTGCATCTAAACAAGTAGCAAAATTATGAAGGAAAGAAATGAATACCACCAATGCCAGGGTAATAATGATCTTTACAGAGGGGAGAGATGGGATTGTGATTAGAGCAGGCACATGAAGACTTTTGAGATTTTGGCAGTTTCATAGATGTTCACTTGATACCTTTTATTAAATGGTTCATAATGTTCCATACACTTTTCTGAATGTATGTTTTACAGTAAAAGATTAGAAAATGATATGAATCATTTCATTTTAATAAGATTGCAAATCAGTAGGGGCAAACACTTGTTCCTAATGCCTTGTATTTCTTAATTAGTTTAGAGTTTGTGAAGAATATTTTCTTTGGTGTGGCAATAAAGTTTCAGCTATGAAAAGTTTGCTCTCTCAATCATGACTTTGTGTAATTTGTTTAGGTAGAAACTTTAAAGCACAATGATCCTTTTGCTCCTGGTGGAACAGTTGTTGTTGCAGCAAGCGATTCAGGTAAGGACATAATTTTCTTTGAACAGTAAACATCACCCTTTCTTTCAACTTCTTTTTTTTGGTCTTCATCAATTATATTCTATTTACTTGCTTATGGCTTTAAGATTATTGCATAGTTATTAGATTGGTACAGAAGTAATTGTGCTTTCAGACCCTGAATTTTAAATCATTTTAAAGGGTCAAAGCTATGGTTTTTCCAGGAGTCGTGTTTGGATGTGAGAGTTGGACCTTAGTGCTGAAGAATTACTGCTTTTGAACTGTGGTGTTGGAGAAGACTCTTGGGAGTCCTTTGGAATACATGGAGATCAAAACAGTCAGTCCTAAAGGAAATTAACCCTGGATATTCATTGGAAGGATTGAAGCTGAAACTGAAGCTCCAATACTTTGGCCACCTGATACGAAGAGCTGACTCGTGGGAAAAGACCCTGATGCTGGGAAAGATTGAAGGCGGGAGGAGAGGGGGCAACAGAGGACAAGATGGTCCGATGGCATCACCGACTCATTAGACATGAGTCTGAGCAAACTCCAGGAGATGGTGAAGGACAGGGAAGCCTGGTGTGCTGCAGCCCATGAGGTCTCAGAGTCAGACATAAATGAACAACTGAACAATGACAGTAACGGAGTCAAACACACCTGTATTAGTGAAAATAGAAGCTATTAAAGTCAACAGATTTTTGCCAATGAGAAATAAATTTTATTCCTGTAGCATAAAAATCTGTGCTTCAGGATTTGACAAACTCTTAGAAAGCGTTTTGTGTGTCCTGCTGGTTGTGGAAGCATTTTCCCTGTAAAAAGTTGTTGATATACTTGAAGAAGAAGTGTTAGTCAGTTGGTGAGAGGTCAGGTGAATATGGCAGATGAGCCAAAACTTCATTGCCCAATTTGTTCAATTTTTGAAGTGTCAGTTGTGTGACATGGGATTGGGCGTTGTCTCAGAAAAGAATTGGGTCAGCTGTTAGTGTTGCAGTTTTCCATTCATCTCATCTATTTACTGGGCATACTTCTCAGATGTAATGGTTCTGCTGTGATTCAGAAAGCTGTAGTGGATCAGACCACCAGCAGACCACCAAAGAGTGACCATGACCCTTTTTTGGGTGCAAGTTTGGTTTGGGAAATGCTTTGGAGCTTCTTCTCTGTCCAGCCACTGACCTATTTGTCACTGGTTGTCATATAAAAATCCACTTTTCATCGCACCTCACAATCAAGTTGAGAAATGATTCATTGTTGCATAGAATAAGAAAAGACAACACTTAAAAGTAACGATTTTTTTGATTTGTGGTCAGTTCTTGAGGCACTCACTTCTTGAGCTTTTTCACCTTTCCAATTTGCTTCAAATCCCAAATGATTGTAGAATGGTCAACAAGTTCTTGGGCAACTTCTTGTGTAGTTGTAAGATGATCAGCTTCAATGATTGCTCTCAATTGGTTGTTGTCAATTTCCGATGGCTGGCCACTTTTCTCGTCACCTTCAAGACTCTTGTCTCCTTTGCAAAACTTCTTGAACTACCAGTGCACTGTATGTTCGTTAGCAGTTTCTGGGCCAAATGCGTTGTTGATTTTGTGAGTCGTCTCTGCTGCTTTGATCCATTTTTGAACTTAAATATGAAGACTGCTCTAATTTGCTTTTTGTCTAACAATCATTTTCATAGTCTGCAATGCATATAAAATAAACAGCAAGTAAAACTTATTAGCAAAAAGCATAAAACAAGAAATGCACATCAAAATGATATATAGCATAATCACTTTTATTTAAGAATGTATTCCAATATCAAATGGAAAATTTCAACAATATTAAACCACAGTTACTTTTGCACCAACCTAAATGTATCCTATTATGTTCTACCAATAATAATAATGGTGTTTGTGTATTACTTTCTACTTTTCTTATCATTATCTCACTTACTGTTCATGTTAAAGAGCTTAATATATACTCTAGCAAATGTCAGTAAAACCAATAAAAATGTCTTTTTGCTTTATAAAAGACAGTGTTCCTTGGCAGTTTCAAAGTCAGCATTGATTCTTATGGATCGTGACCTAAATTTAAAAATTAGTGACTTCCCATATTAGCAAAACTCCCTTGGGATTTCCCATGTTTCTCCAACAAAAATATTATAGGGAAAAAAAAGAGAAGGGGGAAGAAACTTAAAAGTAAAAGCAAATTTAAGGAGTGTATCACGTAAATAATACGTGTAGATCTTGCTTGTACTTGATTTGAATAAATCAACTAAAAAAAGATTTATGAGATGAAAGAAATTTGGACAGGTTGACATTAAGAAATTTTTTTATTTTTTAAGATGATATGAAAATGCTATTATAGTTTTGTCTTTTAAAAAACAGTCTTCAGAGTTCCCTGTCAGTGCAGTGGTTAAGACTCTGCACTTCCGCTACAAGGAGCACAGGTTCAATCCCTGGTCAGGGAACTAAGATCACACATGCCGCATAGTATGGCCAAAACCAGAGAAACAAAACAAGTCTTTATCTTAGAGATACATTATGTCAGATTTAGAGATGAAGTGATTAAATTGGGGTTTGTATCAAAATAATCTTGTAGAGTGGTTAAACTGGAGTGTGTATAGGAAATAAAGTTGCTAAGTACTAAAGCTAAGCAATAAATACATGAGGGTTCATTATACTAGCTTTGTATTTTTATCCGTTTTGAATTTTTCATAAGAAAAGTTTTTAAAAATAAAATCAGTAAAAAATAAAAATCAATGGCTTCCCATAGGTAATGTAATAACTTTACAAATAGTACATAGATTCTGTTAATAATACAGAGAAAAGCTAAATGTTATTCTAGCATACGGTCTTCATGCTTTACTTATGGAATCTAATTTTCCATTTATCCTAAACCTTTTAAGTATTATTCCCACTTTATTTTATTATTATTTTTAAAGAGTCTTGGCCTTTTCACACACCCCAAGTATGTCATACTTTTATTTATTTATTTAGGCTGCACCTTGCAGCATGTGGAACTTTGCAGATCAAAGGTTGCACTGGTACCCCCTGTAGTAGAAGTGCACAGTCTTAACCACTGAACCACCAAATAAATTCCATATTCCCACTTTAAAGGTCAGGAAACTGAAAATACAAACATTAAGTAACTTGGTCAAAATTTACAGTTTTATTAGATTTGAACAATAAAGCCAAGATTCAAACCTATGGCTGATAGAGTCTAAAAGCTTTTTCAACTAAGTAACTATTTCTCTCTATTCATTTATTGTCTAGGAGAGCAGGGAATTAGAAGTAGACTCAAACATGTAAATACTTCAGTATCATGCTAAAAATAGGGTGCCTTATTTTTCCAGAGGAAAATAGAGTGAGTTACTCAGTGTAGAAATTTGCTGATTGTGACAAATTGAGGATTATGAGTGTAGAGAAAGATTAGTATAGAAATGCCTTCACAATTTGAATTTCTTGGGCAAATACGAAGATGAGATTCAACAGTGTGCATTATTTGTTTTCAGCTTGAAGATTAACATCCCACATAAGTAATAAAGAATGTAAAAAAGCAGATATGTAGAAAAAAAGATTTAATGTAGTGCTGGGTTTGGATTTAACCTAAAATTTAGAACTACAGCAAATAAGATTTCTAAAAGGCTTGTTGTAATAAAAGTGGTCAAATTGTATCTTTTTAAAATACATGAGCTCTTTTAGAGTCTCATTATTGAACTGATGAATTAATGTATTGATAGGGATATTATATGATAAGAAAGGATAGCCTAAGAGAATAAAACGAAAGGGTAATACATTTTAATTAACTCTTGATTGCCCACACTGAGGAATGGTAAGTGCCATGAGAATTCATTATCGCTGCAAGCATTTAAAGAAAAGGGAGATGGCCTCCCTTTAGGGCAACTCATGAATGATTTCAGAGCAGAAGGTGGCTTTTGTGGTATGCCTTGAAAGAATGGCCTACATAAGTAGATATGGGAAGTGTAGTTAAAGCAAAGAGAGCAAGGACATACAGTGCATGTTCGAAGAAAAGCAGACATTTTGGTAAAGCATACTTATAGATAGAGAAATAGTCAGATTAAGTAAGGCTAAAATGGTTGATTGTGATCTCAGTGTAGGTTTCTGTTGCCTTTGTTGGTCTTCTCTTTCAGTTCCAGTTCCTAGCTCATTTCCTGTAAAGTGGAAGATGACTATAGTAGACTGGAAGTGGGCTAAGGTTTATTGTTTTTATCATCATAGTAATAGATACCATTTACTGAGCACTTGCTTAGTTCCAGCACTGCATGTGCTATTTTCTCATATTTGGTCTTGTTTAATTCTCACAGCAACTACCTGAGAAAATTGCTGTTACGTTTATTGTATAGACAAGGAAAATCAAGAAATGGAGAGATGAAGCCATTTCACAAGGTTAAGGAAGTAGTAATAGATGGACTCACATTCAGATGATGTCTCTAGTTTTCCACTAGCCTCTTTGGTCCTTCTTTCTCTGTCTCTTTGCTAATTCTTTCTCTTTTCCCAAACTTCTTTATGTTGTGTTGCTCTAGGTCTTAGACTCTGAACTTGTCTTCTCTGTCTCTGTTCCTTGGGGTTCTCATCTGGTTTTATGGTTTTACATACTCTCTCCATATTGATTTCTAACTCTAGCCACACTTTTTCCCATGAACTCCAGACACCTGTAACCAATTATCTACTGACATCTCCACTCAAACATCTCATAGATATGTCTAACACAACATGTCTAACACCACACACCTAATCTTCCTTCCCAAACCTGCTTCTCTTGAATCTTTCCCCATCTTTTTTTTTCTCAAATCAAAAGACTTTTTATTGCCTCTTTAAAATATCACAGTTTAATCCATAGAACCATCTGGCATCTTGCTGTTTCTGCAGCCAGACCACTCAGATCTTATTCATCAGCCTGCTGAACTGTTACTTTTTCAGAAACATAGATACCATCCAAAAACTTTGATATCCTTGTCTTTAACTGTGGTGGCTTGCTGAATCAAAGCAGCCAAACTTGACACAAGTTCATTATTGTTTGCTTCGAGAATCATCTCATCTTTCTGGGTTTGACATACTGAACAAGCAGCCCCTGGCCTCATCCGAACCCTGTGGATGTATTTTTCACCCAGAAAATTTCAAATTTCCGCAATAGAACCAGTCTCCTCAATAACAACTTTGATGGGGAAGTGGACTTACACAGACCTCATCTTGTAACAGAAGCCCAATGTAACACCCTTGATCATGCTCTGACTACAAATCCTGTGAACAGTTGCCAGTTCCTTTCTGTTTCCCCACCATATGTCAGCCCAGAGCCTCTTCTTTTTCTTTCCAAGGAGACGGAGTTCTACATTGATGTGATTGAAGGGTACCTCTTGGGCCCTTCACAATAACTGTCTGTCCTTTCAGAGTAATGTCAAAAATTTTTCTGGAATGTTGACAGTCTGCTGAGAATGGTCTTCATTCTCACAGTAAATGTAGCAAAGAGCTTTCCCCATCCTAACCCATGGTAATTTCATCTTTAACGTTGCTAAGACCTAAAATCTTAGAATCATTCTTGGTTCTTTTCTCTTACTCTGTCTCTAATGTATCAATAAATGTTACTGATTCTACCTTCAAATTATATACAGTAAAAGCCTTACAATGGCCTAAAGCTTTCTAATAATATCTCATTGTTATTACCTGTGCTCACTCTGCTCCAATCACACTGACTTTACTGTTGCTCAAGAAACAGACTCAGCTCTTAGCTGTTCCCCATTCCAATCATCCATAGGATGATTTTTCTCCATATATCCACAGGATGACCTCTGTTACCTCTAACAAATCTTGGCCAAAATGTCATCTTATCATCTAGCCCAGCACTCCCACCATAATGTTTTCTATTCCTTCTTACTGTATTTTGGTTTATTAATGCCTTTGGTTTATTAATACATAGTGTACTATGTAAATTTCTGTGTTTTTCTCTTATCTCCTCTTACTTCTACTAGATTTTGGCATCCACAGGAACTTGAATCTTTTTATTCACTGATATCTCCCAAGAACCTTAAACTATACCTGGGGACATAATATTACTGAATGAATGGATGAATCAATTACTGTTCTCACAGAGCATGTGAAAGGAGCCCAGTGGATGAGAATTTTTATTTGGGGAAGGGGGGCATATTGTTCATTTTTTTCCTGATAAGTGGGTATTTTAACATTGTGGTGGAAAATACATGATATAAAATTGACCATTTTAGCCACTTTTAAGTATACAGTTAGTGATATTAAATACCTTCATGTTATTGTGCAACCATCATCCATCTATCTACAGGATTTTTTTCATCTCCTAAAACTGAAACTGTACCAGTTAAACAAGAACTCCCCATTTTCCCTTCTTACCAGGCCCTGGCAAACACCATTTACTTACTGTGTTTATGAATTTGACTACTCTAGGTCCCTTATAAAAGTGGAATCCTATCGTATTTGTCTTTTTGTGTCTTGGGCTTATTTCATTTGTCATAATTTCCTCAAGGTTCATCCATGTTGTAGCATGTATCAGCATGTATCCTTCTTTAAGACTGAATGATATTCTGTTGTATGAATATGCCACTTTTTGTTTATATATTCCTCCATCAATAGACATTTGGTTTGCATCCACATTTTGACTTGCATTCACGACATTTATGTTGTGAATGATGCTCTTATTCATATGAGTTTACAAATACTTAATCAAGTCCTTGGTTTCAGTTCTTTTAGGTATTTAGAATTTCTCAATCATATAGTAACTGTTTTTGATTTTTTGAGAAGCCATCATACTGTTTTCCATGCCTTACTATTTTACATTCCCATCAGCAGTGCACAAGGATTCCAGTTTCTCTACATCCTTGCCAACACATACTACTTTTTTAAAATAATAACCATATTAATGATGTGAAGTGGCAGCTCATTGATTTGATTTGCATTTCTCTAGTGAATAATGATGCATATTGGCCATTTGTATATCTTTGTAGCATCTATTCAGATGCTTTGTCCATTTTAAAAAATCAGTTGTTTGCTTTTTTGTTGTTGCAGTGTAGAAGTTCCTTATATTTTGTAGATATTAAACCCTTATGAGATATGATTTGCAAATATTTTCTCCCATATCATAGGTTGCCTTTTCATTCTGTTGATACTGTCTCGGTGCACAGAACTTTTAAATTTTGATGTTGTCCAGTTTATGTACTTTTTCTTTTGTTGCCTATGCTTTTAGTGTCCTATCCAAGAAAATATTGCTAAATCCAATGTTGTGAAGTTTTCATTTACTTTTTCTTCTAAGAGTTTTTAGTTGTAGGTCTTACATTTAGGCCTTTGATCCATTTTGAGTTAATTTTACTTCATTCTTTTTCATATGGATATCCCATTTTCCCAAAACTACTTGTCCTTTCCCATTGAGTGGTTTTAACATCCTTGCAGAAAATCATTTGACTCCACGTGTAAGGGTTTATTTCTGGGCTCTCTATTCTGTTCCATTGATCAAAGTGTCTTAAAACCAGAACTGTTTTGATTACAATAGCTTTGTAATAAGTTTTGAAATCAAGAAGTTTGAGACCTGTAACTCTGTCAGTTTTTCAAGATTGTTTTTGCTATTCAGGGTCCCTTGAGATTCCATATGAATTTTAGGGTAAATTTTCTGTTTCTGCAAAACAGTGTATTGGGATTTTGACAGTGATTACATTGAATCTGTAGAGTGCTTTGGATGATATTAACATCTTAACAATACTGAATCTTCCAGTTCATGAATGTTGTCTGTTTTTCTCTTTATCTCTATCTATTTTCTTTCAGAATGTTTTATAGTTGTCAGTATACAAGTCTTCCTTGGTTAAGTTAATTCCTAAGTATTTTATTCTTTTTGATGCTATTGTAAATGTCATTGTTTTCTTAATTTCCTTTGCAGATTGTCCAAAGTATCAATATATGGAAATGCTATTGATTTCTGTGCATTGATTTTGTATCCTGCTACTTTGCTGAATTCATTTATTCTAAAGTTGTTTTTTTTTTTTAGGGTTTTCTGCATGTAAGATTGTGTCATCTGAAAACAGATAATTTTACCTCTTCCTTTTCAGTTTGGATGCCTTTTTTGTTCCTCCTTGCCTAATTGCTCTGGCTAGGATTTCTGTGTTGAATAGAAGTGGTGAAGGTGAGCATCCTTGTCTTGTTACAGATTTTAGAGAAAAAGCTTTCAGTATCTCACCATTGGTATGATGTTCACTGTTGGCTTTTCATATGTAGTTTTTATTATGTTGAAGTAGTTTCCTTCTTTTCCTAGTTTGTTCAGTGTTATCATGAAAGGATTTTTAATTTTGTCAAGTATATGCTTTTTCTGCATCAATTGAGATGATCATCTGGGGGTTTTTTCCTTCATTCTGTTAATGTAGTGTATTACATTAATTGATTTTCCTGTGTTGAACCATCTTTACATATAAAATGAGAGTCTGTATCTTCGTCATCTGCAGTCTAGCTGACATCTTGATTTGAATAAGAATCTAAGAATTAAAACTGTTTAGAGTTGAGTGGGCAATATGTTAGTTGCGTATGGGGCTGAGTTACACAGACTTTCCACAGATGTAAGACATATCAGTGGTCTGAATGTCCTTTTTCTTTTTTCTTTCTTTCCACAGCCATATAGGTCATTCAAACTTTGTTTTTGCATTTTTATCATTTAATCTTTATAATGATTATATGGGAGGTGCTATTCTTTCTCTCTTTAATAGTTTGCCCTGGGTCACAATAGCTGCCTCAGTTTCTAACCCATGTCTTACTTCAGAGCTCATGCTATTAATCATTTTGTTACCATGCCTCTGCCTTATATCTTCTCATCCAGTTCTGACAATACAAAAATTGGAGTTGGGTGATGCCACCGATTTTTTTTCTCTCTCAGACTTACATTACTGCCTTTGTTAGAGCTGAAGGAACCATAGACATGCTCTAGACCAGAGTTCTCACATTATTTTTCATGAAATTAGCTTCCAGAGGGGCCTTTAGGGGGTTGGCTAAGTCTAGTTTCATTATTTTTTAAGTGTCTCTGAATTTTTAAAAACTGAAGTTTAATTAGGTATATGCTTTTAGATCTAATACAAATAAGATTTTGACATTGGAGTGCACTGTAATATCAAGTTATGTGGGTTTTGTGTAAACCTATAAATAAACATTTATTTAAATCACTATGAGATTATAAGACTCTTGTTCAGAAATAAGTTGCTTTCTTGGATGAATAATGTTTTTCAAATAGAGTGAACAAAGCCAAGTAC
Organism: Muntiacus reevesi; assembly: GCF_963930625.1. NCBI lineage: Eukaryota > Metazoa > Chordata > Mammalia > Artiodactyla > Cervidae > Muntiacus > Muntiacus reevesi. The sequence continues at coordinate 153,727,012 of NC_089249.1, forward strand.
AGAAATAAGTTTGATCCCTGACTTGAAACATTTGTGTTAATCAAAATTGCTTCATTGTTCTCATTGTCACTGTGATAAGTAAATGTTATAAATTTGAACTTAAAAAGAATTTAAGAGTGAATTCTTAAAATCCATCTTACTTGTTTCATATATTGGAATTCCATTTAAGATTTGAGAATTATTCTCTGGTCTGATTGCTTAGTATATGAAGAGAAGCTGAGCCCCAGGACTACTTACTAGTTTACTTCTAAATCCCTGTCCATTGATCTTTCTGCTGTGTTATCCTGCCTCTTATTTACTAAATAATAAAAATGAAAAATTAAGATGTCTTTGGAACCCAGAATTTGATGAAGGGCCCTGAGAGCAAATGAAAAAAGGTTAGGTAAAAAAAATGAAAGAATTTTATAAGAATCTTATAAAAGGTCTAAAGACTTTGGGGTTGAGGGAAAATAATTCAGACTTCACCCTTACTAGGCTCTTATTTCAACAGTGATAACAAGAACTAATTAGGAAAGAAGTGGGTTATTTGAAGCAAACCCAGGCAGTGACTTTGGAGATTATCAAGCTTTTTGGTCTCAGGATCCTTTTTAAAATGAATGAAGACCCTCAAAGAACTTTTGTTTTGGGGGTCTTATTTATCAGTTTTTACTGTTAGAAATTAAAACAGAAATCAAAAATTTTTAATTCATTTAAAAACAAAAATAATAAACCCATTACATATTAACATAAATACCATATTTTTAAACAAAAGTAATAACTCCAGACCAAAAAAGAAAAATACTGTGAGAAGAGTAGCATTGTTTATATATTTTTGCAAAGCTCTTTAAATGTGCAGCTTTTGCTGGATCTTTTTATCTGCTTCTGCATTCAGTGTGCTACACTATGTGTCTTGCTTGAAATGTATGAAATGAAGATCTGCCTCACACATTTGGAAAAAGGGAGGATTATTTTAATAGACTTTTTAGATAATTGTGGATATTTTTCTTAGTTGTTATTTGTTATTCAGTCACTAAGTGTGTCTGACTCTTTGCAAGCCCATGGACTGCAGCATGCCAGGCTTCCCTGTCCTCCACTATCTCCTGGAGTTTGCTACTATACCAAAAATCAATAAATTTTAGTGTCTTCAAAGTTAGTTACACACACACACATACACACACACACACATACAGTTAGTTAAAATTAGGAATATGAAACTGTATCAATGAACTTTTCATATTCTGTTGCATTAAACTCCATTAGTCTTTCTTGCACAATGAATGAATCTTGTGCCCCATATATGGCTTTGTAACATGCATTGATCATTTGGAACGTACTGGTTCACTCAGTTATGTGTGTCTTCCAAATGTTAGCACATTTCATTATAAATAGTTTTTAAAATCACATTTATTGATATCACCATCCGTCTCATGAGAGTCTTTTACTTAAATATTGGTATAATGTTAAGCTTACGAGGCAGATAAACCTTTCCAGGATTCTAATTTTTACTTGATAGCTTGTAATTTTTATCATCTGCATAGAATACTTTCAGTTGTTTCCCTTTAAGTGACAGATTCACTTTGTTTAGGAAAGTGAAAGAAAGTGAAGTTGCTCAGTCGTATCTGACTCTGCGACCCCATGAACTATAGTCTACCAGCGTCCTCCGTCCATCTGATTTTCAAGGCAGGAGTACTGGAGTGGGTTGCCATTTCCGTCTCCAGGGAATCTTCCTGACCCAGGGATTGAACCCAGGTCTCCTGCATTGCAGGCAGATGCTTTACCCTCTAAGCCACCAGGGAAGCCCTTTATTTAGGAAGATACCTGAAATACTTAAAACCGAATAACCATCATTTACTTGTCTCTTCTTTTAAGTAAAACTGGTATTCCAAGAAAAAAGCAGCTAGTTCACTTTGTTTCTCAGACCATCATGTAAGTGCTTTTCCTTCAGATAGTCATTATACTTTGGTACTCAGCAGAAATGTTTTGTGTGTGTTTCTCATTTTGTCTTTCATAATTTTTAGATGTGTACCTAAGGGTCACAACTTATTTAAAATTAATAGTTTTTATTGATTCATCAAGGACAGACATTGATAAGTACACCTGGCCTTTTTCCCTCCATGATTCCCCTCCGTGAGTTTGTGGAGGCGAAGAATACAGCCAGTACAATTTGGTGTCACTGCCTTGATTCCTACTAAGGCACCCACCACTTTTTTTTTTTTTTAAACCCACCACTGGTTTTGCAACACTGTTGCAATTAATCAATACAATGAGAAAGATAATATCATCTTCATATCTTGAAGATCTTCATATCATATTTTGACCTTACAGACCTCCCTAAAGAGGTCTTGGACTTGTGGGATACATGGACCACACTTTGAGAACTGCTGATCTAATATGTTGTAGAAAATTTTCCTGTTGCCCTGTATTGTGCTGGTCTCTGTTCCCTCAGGCCAGTTTGCTCCCAGGAGGTATCTGGGACAGATGTCTTTTATTCAGAACAAGAGCAAGAAAATAATCTCAATGTCCTAGAGAAAAAGCTGAAGAGTGAGGCTATCTTTCTGTTCTATATTTAGTCTGGTGCTTCTGTTCTTCTCTCAGTACACACTTCCTGTGATGGTGTTGTCCAGTTCTGTGCATTCAGCTATAGCCTGTTCCCTGATGACTCCTAGATTTTGCCTTCTATGCCTGATCTCTCTCCTGAGCCTCCAGTACCTTCAAGTTACCAGCTGGATATATCTCCTTAGGTGTCAGCTCAACAGTGCTTAGAATTAATTGTCATCTTTTCCAGTTAGTCTCTCCTTTGAAGTATAATATAAGCAATTACAAAGAGTAAAGCTTGACCTCCTACATTCCAATTTTATACTAGTTACATTGTTATTGGTCCTCAGCCAGTCATCCTAGACTTCTCTGTCCTTCCTCATCTTGAATAAATTGCCAGGTCTTGTTGTTTTACCCACAATTGGACTCTGTCTATTCCTCCTTATACTCAGTTTGGTTGGGTCCTCCTCATGTTTTACCTGGACTGTGATACTAAATTGCCTCCAGTCTCTTCACCTGCTGATCTGTCACCTGCATCACTGCCAGAATTGCCTTTGTTAATATTTGATCTTAATCAGTTCAGTTCAGTCGCTCAGTCCTGTCTGACTCTGCAACCCCATGTACTGCAGCACACCAGGCCTCCCTGTCCATCACCAACTCCCGGAGTTTATTCAGACTCATGTCCATTGAGTCAGTGATGCCATCCAACCATCTCATCCTCTGTCGTCGCCTTTTTTTCCCGTCTTCAATTTTTCCCAGCATCAGGGTCTTTTCAAATGAGTCAGTTTTTTGCATCAGGTAGCCCAAGTATTGAAGTTTCACCTTCAGCATTAGTCCTTCCAATGAATATTCAGAACTGATTTCCTTCAGGATGGACTGATTGGATCTCCTTGCAGTCCAAGGGACTCTCAAGAATCTTCTATTGACACCACAGTTCAAAAACATCATCAATTCTTTGGCACTCAGCTTTCTTTACTAACCACAAATCTAAGTCACTAGCCCTATGTTCCAAATAAATGTGTGTGTGTGTTTATAATAAGAGGGCTTCCCTGGTGACTCAGATGATAATAAAGAATCTGCCTGCAATGTGAGAGACCCGGTTTGATCCCTGGGTCTGGAAAATCCCCTGGAGAAGGGAATGGCTACCCACTCACAGATACATGTCTGAAAGAAGTTGTCCACTGATAGCATTACCATCTTATTCAGTTGCCCAAGCACAGATCTGTGAGTCATCTTCTGTTCCAGCCCTACTGTCCCATCCTAGTGCTTCTGGGACTTAGCAGAATGAAAAAATTGACTGCTAAAAAAAATGAATAAATTATCTGTCTCAAATCTGCTACATTGTCATAAAATTTTGAATTCAATAGAAACCTAAACAGTCTAGAAAGAGATTGTCATCAGTAGGACATAAATGCTTGAGTCCAGTTGCCTGAGCTTAACTCAGATACATTGCTAGTTGTATAGGTTTTTCTAAGTCTTAGTTTCCTAAACTATAGAGTGAGGTTAATAATTACACTTCGGGCTTTGTGGGGTAGATTACATGAGATGATGTATGTTAAAGTATTTATTGTAGTTCCTATCATAGTAGATGGTAGTTGTTGTTGCTACTGCTACTACTTTTTAATGGCTTGCAAATGCAGACTGATGTCACTTGTAATGTACTCTTGGCTAGTTCCAAGTGAGATCTGACAGTGAAGAGTGTGTGTATATGTTGTCAACTCTTTTCCTGGAAAGGATTCTTTTAGTCTATAGTTGTTTTCTCTTCTCTTTTGTTTTTAAAATTCTTTTGTTTGAGAAATGAAAGATGGACTTTTTTTTTTAATGTTTAAGTTGGTAAATCTGTGTTTTCCTCCAACTTACAAATATATGTAGGTTCTTAATATATTTATTTAGTTTACTTGTTCATAAACTCTTGCCGTCTAGAAACCACTGAGACTCAGATACGTGGCATTATAAAACCAAAGTCACAAACACAGGATGTTTACCTTCCTTACTCACCGAGAAATTTAGTGTTTACTCCGCAAAAAGATTAATCCCACAGAACAGAATTGTAAGCTTTCAAAATAAATTAAAAATATAGGTAAATTTTTGTTGTTAAAGATTAAATGATAAATCACTGTACCTCTAAAATTTAGTAGTTATGGCAGTGATAGAAGGACCTTAAATAGTTTTAATATTTTGTCTCACATTGGGTTGTTGTTGTTTTTTGTTTTAGCATTTGCTCCTGGTGATAGATACCGTGTAAATTAAGAAATAAAACTAAAGAAAGCAAATTCAGGTTACTCAGTTTCTATTTTTTTTTTTTATTTGTAAACATTCTTTTTACAATTCGTTAAAAGAGTTGGATACGCCTGACTGACTGAACTGAACTGATAAATGAGATTAGTTCAGGTGCCAGAAAACTTTTTGCATGGAATATTTTACTGACTTCTAATGAGAAAATGCATCATCTTTCCAATTCTTAATTAAAACTTTATAACATTCTGAGGTTATAGAAGAGCTATCGTGATGTCCCCACAGCATCTTTGACACCAGCATTAGGAAAATGTCAAGTAGGTCTGTGTTTTTATAGGAAATGACTCAGACTAAGCATGCATATGTTCATATATTTTATAATTCTTAGCCTCTGCTTTCTTTCATGTTTTTTTCTCTAATTTTCTCCATTTCCACAAACCACAGGCCAATCACGTCTCTTCATGGCCACTTAATTTTTGAATGAAAAGATATGTGTGTATGAACGGGTATATATTTGTGTGTAGTATGCGTGTATCTCTCTTCTCCCACCTCCTTTCTGTCTACAAGTAAAAGAGAGTGAGAGCTTTTTGTAAAGTCTTTTTTCCCCTTTCCACATAAATCTAGTTGTTATTTCTCCTTTGCTCTCTTTCAACTTTAACACTTTCTGTGTAGCAGTTGTGTACAAGTATATCACTCAGTTAAATCATGAGTTCCTTGAAGATAAATGTGTCTTCTGTCCCTCTAAATCCCTGGTACCTAGGCTTGAGCATGATAGATGCTTAGTAAATGTGAGTGGATTATTGGGTGAGTGAGTGAGTGAACTCTTTGGAGACCAGCCTGAGAAAGTAGAGCCTCTGCTGATGACTATAATTCACAAGTATCTCTTGAAGGTTTTCTTTGAGTTTGAGCTTAATTATCTTATGGATTTTGAGCATTCATGGAGGTAAAGGTTTCTCCCTCCTCCCAAGATTCTCTGGTTAGACAGCTGTTCTGTGGGGATTATTTGTGAGCCTTGAGGTTTCCCTTATTCCTTGTTGGTCAGCTGGTTGTACTGAGAAATGTGGTTTCTGTTTGGAAGATTCTTAATAATGAGATGGTTTTTTTCTTTCAGTATTTTCAAGAAAAATAAGTGTCTCATCTTTGCCAGACCTTGCTTTAGGCCTTGAGGATATAATAGTGAACAAAACAAAGTCCCTGTCTTTATAGAGCTAATGTGGCAACCCAGTTCAGTATTCTTGCCTGGAGAGTTGCTTGGACAGAGGAGGCTGGTGGGCTGTAGCCCATGGGGTCACAATGAGTTTGACACAACTGAGCGACTAAGCACAGCACAATAAACAAATATATAACATGTCAAGTATGATGACTGCTATGAATTAAATTAGGTTAAAGGGTTAAAAGGGGCTTCCCTGGTAGTTCAGCTGGTGAAGAACCTGCCTGTAATGCAGGAGACCCCAGTTTGATTCCTGGGTCGGGAAGTTCCCCTGGAAAATGGATAGGTTACCCACCCCAGTAGGTAGTGGGCTACTACTGGTGGCTTCCCTGGTGGCTTAGACGGTAGAGAATTCGCCTGCAATATGGGAGACCTGGGTTCAATCCCTGGGTTGGGACGATCCCCTGAGGAGGGTGTGGCTTGTCTGGAGAATTCCATGGACAGAGGAGCCTGGTGGGCTACGTCCATGGGGTCATAAAGAGTCGAACACAGCTGAGCTTAGACTAAGTGCAGCACAAAGGGGTAAAATATGCCTAAATGTAGCTTTATTATTTACACCTCAGAAAAAAGCATTCAGCGTAGTATCATCTCAAATATATAAGGACAAAATACCAGGAAAAAAAGCTGTTAAAGAAGTATGCTAAAACATTGGTAAGGATTCTTTCTTTTAAATTATTGTATAATAGACATACATTATGTTAGTTTCAGGTGAACAGCATAATGATTCAACATTTGTGTGCATTACAAAATGATCATCTCAATAAGTCTGTTTACCACCTATCACCATACAAAGTTGCAATTCTTTTTCTAGTGATAAGAACTTTTGAGAGTTACTTTCTTAGCAACTTTCAAATTTGCAATACAATGTTACTAACTTTAGTCCCCATGCTATACATTACATCTCCATGACTTATTTGTTTTATGACTGGCAGTTTGTATCTCCTGATCCTCTTCACCCATGTTGCCCATTCCTCAACTCTTCTCCTCAGGATTATTTCTGCTGATGAGACTATAGATGGTTTTTTAAATGATGCTTCTGTGTATTTCTCCAAATGATCCTTACCTTGATTCTTGGCGAGAAGAGGGTGCTAATCGGATCACATTTGCATTCAAAGCCTCATTCTGCTGATAGTGTCTTTCACGGTGTGCACTTCGTAATATTTCAGTCAAACCTGACCTAACTCTGCACTATTGCCACATGTATAGTGACTATTTTTAAAAGCTATGGGACAGTGCAGAGCAAAAGCATGAAGCAGATTTTTCAGTTCCCTCCACTGAAATGCAGAGAAGGCAATGGCAACCCACTCTGGTACTCTTGCCTGGAAAATCCCATGGACGGAGGAGCCTGGTAGGCTGCAGTCCATGGGGTCGCTAAGAGTTGGATGCGACTGAGTGACTTCACTTTCACTTTTCACTTTCATGCATTGGAGAAGGAAATGGCAACCCACTCCAGTGTTCTTGCCTGGAGAATCCCAGGGACGAGGGAGCCTGGTGGGCTGCTTGCTGTCTATGGGGTCCCACAGAGTTAGACACAACTGAAGTGACTTAGCAGCAGCAGCAGCCACTGAAATGAGGCCAACTCCTTTTCCATCATTAACCTTCTACTAGTCAGGAGAGTGTTGCATCCTGCTCAGTCTGTAGCTCAGCTGCCACTGCATCAGGAATCACAGGAAGAAGAGAAAGAAGGAAAAGCCATGACCAGGCTGGGCCTCAGGCCTGGGCCTCAGCAGATATATAGTAATACAAAAGCATCCTTTATGACAAAAGCTGTAGGATTTCCTGTAACTCTGGACTTTCAAAATCCTCCTCATGTTCAGAGTTGTTGGTGTATCCCTAAAAGACTGATTTTCACTATGCTTCTGCCCACCCCGTGACTGTCTTGGTGACAAGACAAAGATAATGTAGATCTTCCTTGCCCCTCTTTTGTTTATGTCCATGGTGTGCTTATTGTTAGAGATAAAGGCACACTTTATACATTTACATGAGTGGGTGAGTACACTTTTGTCCTAAAACTGATATGATGTAAACATGAAGAATTGAGGATTAACAAGAACATTTTTTCTGTGCCCATTTGCTCTGTCTTACCCTCTCTTTTGAGATTCTCTTCTCCTTCCTTTGTTTCTTTCTACTTTCCTATATCAAGCTGCAATTCCTGTAAACATTCTTTGACTTAACTGGTAGCGTTTATGCCTAAATAGGCAAAACCTATCACAAAGTAAGTCAGTTTGTGCCAGCTGAAAATGTTAGTCTGTTTGTTAAGTGCACTATGATGGAACAGATAACTTCTCATGCCTGTGAAGCAGTGATTAAATATTGCTTTTGCAGTTTCTGTTCCTTCTCTGTAATAGGTTTCTCTCCTCCACCTGCATTTATTCAGCATGCTCCCTTCTTTATCTGAGAGACCTAGCTCAAATGTAATGACTTCTTCAGGACTTTTCTTGATTCTCCTAGACAGTGGCTTCTACTCCAGGTTTTTCATACCTCTCTACTAGTTCATTTAAGATTATTTTATTATTATTTGTATGTTTCTTACTATACTGTTGAGTTCTTTGGATGTTAGAAACTGTGTCTTCTTGTTTTCTTAAATTTTGTATGTATGGCCAGTGAATGTTTTTTGACCATTCATTCTTCACTGGATAAATGTTGTTCCTTGTTTCTAAGGACCTCACTAATCTACTAAGAGTGATGTATCAGTCCCAGATAACCATAATACAGTCAGTGCCACAAAGAAAGAAGAAATCACTTTTGCTCTGTAAACTGGAGACACCTAGGATATTCCAGGCTTTGTGGATATGGTAGCAGGTGAAATGGCCTTGAAGGATGTGTGTGAAATGTGAAATAATGGGGTTTTTTTGTTTTTGTTTTTTACTTTTTGATGTCTTTATTAGAAATAGTTTACGCATACAGGAGCTATATTATTTGATGTATATTCCAAAGCCTTAAACACTTTACCTACAGTTAGTTCATATATTTTTGATTCTTAAATCATTCATCAGTTGATTTATACAAAGGTATATCTCTTGTGGGGATATCAGTGTGTTCATCTGTCTTTGTGGACTTAAATCATAAATTCAGGGACTCATATTTGGGAGTAGATATTTTCATATGTCTGAATGTTACTCACCAAAAGAGAACATGTAATTTGATGTTTTTCTGTCCTGTTGCATTGATTTTCTTTATTCATTTTAGCCACAGACCCCTTTGCTTCTGTTTTTGGAAGTGAATCATTTGAAGATGGATTTGCTGACTTCAGCACATTGTCAAAGGTAATTTGCAGTAATTAGTGGGAGGGTAAAATATACTGTGTTTCCACCAAAGGAGCAATTTTTCCTTTTGATTTTATAACCTTTCACAAACATTGCAACTTGATTTCAATAAGTTACAGCAAATGTGGATTTCAGACAAATGAAATACAAGATATAATCAAAGTAGACATTTCTGTGCACAAAAACAATGGTGATGGCACAGATAATTTTCTCATTACAGGCTTACCGAACAACTTTAAGAGTTTTCTTTCTTTTAGATTTATTTATGTTTTATTTTTATTCATGTGTAGTTGATTTTAGGGCTTCCCTGGTGCTCATTCAGTAAAAAATCCACCTGCAATGCAGGAGACCCAAATTTAGTCTGTGGGTTGGGAAGATCCCCTGGAGAAAGAAATGGCAGTCCACTGCAGTATTCTTGCCTGGGAAATTCCATGGCCAGAGGAGCCTGGCGGGTTACAGTTCACAGAGTAACAAGAGTCGGACACAACTTAGTGACTAAACCGCCACCATAGCTGATTTACAGCGTTGTGTTACTTTCTGCTGTATAGCAAACAAATAAATTATGTGTGCATACATATATCCACTCTTTTTAGATTCTTTCCCATATAGGCCATTGCAGAGTACTGAGTAGAGTTCCTGTGCTATACAGTAGATCCTTATTATCTATTTTATATACGGTAGTGAGTAAATGTCAATTCCAGTCCCCCAATTTGTCCCTCCTCCCCCCTTTTCCCCACTGGTAGCCGAAAGCTTGTTTTCTACATCTGTGACTAAGAATCTTCTGTCTTATTAAGCATGTTTCTTCCAATTAGCTACATTTTCCCCCTGTAGACTGTCTGGGTCAATGGCTACAAAATCTGAGCATTCATTCCATCTTCTCTGCACTGGTTCCTTGACTTTATGTTCTGAGGCTGTTAAGGTTAGTATTAAGATAACAGCCTAGCAATATATATCCACTGCCTGTTTTCCAGTGTAACCCTATGATCAATTCAGGCCAAAAAAGTAAAATTAGAGGTGTGTTAAATTGTCTCTATCATTGATTCTCAACTGGGTGTTATTCCCCACACCCATACCCCTCCCCCAGGAAACATTTAGCAAGGTATGCTGGGGAAAATTGAAGGCAAAAGGAGAAGGGGGTGGCAGAGAATGTGATGGTTAGATAGCATCACTGACTTAATGGACATGAATTTAAGCAAACTCCAGGAGATAGTGGAGGACAGAGGAGCCTGGCATGCAACAACAGCCCAGTGGTGTCAGAAAGAGTTGGATGCGACTCAACAACTGAACAGTGGAGACGTTTCTGGTTGCCACAGCTGAGGAGGAGGATATTCATATCCAGTGAATAAAAGCAGGGATGCTTTTAAACCTCCTGCAACTCACTGTCCAGCCCCCACATCACAGAACTATGTCCGGCCCAAAATACCAGTAGTGCTACTTTAGAGAAACACTAACCTAACTTGTAATACCCCATTCATTATAGAAAAATGAATCTTTGAGGACTTCCCCGATGGTCCAGTGGTGAAGAACCTGCCTTGCAATGCAAGGGATGCAGTTTCGATCCCTGGTCAGGGAACTAAGATCCTGCATGCCCCAACTACTGAGCCCACACACCACAACTAGAGAGTTTGTGCATCACAACGAAAGATCCCACATGATGCAGCAAAGATCCTGCATGCAGCAACTAAGGCCATATAAATAAATACATGCGTATTTTAAAGTGAATCTTTTCATTACTCCTTGTGTTAGAAAAGCCAGGTCTTCAGACCCTCAGTAAGGCTTACCATTCTATGGGATCAGTTTGCTTTAAAAAAAAGTTGACTTTTCATTTTTTAAAGTTGTCTTTAATGTTTTTCAAGATGCCATTTTCTTTGATATTAGTATTAAATCTTTCCTAGTTTAAGTGCATTGGAAAGTGTGGAATCCATTTTTTTTCTTTATCATTTGGATCAGATATTCACTTGAGGAAAGATACATTAGTCCCTTTAAAATGGGCCTCAGTGGTGTTGTATTACCTGAATCTTGACAAATCTTTAACCCAGAGTTGGTTTGTTTTGGTATGATCTGTTGTTCTTAATAAGTAGTGGTGGTATAATCACTACTCATATAGAATAATTAAAAATTTTTTTTCCATTTTGGTTCTGAATGCAAAGGTTGAAATGTTAGTGCTCTCAGAATTGAAATAAATAAAGCTGCATAAAATTGAAGATCACTCTTCCAAATGCAATATAACCATAGACAGTTTGGTTGGCATATTATATATAACTGTGAGTAAATATTTCTTTTCAAACAAAGGTCAACAGTGAAGATATTTCTTTCCAAACAAAGGTCAACAATGAAGATCCTTTCAGTTCAGCCACTTCAAGCTCCATCAGCAATGTGGCCATGACAAAAAATATGCTTGAGGAAACATCTGTCAAAAATGAAGATGTACCCCCAGCACTGCCACCAAAGATCGGAACTCCAACAAGACCCTGCCCACCACCACCTGGTATGAGAGTTGGTACCTTTCCTAAATCAACTACTTTCTTTTTCTTTCCAAGAAGTGTTGTGTGGGCCTTACTTGTAGATGTTATATAAAGGGCTTTAAACAGAACAAATCAGAAAGCATGGCAGAAGCCTGCTGTTATCATCTGTTATGACCTCAATGCAGAATTACAGAGTTGTGCCTAAGAAGCCAACCTGTGTAACTGTCAGGAACTACCTTTCTGGCAAAGCTAATTTATTTTTAAATCATTTAGAGAGGCAGTCAATGAAATCTCTTGCTTTTTGAAAACTAATGAGCTTCCAGTTGAACAGAGTTTCCTGCACTGTGGTATCTTAATAAATTTCTATAAGCGAAGGTTAATAATCCAAAGTCCCTTTCTTTTTCCTACTAAGTGTGAAGTCTTCCTTAAGTCCTTCAATATGAGAATATATGGCTATTTTGGTATTCAAAATTCAGCATTTTGGTATCAGAATTTTGAAAGAAAGTATTGTTTTTCTTGAAGGGAAATATTATTTACCTCACTTAATAAGAGATCCCTTTATTTTAAAAAGGTGGTGTTTTTGGTCAAGAAACAGATTCTTTTTTGTTTCTGTTTTGTTTAGTACTGTACCAAAGAAAGGGGTTTTGTTTGATTTTAATTAATGAAAATAATAAAGTTTGTAAAAAGTGGTAAAAAGGCAATCCCCTGAGTAGTAGTGCCGCTAGATTGTTTTGTGAGAAGACACATCTGGTGCATTATTGTTTTAACCATATATCCTTGGTAAATTTTCAGCCGCAGTAGTTCTAGATTTTTATTCTTGCCTTTTTATAATAGCCTGCCTGTGGTATTTCTTAGGCAGATTTTTTTTTTCTTCTTTGATTTAAAGAATTGTGAATAAAATTATTAATACCCAACTACCTATTGAAAGGGGCTTCCCTGGTGGCTCAGAGGATAAGGCGTCTGCCTGCAATGCGGGAGACCCGGGTTCGATCCCTGGGTTGGGAAGATCCCCTGGAGAAGGAAATGGCAACCCACTCCAGTACTCTTGCCTGGAGAATCCCATGGACAGAGGAGCCTGGCTGGCTACAGTCCACGGGGTCGCAAAGAGTCGGACATGACTGAGCGACTTCAATTTCAATTTCAATTTCAAAATTGAAGAACCACTGATCTAGTTTAACTACCTCGTGGTGAGGACTGAGCGACTTCACTCACCTCTTAAAAAATCAAGTGAACAAGTGATTTCTATCTTTTAGGGAAGAATAGCCTATATCATTTAATTGCTCGAGGGTAAATTTGTCAGAATATATTAAAGAACAAGTGACAGTTAATTTGCTCATTTAAGTTTTATACCTTTAAGAGGTCAGTAGTGAGGTGATTTTTAAAATCCTCAATAAACTAATATACTAGTGCTGTAACTAAATCTGAGAAGTCACCAAACTGAGTATATATCACTGTAGAAAAATCAAGGAAAGAAGAATGAGGACTTCCCTAGTGGTCTGGGGGTTAAGACTTTGCCTTCCAATGCAGAGGGTACGAGTTCAGTCCCTGGTCGGGAAGCTAAGATCCCACATGTCTTGAGTCCAAAAAAACATAAAATAGAGGCAATATTGTAGCAAATTCAGTAAAGATAAAAATGGTCCACATTAAAAAAAAAAAAAAACGTTTAAAAAAGGGGGGATGGTTTGTTGAACTGGGAGATTAAAGATCTGAATTCTCATTCTGAATATCCTCTGATATCCTCTGTGATCTTGAGTGTGTTAACTTCCTGTGTCTGAGCCCCAGCTCTCTGCACTGTTAGATGGTGACATTAGTTCTCATGCTGCCCACCTTCACAGAATTGCTGGAAGAATCCTTTAAGATATGAGATGTGAAAACCTTCTGTAAGCTGTGACAGAAAGACTCTGTTGTTATGATTGCTGTTACTTGATTAACACATCTTTAGGAATATATATATATATTTGATGATATTTTAACACCTATTCTTATTATCCTTTCTTCAGCAAGTACTAAGTTTAAGTCTTGAAAATGAGAAAACTTGTTTGAAAATGGTGATTAATTAATGAGCAACAGTATGCTGTTGTTTGGTCAAAGGTTAGTTTATCAGTAACCACGGAAATTTAGGCCCTGGGCTTTAAAACATTCTCTTTGTCCTTCAGTTTGAGATATTGTAGATGACAAGAAGTAGGTGGGCTTTACCAAAGTAGTTTTTAATTTCATGCTCCCAGGTGTTACATATAGATCCAGAGAAAAATCAGAAGAATACTAGCATTTTTCATCTTTTGCCTTTACTGCCACTAGTGGAGAATAATGTATTAGGCAGAGGTTATCACAGCAGAGGCCATTTTTGTCATTATTTGTTGTTTTCCTCCTGTTTTATCCATTCTTCTCTCTCTTCTTGGGAGCATGCTACTTTGGAGAAGTTAACTCTCTGAGCAGATAAGATTCCTGGCCCATTGCCTGCCCCTTGGCTGTTTTCCCGTTTAGCCACATGGAACTGGAGTGTGGTTTAGGGGTTGTGTGTGAAAATTTTGAGGACACACTGTTGGTTGTGGTCATTTAAGACCATATTAAGAATGTGTTTTAGGTTCCCCACCCCCACTTCTTTAATGCTCCCTGTGTTCATGTTGTTGTGTGTTTGTGTTTGCCATACTTACTGGTTGAGTTAATTGTAATGATTTTGATCCAGGGAAAAGACCCATCAACAAAATGGATTCTTCTGATCCCTTTAAACTGAATGATCCATTTCAGCCTTTCCCAGGCAATGATAGCCCCAAAGAAAAAGATCCTGATATGTTTTGCGATCCATTCACTTCTACTACTACCACTACCAATAAAGAGGCTGACCCAAGCAATTTTGCTAACTTCAGTGCTGTAAGTACTGTGAATGGGCTGTTTGGGGGAAAATCTTTCCATTTACAGTTTAAAGAGCTTTCAAAGATTATTTTGGAGTCTGCCAAATTTACATTATTTCAACTAAATTTACCAACATGTTAAAAATGATCTTTATTCTTCCCCCAACCAAGAAAACCTCTGTTTGATTCTGTTTGCTGGTTCTGAAATTATTGCATTGCTCAGATGATTTTAGTAGTCTTAGTTCTTGGGATATATACCAGTTGCTTTGCAAAACCTTGATAGTTATTATTTTGCAAATTGTTATAGACAGTGGGTCATTAGAGAGTCATTTGCTGTCTGCCCTCTGGATAAATAATGCCAATAATGAGTTTGTGTTATCTGTAACTGTGTATGTGTGTTTGTGTATAAAACCTTGACAATTTCTGGAGACCAGTCAGCAATTACTGTATTATGTAAGAAGATAGGGCCAGAAATTCTTTGAATAGAAAATAAAACTCTGGTTTCGTACAAAAATGCCCTTAAAATATAAGTTAGTTTTATTAAATAAATATGATTGTTAAGAGCAAAACAGTCTTTAATTATTTGAGGACTCTGATTCACTAGCTTTCCATATCTATTCCACTTTCTCCCAAAGCGTCCCTGATAACTCAGTTGGTAGAGAATCTGCATGCAATGCTTGAGACCTGGGTTTGATCCCTGGCATGGGAAGATCTTCTGGAGAAGGAAAAGGCCACCCACTCCAGTATTCTGGCCTAGAGAATTCCATGGACTGTATAGTCCATGAGGTTGCAAAGAGTTGGACATGACTGAGTGACTTTGATTCACTCACTCACTCAGTTCACCAGCATTCCATGTCTACTCTGCTGACTAAAGTAGGCCAATAAAGACAATAGAATGATGCGGTGGTAAGAGTATAGGTGGGTCCTGTAAGATTATAGAAATGGGGCAACCAACTGGAAATATCAGCCTGGTGGGGCATTAAGCAATGACATGTGTATCATCATTATGTAGATAAATGTAAGTTTTTGTTTTGTTTTTAATTCTTAGAGTAACTAACTGTTTCATTTCCCAGGTTGCTTTTTTTTTTTTTTTTTTTTTTTTAGATAAAAGTGACCTTCCTTATCACTGTCTATTTTATAGTAAAACATTTTTTCTCTACTTAATACCTCAAACCTTTGAGATGATTTTAGAAATAAGAGATCTAGTGGCCAGCTGACTGTGACCACAGTCTGCCTAATGTCTCCCTCAGTGTAGCTTAGGGTCACTCTTCCAGTCACTTTATTCCTGCAGCCATTTCTAGTTAGTAAAGGAGGTAGGCAGAATTAGACTGGGCTATTTAGCTTTTGAATATGTACTCTTAAGTTTCAGTGGCTTCTTCCGAGTGTAAAGAAGCAGAACAGGAATCGATATTTTAAATATTGGAAAACAGAGACTGTCAGAATTATACTGACTTTTGTTAGATGGAATTTGAGTTGTTTCAAGGAGAGATCCCAGAATTTGCTCTTCTTACTATAATACTCTTAATATAAAATAACCTTCTGGCAGTTTGTGGCACTTAATATCTTAAATACGATTTCAGCAAGTCAAAACCTGGTTGGAATGAGTCTTGAACAAAAGCATTTTGTTTTTATCATACTCCAGAATCTCAGTATAGTATAATATTAAGCATCTAATAATAAAAATGTCTTCTTTAAATGAAAGATTTGTTAAATATTAAAGGTTTCAAAGATCTTATAATTCCCTAGAAAGAAAGCTACCATTTTCAAAAAAGCCTGACCGTTTCTTTCTCCTCATCCTGTTTGTTATGATATTCATCCCATTGTGGTGTTCTTCTATATGACAGGACTTGAGACCAAGTAGAATTTATTTAGTATCTGCCACGGTTGCTATTTGGGGTGGATAAATATATTTCCTTGACTTAGTAATTATCAGCATTAAGGTCTTATTTGGAATGGGTCAAGTTCTCAATACCTTCTAAAATCATTATAATGCATTAAAAAAATTGATTAGGTCCACATCTTGCTTGGTATATACCCAGTACTCTTGTTTTATATATAACAAAATTTATGTATAGTATATTCTTTGCTTCATAATTTTCCTGTACCTGAAGAGCTACAATAAGATAGGAAATTGCCAGTGAGATTAAGTTAAAAGTGATGTATCATGTGAGGATGCTCACTGAAATTGAAGTAGTAAATGTTTTACATTAGATAAACATGTATTTACCTCTCTCCTGTTTTTAAATCTCCTGATCTACCTTAAGAATATCCACTTTTTAAAAATGATGTTTTAATGTTCAGTTTTATAGACTGTCTATCTGTAGATGGCATTACTTTTAAAAGATTAAATCATATTTTGATTTAATATTTAATTTTAAGTTTAGTTTTAAGTTTAAACTAATTAAACTTGTTTTTGAAAAAAATAACAAGACTTTTTCCAGAGCCCTTCAGGTGAAACATGTAGTTAAATATCCTTTTGTGAAAGCTGTTTTTCCTTCTTTTCTTTGTACTTGTTCTACTCATGAATGTATTCATTTGTTTGTTCGTTTGTCTTTTAAATGGCAGTATCCCTCTGAGGAAGATATGATTGAGTGGGCCAAGAGAGAAAGTGAGAGAGAGGAAGAGCAGAGACTTGCCCGACTGAATCAGCAAGAGCAAGAAGACTTAGAACTGGCTATTGCACTCAGCAAATCTGAAATATCAGAAGCATGAAGAAATCTCCTGTTCTTCGTCAACCACACAACACTCTCCTTCTTGAATACTGAAGCTATTTACAATGTGTATCAAACCTACCTGTGAGCATGGGAATACAAAAGGTTTGAGATACCTGTAAATGTGACAAAAGTTTTGGCTTTTTAAACTCCATTTCGGATTTGTCTTTTTTTTCCCCTGTAAAAGTGGTAACCCAGATGACGTGACCTAGGCCCCTGTTCTGGTGTGCATTTAGTGTGAGCTTTTGCCTGCCTGTGCTACTCTTACTTGTAGAGCTAGAGCACCCAAGTTTCTGCCTTCTGGAATATAGAGAAATAGTTTCACCCCTGTGCTACCCTTACTCTGTAGTTACTCTAATGATAGCCAGTGGGATTCTTAAAGTTGGCAGTATACTCCCCTAATTTAAATGGTTGGAAGAGGGGAAGGGAAAGAACATGCTATTTCTTTTATGATAGAGCAAATTGGCCAGTTTAAAGTACATGTTTGTATTTCCTTTTAATCAAAATACTGTTCAATTTGTTTTTTATAGACAAGAAAAAATATTTTGCATAAATTGATTCCCACTGTTGAAAACGGGATGTTTTAGATGGAACCATTAGTGCTTCAGACTCAATCTTTTCCTAAATAAAAACATTAAAGCCTCATGTCTGAAATATATTAAAAAAATTTTTTTCTGGATTTAAAGAACTTTAGATAAACAGATACCTCTCTGTGATTTTAAGCACTTAGAGAGTAGAGAAAAATTATCACCTAAAATATATTCATCAATATAAGATAAGCAAAAATCTTAACCTGGCAGCCATTCTGCCATTGCTATGGCACTGTCCTTTTTAGTTCATGGTAGGTTTATTTTTTTACCTTTGCAGAAGAGACTTTAGTAAGCTAGAACTGGAAGGTACTTTAACTTTTTGTATATATATATTTTTGTTTTCCTTAATGAAGGCTCAATTACTTGAAATGTAAAAACATTCTCTGAATACAAATGAAAAAAGTGACATGTATTAAATCATTATTGCTTTGTGTCCATCTTTGTGGATTAAAATAGTCTATTTTCTTTGTACTTTTCACCTACAAAATTGGCAGGCTAGCAAAAATTTTTTTGTTTTTTTAAATTGGGAGAGAGGAGACCTGCCTAGTTGTCAAATCTCTTTATGTGTTAAAAGCCTGTCTTCTGCAAAACTGACCTAGTAGACAAGCTGAATTTAAAATGGACTATGAAGTAGGCTGTAAATTGTAGAGGAATCTAAATTTTTTTAACATCAGTCACTGACTTAAATAATGTGTTAAAAACCAAGAAAAAGGAAAATGCACCTAAAAACTAATTAAATGTGTCTTTGGTCACCAAGTCAAGGTGGTATTGATCTGTGTTAATCAGAGTAACTTATTGCCTAGCTTATGAATAAATTCCATAATATCCAATTATTTCATTTTGAAATGGTGCTTTTTTTCTCTCCACACACAATTGGATTACTGCAGTTCAAAATGAATTTAAACTACTTTCTTGCATTGCTAACTTTTTTCTACTTTTATAAATTAAAGCATTTCAGCATGAAAGTCACACAGACAAAGCAAGGGCTGAATCATAATCATAAGGCTTTAATTTTGATAAACTAATCCATTTATAAGGATATACTGCAAAAGTTGATTGAGATGGTAGTGTTGGGAGTTGTAAATGGTAGTGGGGTTTGGGTTTTTTTTTATTCCCCTTACACTTTAGGGAAAAGGTAAGTTGACTTGAACAACTTTCTTTTGCACTGGGAAAATGAGCAGATGTTTCAAATGGTTTAAAAAAAATTTTTTTTTAATTAAAAGAACAGTCTGGAAAGTACTAAATATCTCTTAACTTATAAACACCAACTTTCAGTGTAATAAGTGTACCTTAATCTTACATGTGTTTAACTGGATTACATAGATTCTTATCTTTTGTTAAAATATGTATACTCAGTGGACCAATATGATATTAAAGTATGTATATATTATATAAATATATATATATATCTAAACCTCCATGCTCACTTGTGTAGGATGAATGTCTTAGAGTCATTTATGATTATATTTTATGTTGTTGACTCTGGCTCCAGAGCCTGTGATGGAAAAGGACAGATGAGTATTTCTGAGAGCTAAGTAGCACTTATTACAAGGTTTTAACCATCTTCTACCCACTTGTTTAGGTTTATTTGAGTTCTCTTTATAGAATTTTCTCTTATGTTTCAAACTTCTAAACTGTAGCCTGTAATTATGAGAACAATAAACTTTAAGTAATAATAAACCATAGTATCCATACATCCTATCTGACATGGAGTTTTGCACGATTCTGTGTTATGTTCTTGCTATGTCCATGGAAGGGTAGATATGCAATCAGCACAGATGAATTATGTATAAAGTGCTTGAGACACAGTACCTGGTATAGAATACCCAATAAATGTTAACTTGTTTTTAGTTGACACCTATTTTGTGAAAGAAAGATAGGAAATGTATGCATAGAGACAATGTCCAAAACATAGGTGGTTTGTGTATGTATTCGTTGAATGAGGATTTGTGACTCTTGGAGGGCACTGTGGTGTCAAAAATTCATACAACCCTGGTCTGCCGTTTTTAGGAAAGAAGACTTTGACAAGGAGATTTAGCCTCCCTGAGCTTTAGCCACCTGATGCGAGGAACTGACTCATTTGAAAAGACCCTGATGTTGGGAAAGATTGAAGGCGGGAGGAGAAGGGGACAGAGGATGAGATGGTTGGATGGCATCTCTGACTCAATGGACATGAGTTTGAGTAAACTCCGGGAGTTAGTGATGGACAGGGAGGCCTGGTGTGCTGCAATCCATGGGGTAGCAAAGAGTCGGACTCAACTGAGCGACTGAACTGAACTGAGCCTCATTTTCCTCTTCCAGTGAGCATCATAATACCCAGCTCACAGGATTGTTCTGAATGATTTGACCGCTTTTAATATTATTTTAATTAAACAAATTTAGCCATGTTATTATTAATAGTGAAAATAAGTATTGATTATTGAATGCACTACAGTAAGCACTTTATGAGTGTGTGTTTAGTCGCTCGGTCGTGTCCTACTTGTTACAACCCCATGGACTATAGCCGGCCAGACTCCTCTGTCCATGTTGTTTAATCTTCACAACAGCCCTAAGTAGGACTGTTATTAGCATCTTTGTTTTTTCAGTATTTATTTATTTACTTGGCTTCACTGGGTCTTAGTTGTGGCATGCTGGATCTTCAGATCTTTGTTGTGGCAGGCAGGATCTTTTAGTTGGGCATGTGGGATCTAATTCCCTGACCAGGGATCAGATCTGGGCCCTCTGCATTGGGAGCATGGAGTTTCAGCCACTGGACCACCAGGGAAGTCCTCAGCATCTATTTTAAAAATAGGAAAAATGAGGCTCAAAAAATTTACAATAATGTGATTCAGATGATACAGCTAATAAGGAGATGAGCCAGGAATTGAACTTTAGCCTCTCTGATTCTAAAACATGACACTCTTTCCAGTTTACTGTGCTTTGTCTCATTTTGTATGGAAAAAAAATGCCTATAGGAAATTCTAGGAACAGAGCATGATAAATAATACCAGATAACATGTGTTGAGCTTCAGGCAGAATCCTTAGTGCTTTACATATATTATTTCATTTAATCCTTTAAAAAGTAACCTTGTAATGTATAGGTACTGTTTTTGTCTCTGTTTTCCAGAGGAGTTTGCCCTAACTAGGCCACCGTTACATAGTTAGTAAGTGATAGAGCTGGAATTTGAACCCAGTAGACTGGCTGTACTGTTTCAACCACTGCTGTCTATTCCTGTTAAAGGTGAGAAATTCAGAGGAGAAATATCATAAATAGAATAAATCCATGTAATCTCTGCTCTTGAGGATTAATGAAATAAACCTACTATATACCACATGGCATCTTATAAAATATTTCCCAATTCATTTTCATATTTAATCTTTACCAGGGTTTAGAATAGTTTTTGACACATGAAAGCACCCAACAATTTTTAGCTATCAGTATGACAAATGATAAATATGAACACAGGGACGAGAGCAGCCTTTTATTAGAAAAGTACAAATTTAAAGCCATGAAACTGGTAAAAACAAAAATTGATTTCTTGGTGCTGGCAAAGCTCTGCATTAAAGAATGCATTAAAAGGTAGGCAAGGGCAGTAGATTTTGGAGAGTTGGCCACACAGATGAAGGGACAGGCATTCTAGGCAGAGGCCACAGTTGTGTAAAGTGTGCCAGCAAACAGCACATGTTGAAGTCTACTTCAGTCTGGGTTGAGTAGGTTTGTGGCCAAAAGTGAAGTGTTTGTGTGTAGAAAGAACTCATCGGTGGTGATCTGGAGGATTACTTTAGGAGGCAACCAGGTTAGGCAGGGAGAGCAGGTGAAGGCTATTGGAGTCATTCACATGAGATGATAAGTACCTAAAATATGACTGTGGCTGAGACCTGAGAGAAGGGGGCTTATTTAAGAGAACGAATGGGCCTTACAGGTGGTGCTGGTGGTAAACAACCCGCCTGCCAGTGCAGGAGATAAAAGCAACACTGGTTTGATCCCTGGGTCGGGAAGATCACCTGGAGGAGGGCAAGGCAGCCCACTCCAGTATTCTTGCCTGGAGAATCCCGTAGACAGAGGAGCCTGGCAGGCTACAGTCCATAGGGTCACAAAGAGTCAGACACAACTGAAGCGACTTAGCATGCACGAAGAGTTTGATTAGATGTGGGTGGTGAGGGAAAAGGAGTGGATGTAAACTTCAGCAAGCATTAGCCCTTGTTCAAGTACAGATTATGGACCCCATTCACAAGCTTGTGATTTCAGTAGGTCTAGAGTGGGACCTAAGAATCTGAATTTCTGAGAAGTTCTCAGATAAACCTAGAGTTGCTGGCCCAGGGACCTCACTTTGAGAACCACTAGAATAGAGGCTGTGGAGAAGGCAATGGCACTCCACCCCAGTACTCTTGCCTGGAAAATCCCATGGATAGAGGAGCCTGGTAGGCTGCAGTCCATGAGGTCTCGAAGAGTCAGACACGACTGAGCGGCCTCACTTTCACTTTTCACTGTCATGCACTGGAGAAGGAAATGGCAACCCACTCCAGTGTTCTTGCCTGGAGAATCCCAGGGATTGGGGAGCCTGGCGGGCTGCCATCTATGGGGTCGCACAGAGTCGGACACGACTGAAGTGACAGCAGCAGCAGCAGCAGAATAGAGGCTGATTTCCAGGTCTCTTTGTCCAAATACATGTCTTGTTATTAATAGATCTACTCACTGAGTTTGCAGTGCTGTTGCACCTAGTCACTCTGTTCTTGACCTGTGCCTTCTGCTTCATTGTGTGAAGTACCTCTAATCTTTCTTGTGCATAGAGTTTTTAAAAATAATAATAATTGCAAGCTCACAGC
This sequence comes from Muntiacus reevesi, assembly GCF_963930625.1. NCBI lineage: Eukaryota > Metazoa > Chordata > Mammalia > Artiodactyla > Cervidae > Muntiacus > Muntiacus reevesi. Next base: position 153,749,661 of record NC_089249.1, read on the forward strand.
ACTTATTATATGCCAGTACTATTTGAAGCACTTTAATGTACAGACAGTCCCCAGCTTATGCTGGTTCAACTTACAATTTTTCTACTTTAAGATGGTGCAAAAGTAATACATATTCAGTAGGAATCATACCTTGAATTCTGAATTTTTACCTTTACCCAGACTAGTGATGTGCTATATGATCCCTCTCATGCTGCTGGCCAGCAGCCCACCTCCCAGTCCACTTCACAATCACAAGGGTGAACAACCAATACACTTAAGACCATGGAGTATCCTGACAGACATTCTGTTTTTCACTTTCACTACAGTATTCAATAAGTTATATGAGATATTCAGTGCTTCATTATAAATAGGTTTTGTGTTAGACAAGTTTGCCCAACTGTAGGTAAATATAAGTGTTCTTACATTACATTAACATTACATTAAGTGTTCTGAGCATGTTTAAGGTAGACTAGGCCAAGCTCTGATGTTCGGTGTATTAAATGCATTTTTGACTTACATATTTCCAATTTATGATGGGTTTATGGGAATATAATCCCATTACAAGTGGAGGAAGGTCTGTTTACTGACTCATGTTAATCTCCATAACACTCCTTTAAGTTAGGTGCTGTTATTTGCAGTTTACAGATGAGAAAGCTAAGGTACAAATGATTAAACAACTTGCCCAAATCACAGAGCTAAAAAGTGTCAGAACTAGGCTTAAAGCCCAGGCAACCTAGCTCCAGAATCCATGTTCAATCCCTGGGGTCTGCTGAATAAAACTTACATTAAAACACTTGATGTATGGCTCAGTAGTGTACCTCTCACTGCCATAAAGCCCCTCGTTATCTGAGTTTTGGCAATGTACAGTGAGAAGATCATTATCATTTCATTCACCTTTGCTAAGGTGTACTGTGTTCTGGGTATTGTGTTGGGTCACAGCCTTGCCCTCAGGGTGCAACACGTCTGTAGGGGAGACAGATGTTACTTAGAGTTAAATTCACGGCACTCTGCACAGTGAAGATTACGATAGAAGTGTTGGGACACCCAGAGGAAGGAGAGAATATTTCTGACAGGATTGGGAAAGACTCCCCAGACGGGGTATCCCTAGGACACAGTATTTAGTAAAAGCATAGATGGCAACTGTCAAAATTTAACAACAGCAAACAACGCAGCTTTAACAAGGCCACATCATTTGATGGCAGAGCTCTGCTGATTGTAAAAGACTGGCAGACAGTCTCCTGGAACGCCTCGTTTAAGGGACGTTCGTTACTTTGTGAATTCAAACATATCCAAGGTCTGACCTTCAAGTTTAGAAACCTGATTTTCATCAGTAAAAGAGACAGAGCTCATATTAAGCAAGTTCTCGGGGGACTGCTGTAAAGACCAAAATGTCAGTTTCCAGTAAACGTTGCCCTAGGGCTTGTGGCGCCCACACTTGGTTGAATAAGACTCCTTCTCTCTGCCCGTGCTTGAATGCCTCCTGCCTGTGAGGCTTCTCACTCTGCAGCCTCCTTGGATGAACATGTTCTTAAGAATAATATCTTTAATCAGGCTACAGCCTGGTTTGGCTGGTTGGGTAACTATAAAGTCTCTTTGGGGTGACTTGGCATTTCCTGCTTTCATCTCGTATATAGACTATATATTTAGCTCCTCCTAGGGCTGACTTTCCCCAGTTTCTGAGTTCTTAGTGAAACATCTCACTCTCTGGGCTCTGACCTCACCCTCTCTTTGATCATATCATTTGTTGAATGTATACGTGCCAGGCTTTCTCCTTGACTCATCCTCCTCCAAACCATCCTCACAACTCTGCCTTCTAAGTATCTCTCAAATCTGTCCCCTGCGCCACTCCCCCAGCTCAGGTCTCCATCATCTCTCTTCAGGTTTTTGCTTAAGCTTCCAAATCTCCTTGCCACCCATCTCGGGTTTTTTCTCTGCTTCCAGACCATCCTCCATGTGGCAGTCAGATTCTTATAGACTCGAAATCTGCCCTATCACCCCTGTAATAAAACATCCACTGATCCCTGTCATATTAAGGTTTGTAGCCTAACCCCTTGAAGGCTTTTTTTTAATAACTTTTACGTTCTGACTGGTACTGAATCAGTAACAGCTTGACCATATAAGATGTGTTTTCTTTACTCCCTTTAAACAAATCTTGAGAAAATGCCACTTGAAGGAAACACAGCCACTCTAATATGATTGTAGTGTATAGAATCCTTTTATAGAGTGTGCATAATTTTATTCTCTAACTTGATGTTTTTCAACAGGTAGGTTGTAATTTCTTAGTTGGGTTGTGAAGTCAGTTTAGTGCAGCCAGCAGCGTGGAGAAAATGGAAACAGTACTACAGGCACTTGGTTCCAGACCACATAACGTGAATATCACGATAAAGTGAATCACATGTGTATATAAAAGTTGTGTTTCTACTACATTGTAGTTTATTTTTAAAGTGTGCAATAGCATTATATCTAAGAAAACAATGTACATACCCTAATTTTAAAATACTTTATTGCTAAGAAATGCCAGGACAATTTACAATCGTTACATCAAAGATCACAGATCACCATAAGAAGTGTAATAGTAATGATAAAGTTTGAAATATTGCAAGAATTGCCAGACTGTGACAGAGACACAAAGTGAGCAAATGCTGTAGAGAAATTGAGCCCATGAACTTGCTCCATGCACGGTTGCTGCAGACCTTTAATTTGTAAAAAGCATAATATCTGCAAAGTACAATACAGCAGAGAACCGTAAAATGAGGTATGCCTGTAAATTAGAACAAATACCCATGTACCAATAATCAGCTTCAATGAATACCAGTTCATGTCCAATCTTATGTATATTCCTACCCAGTTCCCTTTCAGATTATGTTGAAGCAAACCTTATATTACACTTGTAGATTTTTTAGTATGTTAATAATCAGCATTTTTTAAAATGTGAAATAGAATTTGTTATTAATATATACCAGGTCACAAGATAAAATGAAAGTCATTTTTTTAAGTGTCTCTTTTCAAGTAAGAAATGTGGGTCCTAATGTATATACAGGTTAATAATGTAAAGGATTATCTTATGGAGGGAAGGTGTGTCTTTGCTGAAAGACCCAACTTATTTTTCTTCTCCTCTGCAGTATGTGTACAGAATGTGTTCAGCTGTCCAAGACCTGAGAGATTAATTTCAGCCTCTCCTTTCTATTTCCTCTGGAGTCAAAACTTGAGAGGACTGAGTTATTTTGTAAAAAGGAAAAGAGACAAGGAAAAGTAGCTGACATTAAGGACCATCTCTGAGCCTGTCTCTAAGGCATTTAGTATGCATTACCCTACTTAATGCTCACAACACTATCACAGATAGAAAACATGATGTATAGAGAGATGGAAATGACTTAGCCAATACCCTAGCTCAGGTGCATTGACTTTGAGACCTGCTCTTCCAGCACCCAGGCTGCCTTTTGTATCTTTGGCCTTCTAATGCCCTTTGAGCCTGAGTGTCAACAGATACCAAACACAGCAGCCCTGGGCCCTAAGCAAGAACTGATGTTCTCAAAGAAGACCCCGAGCAGCTCAACCTCCTGAGAAGGTTCCTGGCCTTAGTGTTTGCTAGCTGTGTGACTTTGGGTAAATCTCTTTAACTTCTCTGGTCTTCAGTGGGGATTACAGTTACTTCACAGGCTTGTTGTGAAGATTAAAGATGATGAATATAAAGTCTTCATTCCTGCTACATGGCAGATATTCACCAAGTAAGAGTCGTCATGTCTGTGTTTTAAGAAGACAGAAAAAAATATTTTAGGAAAATGTCTGTATATGATTAAGGGAATAAAGTTGTTGAAATAAAGGTGTTATCTTGAAAGTTTATTGATACTAAATGTTCCCTACTGGTTCTGGATAAAACTATCCCACATTGTGCAGCATTATTCTCTTTTGTTTGCATCAATTCATGTAGTCCTCACAACACTTGTGGTAGGTGTTGTTATCCTCATTTTACTGATGAGAAAACCGGACACAGAGAGGTTAAGTAATTTGCCTGAAGTCAAAAGCAGTTATCAAGTGGTTAGGCCAAGATTCTAACCCAGGCAGTCTGGCTTCAGAGCATGGGAAAGAATATTAATAAAACCTGCTATACCTGGAGGGGTGGGGGATGGGGACATGAGATTCAAGATAAACTTTGGGAAGGTGGTTCATAAATACTATGTGTATTCTAAGATCTTGGGTGGCAGGCAGACTGGGACTGGGGTTAAGATACAGACTCTAGTCTGGCTGCTTGGGTTGAGTCCTAGCTCCGACACTTAACTAGCCTTTGTTATCTTCAGCAGATGGCTTAATCCTCTGCTTCATTTTCTCAACTATAGAAATTGAGGTTGTAAAAGGACATGCCTGATAGGATTATTTTGAGGATGAAATGAGTTGGTACATAAGAAGGTTTTAGAATAATGCCTAACAACGTTCTAAGCAAATGATGGTGATGAAAATAATATGATGATGAAGCTGTCCAGATGTCAAAGAAGAACAGGAAACAAGCCCTGAAGTTTGAGAACGCTTGGATTGAATCCCAGTTCTTCCCCCACTCCCCCGCCTTCAGCCACTCTACTCAGCTTGCAGGAATCTTTAGTTCCTTGACCAGGAATTGAACCCTCCCTCATCAGTGAAAGTTATGAGGCCTAACCACTGAACTTCCAGAGAATTCCCCCCAGTTCCTAATTTGATCTCAGGAACATTTCTAAACGGACTCAAATATTCTCAAAGCGGAGTTGCCCAGAATAGAGGTAGTGTATGTAAATGCCTTCAGCATAATGTCTGCCACTGAATAGAAACTTGATAAATATTAGGTCCCTCATTCTCTCAGTAATGAGCATCTAGTATGTGTAACAATGGTGTTAGGCTCCGTGGAAGATGCAAATGCAAGACATTCTCTGTACCTTCAGATAGAAATCTGAAGAGTGGGACTAATATGGTCATCGATAATCAATGTAAGGATTAAAAATATATGTAGTGCTAAATGCTCTGAGAGAAAATTAATCTCTGAAGAGGAAGCTAGTCCTCCACTGGGAGATACAGGAAGGCTTCCGATAGGAAGTAGTGGTGGTTGTGGGCTTGGAGGCTGGGTGGGACTTCAGTCCCACTCAGGGTTAGATGGCTTGGTGCCTATAGGAGACCAGGCCATCTGAGCTCCTGTGGTGTTCATGCCTGTGAGCCCAGGAGGAAGTTGGCTATCTGCAGTGCCCAGTGCTGACAGACTGGGCAAAGCTCTGTGAGCTGAGGGGTTTGGGTTCCTGAGTACACTGTAACTGGAATTTCCAGATCTGGAAGCTCTAGCTTTGTGGTCAAATAGGCAGCATTCTCAGGTCCTTGTTGATCTGCCAAGACCATGACACGAGTGCTCAGAGAAAAGGGAAAAGGTTGTATTTTCTCTGCTGCTTATTAAGGAAAAGTGAGGGAAACTGCCCAGGTGAGCCTTGAGGCTTCTGCCCTCTGCTTTGACCAGGACTCCCACTCCGTGCCCTGCCCACCTCTAGGCCACAGGCAGGGTTTCGGGGAGCACCAGATGGAGCAGACAGATCTGGTTGTAAGGCTTGGTCTCGGGGAAGTCAGCGAACCATTCTGAACCTCAGTTTCATTGACTGAAATGGGGGTGAGTATTTAATAAGATGAAATTAAATAAGAATCTGTATAAAACACCTGGCTTAGGGTTTGGCACATTACAATCGGTCACCATTTGTTGCATCAGTTGTGTTGCTCAAGACATAGGATACAGACCCAGCCCAAAAGGAGAGAGATTGCCATCTTGTCCCCCTGACCCGTGTTCACCACCCCCACTCCCTCACAGAAGTCTCCAGGGACCCCTGAATCCTTCCTACACACTCCACCTTGGAGTGATCCTTCTCGAATACCTCCTCAAGCTGCTCCCCTGCTCCTCACCCCCATGCAACCTGCTGGGCTGCGCTGCCAGGGGCTCACTTGCTCCAGAGCTGATTCTTCTATTTATTACTCTTTTTAAATAAAAAGTGAAAATGTACATTACCTAAGACAAAATATGGGGTTCCAAAGAAAGTTTGTGCTGGAGACAGGTTCATTCTCCTCTGTCTCCCACCTCCCACAGGGGCTGGGAACCAGAAGTCTGTGAGCGGGGCGGTGTCCCAGTGCGGGGCTCGGCCAGCAGCCTGCACTCCCAACACTCCAGCGGCTCCTTTCCTCCTGTCCGCTCCTTGCCCGCCCCTCCCGCTCTGTGCCCGCGCACTTTGAGGGCAGCCCCAAGCCACTGACCCCATTCAGGTACAGCCCTGGCAGGGCGGGTTCTGCACTTAGGCAGGTGGGAAAGGCATTGGTGACGCCATCACCCCTCGATACGGAGTACGGGCTCAATACTGGGAGTGGAGGGGCCTGGGGTAGGTCCTGGCGCTGCCACTGGCTCTCTGTGTGACCTTGGACAAATCCCTGGGGTGGGGGACCGTGGACGGGAGTGGTCTCGCCCGGGGACCGCAGGTCGGCTCTCGGACACCAATGCCCCTGCCAGGCAGGGAGGCGCCCGGCCGGCGGGGAGGAGCCGCGGGGCCGCCCCGCCCACCCCGTCCAGGTGCGGCCACTAGAGCCGCCGCTACTGCAGCCGCCGCCGCGAGGGGCCGCCCGCGCCCCCTCCGAGTCGGGCCCGCGTCCATGGCCTTCCTGACCGCCTGGAAGGGGGCGGCCTCCGGGAAAAGCGACTACAGGTACCAGGCGGGGTGGGGACTCGGCGGGAGGCGCGGGTGGGACTGTGCGGCAGCCGACCGAGGGACGACTGACCGGACGCAGCTGGAGACGGCAGCGTGCGGGTTGCTGGGCGCGGGGTAACGGCCGGAGGGCCCCGGGAGGGGCAGCCCACTGCCTCTCACCACCGCCCGCCCCACGTGTCGCTTGCTCGCGTGTTATGGCCCCCTGCAGGGCTGGGCTTGGGAGTGAAGAGATACCACCCATCGCCCCAAGCCCCGCTTCCGGTGCTTCACCTGTGAGGGCAACTCAGGTGAGCTGGACCTGGGCCGGACTGGGAGTCAGGTGTGGGCAGCTGCGCCTCTCCTCCAGCAGGGCTGCTCACACCCCTCACCCTCCACATCTGGGGCAGCAGTGTGGAGGGAAATCCTATGTCCCAGTGGGTTCCATGTGCACCACAGCCCTTCCCAGTCAGCCCTTCAGGGCTGTGTCATCACCTCCGGTGTCACCCCCAACTCCTGGGTGAGTTGGTATCTCCAGACGTGTTCTCATGAGAAGGGGGAGAGGGGACAGCCCTGGCCTCTCTTCTGAGCTTTGACCCCTAATTCCTTTCCTTTGTATATTTAAAGCTCACCCTCCTACGCCCTGGAGAAGGGCAATCTAACTGCCCTCCCAACACCTCCATCTGACTCTCCTGTTGGCACATCAAACTCGGAAAGCCCCAAATCAAACTTCACATCCCACCCTCAAACCTGTTCCTCCTGTGTTCCCATCTCAATGAAGGGCATAGTCATCCACTCAGTTGCCCAAGCCTGGAATCTGGGAGTCATCTCTGTCACCTCCCTCCCTCACCTCCACCCTGGTCTCCAAGTTCTGCTGATTTTAGCTTCTTGATGACTCTCGAAGCTGTTCATTCCCCTTGGACTATTGCAACAGCCCCTAACTTTTCCATTTCCTGACCATCCTTCAGACTGGTCTTTTCTAAATAAAAAAACGAGACCATGTCATTTTTCTGTTTTAAAACTCTTCTGTGGCTTTCTATCACTTAGTGGTGAAAGGTCAAGACTCTTCAGGGGAGGGACTGTGACCTGCCCAGGCCCACTTCCTATCACTCCCTGACCCTCATTCTGGTCCAGCAACAATGGCTGGCTTTGTAGGACTCTCACAACTGTGCTGAGCTGCTCAGGGCTACCTCTGCCTGGAATGCCATCTACCACTCCTGACAGTCACCCCGTAAGATTCAACTTTAGATGATCTCTTTTCTTTAAATGTGTACATATATATATATATATATATATATATATATATATATATATATATATATATAACTCTTAAACTTTTAATCAAGGGTAGCATACATACAGAAAAATGCACACACTTTAAGTGTACAGAGCTCAATGACTCTTCACAAGGTAACCAGTACCCATGTAACCAGCACCCAGATTAGGACACACACCATTACCAGCCGCCAGTGTCTCCCTTGTACCCCTCGCAGGGGCAAGCCCACAAAGGTAACTACTATCCTGAATTCTAATACCATAACTTTGATTTTTCTGGGTATTTTTGTTTGTGTGTTTGTTTCAATTGAAGTAGAGTTGATTTACAATGTTGTATTTAGTTTCTGGTGTACACAAAGTGATTCAGCCATGAGGAAATGGCAAACCACTCCAGTGTTCTTGCTGGGATAATCCTGTGGACATAATTCTGGAGGGCTACAGTCCATGGGGTTACAGAGTCAGACATGACTGAGCACAAACATATGCACACACACACGTATATGTGGCTTAAAATAGAGCAATGTGATGGACAGTAAAATCCATTATGCCCAAAGCATTTATAGCAGTGAGGATATTTCCTGTCAAAGCCTGAGATGTGTCTGAAGAGCAGAGAGGTGTGTGTGTCATTGAGGATCCAGGAGGCAGGCTACCCAGAAGAGGGCAGAGTTTGGATTTTATTGTGTATTGGGAGCCACTAGAGGGCGTTAGGGAGGGGATTTAGCTGACCCTGCTACCCGTGGAGAAAGGATATTGCTGAGAAGACAGACCATTTTGACACTGCATCATGGTCACCCCCTTCTGTCTCCCCTCTACATATGAAAAGGGGACAGGGTTCATCTACCCCCATGTCCTTGAAGCCCAGCACAGTATGCTTGGGTTTTGATGAGAACATGAGGGAATGATTTCTGAGGAGGGTGAGATCGCTTGGCTGAGGGGATGAGGAGCAGCCCGGTCCACGTGGCTTTCTTGCCTGCCTGCCCTCCTGTAAGACCCCAGTTGTGCTCCGTCTTGTAGCCCCCTGTGTGAGGAGTGTAGGTGAGGACCTGAACACGCCTGGCTTTCTGCCTCAGCTGGAACTTGCTGGACACAAATACCCAGAGAATTCTGACTCCCAGATGCCCTCACAGAACCTCTCACCTGAGGCAACAAACCAGATCTCCATTCTCTCAGCTCAGGACCTGTGACTCCTTCACCCTCAGCCCTCACCCACCACACTGCCTTGTCTCCCACAGCCTGGCCAAAGGGTAAAGGGCTTGGGAAGGTGCTCAGCCCCCACTTTACCATACATACTGGCTCTATGACCCTGATTCAGCTGCCTGACCCACGTGAGCCTCAGTTTACTCATCTGTAAAACAACAGCTGCTCACTGAGCCGCAGGAAAACCTGGTAAAGCCACGTTGGTAAAGAACCTGACAGCCAGCCACTGGGCAGATTTGGTGATCAGTAAATGTGAGTTCACTGCTACAAGGGGATCCTCCATCTATGGTATTTGCATTGAACAGAAGGGATTCAGAAAGGTTTAGGGGCTGGTGATCTAGTGGTTAAGAATCTGCCCGCTAATGTAGGGGACAAAGTTCGACCCCTGATCCAGGAAGATCCCACATGCCACAACTACTAAAGCCTGTGTGTCTAGAGCCCGTGCTCCACAACAAGAGAAGCCACTGCAATGAGAAGCCATCACAATGAAGAGGAGCCCCGCTCACCACAACTAGAGAAAGCCTGTGTGCAGCAGCAAAGACCCGGCACAGTCTAAAATAAATAAATAAATGAATGAATCTTGAAAAAAAAAAAAGGAGGGTTTGGGAGCCAATGGTGTGATTGCAGGCACCAGAACTGGGAAGCCAGGAGCTGTGAGAAGAGGGAAATGATGCCTGTGCATCTTAATATAGTGACGGCCACCTACTTGGCCTATAAACAAGGTCCCTTACCAGTCATACCAGTACATGCCCCCCACCATGGCTGCTCCTGTAGGAGAGGAAGTGCAAGCAGGCAGGATGCTTTTAAGAGAGTAATTCAGTGGCAGAGCTGCTGTGGGAGAGAGGGCTGCCCCAGGAATGGAGGGACCTCGCCAAAAAGGCCAGGGGACTGCCGCGGCTGCCGTTGACAGGTTTCCTGCTCTCAGTTTGAGCCTGAGTTCAAGGAGCTCTAAGATGCCTCCAGATAGGGAGTGTCAAATTTGATGACTGGAATCCTTGGGCTGTTAAGGGGTCCCTTCCTTGGGTGCTGAATTTTCACCTATGGGATTCTCAGATCCTGTGAGTTGAGGCATCTGTGATTATCAGACTGATGATTTAAAATGCCAAATTTTACGATGTTGAAGCTACTGACCCCAGGATTCTGATTTACCTCTGTGGCCAAGGGCAGATGCACGGGGTGGGAGAGGGCTCTGATGTGGGAGGCACCATGTGGCCCCTCCAATTCTGGTGAGGATACCATGGCCCAAGGTGGTAGCATGGCTGACATATTTGGAGAAGAACAAGGAGGCCAGTGTGGCTGAATCAGAGAATAAAGGAAGATGACGCCAGAGAGAGAGAGAGACAGCAGGGCAGGAGGGCTGGTAAAGACTTTAACTTTGGCATGGAGCACCATGGGGAGCCAGTGCCGAGGTGTGAACAGAAGAGTGATATGATCTGATCAAGTAGGGCTGGGGCTGTGTGGAGAGGAGACAATAAAGGGGCATGAGTAAGAGCAAAGAAAACAGGGGACAATGCAGTCATCCAGGCAAATAAATTCTCTATAAATTCAGTATCTGCAGAATAGTTCAGTATAATTCATTGAACAATTCCTTATTTATGGGCATTTAAATGATTTCCAGCTATATCTTTATTATAAGAAACACTATGATGAACATCCATGTACCATAAATCTTTGTGTCTGTGATTATTTCTTAAGATATGATTGCTGCCCAGGTGTTACTGGTCATCTTTCTAAGGCTCTCAGCCCATAATTCCAGTTACCCTTCAGAAAGATAGTGCCGCTTTCTACTCCCACCAGCAGTGAGTGAGGTGGCACGTTTGCCCTGAGGGAGGTATCAGATGTCCAGTGGGTGTTACCCTTGTGGTCCTGGCCAGGTTTGGGTGCATGTCATAGGGGAAGTCCCTGTTCTCTGGCTAGCCTTGCAGGTTTCAAAACTCTTTCAGTTTCATTTGCTTATTTTATTGCTCAAATCAGTCTTGTTATCCCTGCTTTATGAGTGAGGAAACCAAAGCTCAAAGAATAACGACCAGGCCCATTCTGAGTTTACGTCTATTATCTCATTTAATCCTTACAACAACCCAGTGAGGTTGGTGCCGTCAACATCCCCATTTCAAAGACGAAATCACTGGTCAAGGGTGTCAGAGGTGGGGTATAAGCCCCAGCTTGCAAACCTGCTTTCTGAAACACTCCCTCCCTGCCCTGACTGAAGCCAGTAGGGTGACTTGCTTGGGGGCTACACAACTAGGACATGGTGGGGCTGGGAGTCTAGCCAGATCTTCCTGATTCTGCAGCTCTGACCTCTGACAGGATGCCACTCAATGCCAGAAACCCCTCATTAGCATTCTGCATCTTTTTTTCATTCAAAATTGTTCTTGGTTTTTGTGCCTGATGGGGTGTCCCTTTCTTAGACCCACCCTTGGTAGCTCTGGGGGACCAGCCTTTTGAAAAAGAGCTCAGATCCCAGAAACCAAAAACATCAGAGCAGGGAGGGTCCTTGACCTCCTGGTCCAACCTTCTCTTCCTTTTATATTTGGTGGGGAGAGAAAATAAGGGCCAGAGTAAGGCAGTAACTTGTCCAAGATTACACAGCTAGTAAGCACCGGAGTCCATGGGGAGGAAGGGGGCCGCCCAAGGAGCAGGCCTAGTCCCCCTAAGGGCCCCTCTCCAGGGAATACTGAAGGACTGTGACTGGTTTGGCCCTCTTCCAGGGCCCTTTGTGGATGAGCCTGTTTACTTGTGAATTATTAACGAGCTCAAGCCTGTAACCTGCTGGGTGGAGCTCACTCACTCCCTTTAAGGAAAACCAGCTTTACAGTCACCAGCTCAGCTGGATTAGGAGGGCTGTAGGGTCTGAGGGGGTAGTTCTGGATTTTAGAGACAGTGGAGGTGGGATGCAGAGGCCTGGAGAAAAGCACTGAGAAGGCAGCTGTGAAGAGGGAAGGGGACCAGGGTCACCTATGTAATGCTTGATAAGCTTACGAGCATCCCTGAGAGGTTGGCACTGTTACCGCAGGTTTACAGATGGGAAGATTGAGATGCAGAAAGGCAGAGGCAGAGCTGACTTCACAGCTTAAGCTCCTTATACAATGGCATCACTTTTCACATGCTCAGACCCCTATTTGTGTGACATCTCCCCCACCCATTTCCACACATTTTCTTTATAGGATAGAGTTGAGATTTGGTTTAAGACATGTCTAGACCTGAGTGGAGAAGGAAATGGCAACCCACTCCAGTGTTCTTGCTTGGAGAATCCCAGGGACGGGGGAGCCTGGTGGGTTGCCATCTATGGGGTCGCACAGAGTCGGACACGACTGAAGCGACTTAGCAGCAGCAGCAGCAGACCTGAGTCCAAGTCATACTTGGTTCAATCCTCAGTTTTCTCATCTGTAGGATGGGAGATAAAGCTACTGTGGAACTTTCTAGAGCATTCTGAGAAGGTTAGTTATTGAAGGCTTTTTTTTTTTTTTTTGGTCACACTAGGCAGCTTGCAGGATATTAGTCAGATAGCATCACCTACTTGATGGACATAAATTTGAGCAATCTCCAGGAGATAGTGGAGGACAGAGGCGATTAGAATGCTGCACTCCATGCGGTCACAAAGAGTCAGACACAACTTAGCAACTGAAAAACAAGTTCCCTGATCGGGGACTGAACCCAAACCTCAGCAGTGAAAATGCTGAGTCCTAACCACTAGACCACCAGGGAATTCCCTGAAGGTCTTCTTGAGCTGAGAGATGGTATCAGTGAAATCAGTCTATATGAGGCTTCTCAGGGCCACTGAGAAGTGCAGTGAGGCCAGTTGTTTGCTTTTTCTGGTTGGGGAGAAAATGAGAGAGGAAAGCAGGCCCACCGTTTCCTAGGCACAAAGCAGCAGAAAAAAGGTCCCCTGGCAAGGGAGGAAGGAACCCCGGACTCAAGATGCTCTCCTGGTCCCCTGGGAATAAGTAGATGACCTGAGCAAGATCACCTGGTTGGGAGATGGAAATAATGGTGACTCATGGGCTCCTCAGGTCTGGGGCTGAGCCAGAGCTCCTGGGGGCTGGGAACTGCCTGGGTGGAACCCTCCTGAAGGGTAGGCCACTCTGATGCTCTGTCTGATTCACCAGGTGAGTGGCTCCAGCATCATTGCTACTATTGTGGTGTGGACAGAGTTCAAGTTCTGAAGGCAGAGCTGAGCCTCAGTTTCCATCTGTTACAAGGTGGAGAATAACAGCATCTACCTTGGCCCCACCACCACCAGCATCAGAGCACTTAAATAGCGCTGAAGGCACATGCCAGGCACTATCCTGGGCATTTTACACAGAGGAATCCTTAATCTTCAAGATGACCCTGTGAAGCAGGCAGAATTTCCATTTTACTGAGGAAGAAACTGAGGCTCAGAGAGGTAGTTAAATGTGTACATTAAAATAAGATTATCCACTTTATATACTTAACATATACAGCACATAATAAGCCAGTGATGAATGCCAGTCATTATTGTAATCATTACCTCAGAGGAAAATGGTAAAGTGCTAGGCCCAAGTTTCAAGGTTTTGGTGGTTAGTTGGGCACTAGCACAGAGACATCTGACCAGATGCAGAGGCTTCCAGTCTGATGGCAGAGACAGTCACATACAAACCTCACCCCACCCCCACCACACAGATGGTGTTCGCCCCAGGTCATAGGGGAGGTCAGAATGGGTTAGAGCAGTGTGCCCAGGAAGCTACTGCCCCCATTAGGGAGGAAGGGCTTCCTGGAAGAGGAGGCATCTGAGCTGAAACTTTCAGGGTGAGTAGGAACTTTCACACATGGCAGGTTTTTAATAAATGTTGGTCAAATACAACTAAAGATTTACCTTGAAGCTAAGGTAGCATAAAGCTTCAGAACACCTCACTTACCTGGCCCCTTCCAAAGCTCTGGGAGGACCCTCTAAATTTTATATTGATAAATTTGTAATCTTTTTTTTTTTTAAAGAAGCCTTTCAATTATATGCTTTTGGATTGTCCCTTGGTTAAACAAATGAATAATACATAACAAGGAAGAACGTGTGTTCCAGGCAGAGGGAACTGCATGTGCCAATGCCTACAGACCTGAAAGTGCATGGCATGGGGACAAGACACTCCCCACCCCCCATCCCCATCTGAGTCTCCTCCACCTGCCTCCTCACCCAGGCTCCTCTTTAACACATTGCAGGGCTTCTCACCAACTTCACAAACTCCAGCTGTCATCAATGTGCCTTTGCCACTTCCACGCTCTTTGATCCATGTACCCATCTGGTACATCCTTTCTACAACTTCCTTGTGTATAAACAACACAAACTTCAAAACTCAACTCTGTGTCCACCTTCTCTAGTAAGCCTCCAGACTCCTCCAGCTTCTGTAGCATTCTCCCTTACCCAGACTTCTAAACATGATGGTGGATGTTATCATAGTCTGCTCCTTGTAGTTAAATAGCTTTTCCATGCCTATGTCAGAATCCCAGAGGTGTGATGGCCCTTGCTTGTGAGCATCTGGCCTCTGCTCACATATGAACAGAATAAAAACCCACTACCTTTCCAGGCAACCTGCTTAGATTCAAACAGTTGTCCCCAAAGCCTCTCCCCTCCTACCACCGGGCCCAATCTGCCTGGCTCCTCCAGGACCTAGTCCAAGCCCTCTTTCTAACATGGCTGCTTCTACAGGCTCCTCCTATTTCCTTTTCTGACATCCTGGAGCTCAGGGCTGATCCAGGGGTGCTGGAGCCCCTCCTCCCTCTGTCCCCTGCCTTTGTGAAGGGACAGCTCTAATGGCAGCCACGTGCTCTGATGAGTCATGATCAACAGCATCTGGAGCCTGGAGGTGGCCGCTGGTTAACTCTTCACGGGCCAGTGGCTCTTCCGCCAGGAGGCCTGGTCGGCTTTAACTTAACTCTGGTCCTAGACATATACCTGAGGCCTGGGCACACAGTAGGCATCTGAAGTGTTATGGGTGACCCCACATAGGCCCTGGGGATTCAGGGGAGAGGAGACCAAGAAGGCAAGAGTGTGTGGAACCAGGAGGGTTGAGTTCCAGTCACGACTTGCCATTTTTTAGGTAAGTGGACTTGAGCAAGTCACAGGAACTCTGTGCCTCAGTTTCCCCATCTGTAAAATGGCAGTTATGAGGATTCTTTGGGGAGGCAAGTGTGAGCTGCTGGCTGGCAGTGAGTGCTAAATGGCATGATTTTCTGCCTTCTAGTCTCCTGCAAGCACAGCCAAGCTGTGGGCAAGTGGGTGGGATTAAAATTCAGGTCTTTTTCTGCATGACTGCCCCCCACCAATGCAGTAGGATGATGAAGGGCTCAGGTCAGGGGCACTGAGAGGGGGGCGCTGTGGGGATGGGAGAGTGGCAGGGAGGTGGACCTCTGGTCTAGAAGAACTTTCTGGGCCCAGATTGGTGGGGCTCCCTGAGGAAGGCGTGAGCCCCCCTCCCGGGGGCTGAGCGCAAAGGGTTCTCGGCCATGGGCAGGGCAGACCTTGGGCGCCCCGGCTCTCACTGTCAGAGCGGGGATGGGGGCTGTGGAGGGCGCCCTTCGCCGGCCCCAGGCAGCCCTCCCACCCGCGCCCGCTGCAGGGCCCACGTCTGCGGTCGGCCGCGGGCGGGCGGCGGCCTGGCCCCACTGCGCGGGTGGGCAGACCGAGGCCCGGCCCGGCCCCGCCGCCTTCCCCGCCCCCGGCGCGCCCCTCCCCGGGCGCCGCGTCCGCGGCTCGGCCGCACAGCGCCCGCTCGGGGTTCCGGCGGCAGCACCTGGGCCGCGGCTGGCGTCCGCGGGGGCACGCTGCCCGCCCCCCTCGGCGATGACCACGGCCGGCGCCCCGGGCGCCCTACCTGCGGGGTAAGTGCGCGGCGGGGCGGCCCGAGGGGGCACGGGCCGGGCCGGGCCGGGCCGGGTCGGGACGGGGGGGCGGCGCCGGGCCCGGTCTCCCCAGCAGCCCGCACTGCGGCTTCCAGCCCCTGCCTCCGGGCGCCGCCGCCGCAGCCGGGGAGCGGGAAGGGGGCTGCGCGGGGAGGGTGGAGGCCCCGGGGACCCTGGGTCGGTCACTCCCCTCTGGGCCCCAACTTTGTCGGAAGCTGTGGCCACAGCCACGTCAGAGCCTCCTCCCTCCCTGCTGGCCTTTACACCTGAGCCCACCGTCATCACCTCCATTACAGGTGAGGGACCTTAGCCAGTAGCTCTTAGATGTCTTGTCTTAGGTCTCCCAGGAGGTGAGAAGTGGGCCTGAGATTTGAAAGCAGCAGGGTCTGATGCCAGGCGCTGCTTCATCTTCAGGGATATGCGAAGGGGTTAAAAGGCTAAGCTGGGACGCGGCCGGGCCCCCCACGACAGGAGCAGCGGGGGTAAAGGTGGCCGTTGTCACTCCCAACGTGGCACTTGTGTCCATCGCCACTGCACCCCCGAGGACCCGGTGGGGCCCTACCCTGCCCGCAGCAGCAGCTCTAGGCCATTCGTGGGCCCCGCTGCTAGGGGTTGGGAGCCAGAGCTCCTAGGAAGTGGTTGGGTGGAGATCCGGCCCAGGTGAGCTGGGAGGGGTGCCATTCTGCCTGGAGCCTGGCCAACAGGACCGTATTTGCGTAGGGCCTCAGGACTAACACACGAATAGGGAGGCGACAAGGCTGGTGCCGTCTGTCAGCTGGCAGCCGCCACAGGGCCCTTGTGTGTTCCAGACTGAGGACTCAGAAGTTGGGTGGCCGGGGGACTCCCAGTCCTAGGGGAGGGTTGTCTGGTAAGTCAGGCAACGTTTTGTGTGACTTTGACCAAGTCCTTTATCCTCTCTAGACTTCTGGTCCCTCCTTTGGAAAATACAGGGAGGCTGGGCTGGCTGGCTGCTCCCTTCCTTCTCTGGGCTAGTCTCCGTAAATCTGGAAGCTAGTGAAGTCTGTCTGCCCAGCCCTGAGCATCACCCCCACTGGGCCAAGAAAATTGATTTTCAGGAGAAAAGGCAGGTGTGGAGCAAGGGCACCTATCAAAGAATCCTGAACCCCCAGACTAGAACCCTCATTCATCCTCTTCCTTGCACCCTGACATCCCTACCTGAGTCCTCTCTACAACTCTAGGCTCCTGTGGCCCCTCCTTGGGCCTTCAGGGCAATGAGCTTGCCCTTCTGCACTGGCAGGTCACCCTTCTACTAAACCATACCTGCCTGTTTGCGTGCCCTCAAGTTCCATCTGGTCCCAGTCAGTGCCTTCTGGTGGGGTCTGAGCAGAGCAGGGACAAAGCAGTTCCTTTATCACAGACACTCAGTCAGTCACTCAACAAACTCCCAGGCCTACTCTGAGCCCAGCTCCATGTGTGAGGGTCAGTGGTGAACAAACCAACATTTACATCTCCATCACTTCAAAAATTATGAAATATTTTCAACCTTTGGAACAGTATAGCCAATAATAAAATGAACTCTATGCCCTTGCCAGCAAGCTTTTTCAGATGTTAATATTGTGCCCCATTTATTTCGTATTCTTTTTAAGAAATAGACCATGGCAAAGATGGTCAAAGCCCCTGTGGACCACCTCTACCCTTCCCTCTACAGAGACAGTCACAATTTTTTTCTGAATTTTTTTCTGATTTTATCATTTTTCTGTCTTTTTATTCTTTTACTGAGTATGTTTAACCCTAAAAGTTATGTAGTTCTTTAAATTTTTTCTGTAAATGGAGTGACTGCAACTTGCTTTTACCCATTCAGCTTCAGGTTTCTGAGATCAAGTTCTCTTGATCCTTGAAACCCTGGTCTGCACTTGCCTTCCAATGTATGGTATGCCGCCTGATGTAGAGACTGTTATTTATTTATTTATCCAGCCTTCCTGAGGTGGAAGGAAGGTCCACCCGAACCTGAGATGGCTCCCAGGGTCTTGTTATTCAAACAATATTCTCAAGTGATTGTCTTGCACATATATGAGTGTTCTTCCAGGTTCCCAGGTAGGAGTGGAATTGCCCAGTAGTAGGACATGTGCATTCAATTTTTAAAGTTACTTAGTTTCATTATAAAAGTGGTGCTGCTCTGTAAAAGAAATGATGGAAACATCTTAGGGAAAAAAATTGCTAACATTTCGTGAGTACTTTTTATTGTGCTTTACACTGTCTCAGTCATTCTTACCAGCAACACTGGGAGGTAGCTACTGTCATTTCCATTTCATTGATGAGGAAACTGAGGCTCATAGAGGTTAAAGGACTTTCTCAAGTTTTTCCAACAAGTATTGCTAAGCTGCCTCTATAGTCCAGGGTTGTCTGCTTTCAAAACTCCACACTACCTGGGCCACACCACATCACTCCCTGCCACGTGGTACTGGCTTTATGCACAGCTAAGGGTGACTCTGGAAGCAGAGTCCCAATCATATTTGCAGTTTGGAAAGGTCATTGTGGAAGCAACAGGTCCCCCACAGATGGGTTCCCCTGAGCCAGAGTTCCCCCTGAATGCTGGAGCAGGAAGCAGAGGCCAGCTCTGACTCCTGTCTGCTCTGAGTGGCTACCTTGCCCTGCCTCCACCCACCTCACCCTGACTGAGGGCTGGGTAGGAGGGTTTTCTGTTTTCAGCAGGTGTGAGGGTGCCCCAGCTCTGCCCATCACACACTAAGGTAGTGATTTCCAGGCAGACTGAAGTGGAGGGGTGGGAAGGAAGGGGAGAGAGGGATGGCTCCAGGCTGGACACCCCCTCCCACCTTTAGCTCTCTTCTCCCTTTGACTTCGAGCCCCCTCCCCACTATGCTAAAGATCCTGGTGTTCGTTGTCACTAGCCATGCTCCACACTCCATCCAGCTCGACATCCCCACCCTCCCACCCCCACCTGCAGCACAGAAGAGTCCACCATCACCACTTGGGAGCCCAGGAATATTTTGGCTGGGCCCCAGCAGGGAGCTTGGAGCAGAAAGGCCTTAAGAACATGGGGACAGCCTACAGAGAAGTGGGGACCTCAGTCACAGCCAAGGGAAGGGAAAGGTTTGGCAGGTTGCTTTTGCAGAAAGTATTTCTGTCTTCTCTCAGGTTCCTGGGAGCAGGAAACCAGGTTCCTCTTTTCACCCTCTTCACTTCCTTATCTGTCAAACGCAGATAAGAACATGTGGCTCTTGGAGCTGGTAGGAGGATTGAGTGAAATAATGCAGGCATCAATTTAGATAACTTGAAGTGATATTCTCCTGGCAGTGACGGGTATTAGTGCTATTATTAAGTCCAGTGGGGCTGATGTCTCCAGCCCGCCTGATCTCCCCAGCCAGTCTTTCACTTATAGGCCTTGCCAAGCCTGTCTTCCATACTTGCCCCATGGTGGCTGGCGCCCCCTCCTCACTATGGTGCCATGCCTCCAGCCCTTTGCTCAGACTCTGTTCTCCTTCTGGGACTGCTTTCTCCATCTAGTCCTCTCTTCAGGGCCATTGCACCCAGAAAACTTCCTTGATTCCCCCACCCTCACTTCCTGGTCTCGTCAGCCCTCGGTGATGCCCGTGAGCACAGCCCTGGTAGCTCTGGCTGTCCATGCCTCTGCCTCCTGTAGCCCTCAGGGCAGGCCCAGGTCTGGGTCCAGTCTCTTTTCCCCAGGGTCCAGCCCCAGGTCTGGAGAGGTCACCGCAGACCCGCCCCACCACAGTTAAGGGGAAGAGGTGCTGAGGCTGCCAGAGAAGGAAACATGTGCCTCTGTGTTGTCTGTCTGTCTGTGCATCTTTCTCTCCAGGTAGACTGAGGAAGCAGAACCTCTTTCTTGATGCAGGTAGAGGTGGTGGTGGGGGTGGCAGTGGGGTGTGTACAGAAGGAGAAGGTAGGCTCTTGTCTCTGAAATTGTTTAGAGATGGACAGAAGCCAGGACAATGGACTTGGCTCCCTGGGGCTGAGCCGGTGGGCACTGGCTTAGGCAGAAACTTGGGTTAGAAGCCATGCTCGGGCATGTGACCTTGGCCAAGTCACCTCTCTGCGTGCCTTAGTCTCCTCTTCTGAAGTGAGAGAATAATCCCTCTTCACAAAGCTTTGTGAGCGCTCAAGGAGAGGACGCCAGTCAAATGCCTGGGGCAGCAGGTACTCATTGCCTTATGACTGATTCACCAGCAGAGATGAATGGACTGAACCCCACTCATTAGGCTAAGCCTTGGGTGCAAAGGAAGACACTCTTGGCTTTATCCCAAGAGTGAAGACAGTGAAGGCTTTCAAGCCTGGAAATGACATGGTCAGATTTGGGTTTTAAAAAGATACCTTTGGCTATTACATTATCCCTTAGTAAAACTACCCAGAGGCTGGATGAGTTACAACATTCATCCTTTAACATTCCTGAGAGTCTGCTGAAGTAACAAATCGCTCAAGCCAAGGGAGCTGAAATCAGGCCGGTAAATAAGATGAAGCCACGGCAACCTGGTGGCATTTACAGAAACCGAGAATCTTGAGTTTTAATGACACTTAAGGAATGGACTTCCCTGGTAGCTCAGTGGTAAAAGAATCCACTTGCCAGTGCAGGAGGTGAGGAAATGAAGGTTCAATTCCTGGGTCGGGAAGGTCCCCTGAAGAAGGAAATGCAACCCACTCCAGTTTTCTCGCCTGAGAAATCCCATGGACAAAGGAGCCTAGTGGGCTCCAGTCCATAGCATGGCAAAAGAGTCAGAGATGACATAGTGACTAAACAACAACAACAACAACAAGGAATGGGAAATAGGGACTTGGGGCTACCCAACAGTGTGAGGAGTCGGAACTTACCCTCCCTACCACCCCACCACTGCATGAACGTGCCACCCTCAAGGGTGTCTTCAGCAAGTAAGGATATTGACTAGGAAAAAAACACCCACACACCACAAAGGGAGACAGCAGTTCTGGTGGGGACAAAGGGGCTCCCTAGAAAATTATGCATACCAGTCAGCTCTCACACAAATTTCAGCTTTGAATATACACTACTTCTGTGGTCCTGAAAATGCTAAACTAAAAAGGTAACATAAGTGGTCTTAGGGTGGTAGCACCGCAGGGAACTTGGCTGAAGTGAATGAAAATGCTCTCTGAAGAAGTGGGTTCTCATTTCAAAATCCCTTTGGGATCAGTCAGACAGGAGCTTGTGGTAAAATTATGAAACATACAAGGAAACGAGGCGCTGTGAGCAATAGATACCAGAAGCAAGAAATAGCAGAATTAGAGTCTACGATCCTAGAGTGATGAGACACTGTGACTGTGTTTAAAATGTGGAAAGAAATCAAAGATGGACTTGCACCAATAAGTAGAGAACAAAATACTGCCAAAAATGACCAAGCAGATTTGAAAAAGAACCAAGTAGAATTTATGAAGATGAAAAATAAAATCATTGAAATTAAAAAAAAAACTCAGTGGACAGGATAAGCAGCAGATGAGACATACTTAGAGAGAATTAGTGAAATGAAAGATCTAAAGAAATTACTCTAAATCTAATAGAGTGAGTGAAAGAGATGGCCAAGAAGAGAAATGAAGAGAAAGGAAGCATAGAATAAAATGAAGTAACAGAAGAGTTAGGAATGGACAGGAGTAGAAGGTGGAGTCTCCCATCAGACCTAGGTAGAGATGGTAGTGGCCTGGACTGGATGCCACTGGGTATAGAGGGAGGTGAATTAAGAGATTTTCAGGAGGTAGAACTGATAGGACTTACTGATGGAGCAGATGACGGAGGCCAGCAGGAGGATGTGTCAAGGATGACTACTAATATTTCTGGCTTGGGGAACTTGATAGAGGGGTATTGTTTAATTGAGATGAGAAATCTGGAGAACAGATTTGGGAGAGGAAACAGTTTTGACCAAAAAGCATACTTCATTTTGCCTGGGAGGTTCTGCTGATGCATCACACAGACCTTAGATCTGGGCCTTAAGATAGGTGTAGGACTTTATCTGGTGGAAAATGAACTTTAACTTTTAAGGATCTTTTTTCAGTAAGATCGAGACTCTTTTTGGAATCTTCTCTGTGTAAAAGAGACCCCCCCGCCTTGAGAAGAAACATTCACAAGAAATCAGACAGGACTTTGGGGATCATGTCTCATCTTTCAGATAGGAAATAGGTTCAGAAAGATAAGGAATTTGCTCTTAGAACCCAGGGTTCTTCACTTATTCATTCATTTGTTTGTTTGTTCATTCATTCATTCACTGACAACCTACATTTATGAAAAGCCCATTTTGTACCAGATACTAGACGCTGGTGATACAGTAGTGAACAAAATGAAGATTCCCACCCTCAGGAAGCTTATATTTTAGTGGAGGGAGACAGATAATAAACCCAAAAATAAGTTAAAAAAAAAAAAAGGTCGCAGAGTGATAAGAGCTATAAAGAGGTGTAAGGGCACTTCCTGGTAGTCCAGTGGTTAAGACTCTGTGCTCCCAATGCAGGGGACTGGGGTTCAACCCCTGGTCAGTGAACTAGACCCCATATGCCACAACTAAGAGTTTGCACGCCACAACCAAAGATCTCGCACTCTGCACTTCAATCTTTGTTGATTAAAGATCCCGCATGCTGCAAGTAAGACCTGTGCAGCCAAATAAAAGTAAATAAATACTTTTTAAAAAGAGGTGTAAAGACTGGGAAGAGGCCAGGTATACTAGAGATGCTGCTGGGAACGTGGCTCTTGAACGTAAAGCCCCCTGGATAGTTATTACAGGGTGGCTGCCCATTCCATCCCATTGTGACAGTGCCTGTGGGGTTCTAGAGTGCAGGTCAGAGGAAGCCACGAGAAGGCCTAGAGAAGGAGGAGGAAGAAAAGGACTGAAGTGGGACTTAGTGGGTGGGCTATGCCCCCCAGGTGGGGGCAGAAAAGTCCAATGGGTCAAAAGGGGCACAGAGTCTCCTTTTACTCTCATGGAAGGTAAGATAAATTTATTCCTGAGGCTTCCTTGGGCCAACCCCCAACACCCTATCCTCATCCCCTTCCCAATCCCCCCACTGGATCTCAGATGACGTTTCCCTTCCACTCCCGTCTCCCACCTTTGGGAATACTCAGAGGTAGGTTCAGATTGTCCTGTGTCCTAGTACAGAGGCGGCAGCCTGGAGGAGCTCATGACAGCATCCAAGGATCACCAGGGAGGTCAAACGGGTGCTGGGGGGCTCTGATTCAGCCTGGACGGCTGAACTTCTCGACCGAGGCTCGTTGAGAGCTTCCAGGTCATGCTCGTGTCTCTCCCACCAGGACTCCTGTGAGCAGCCTCCATGAGGCCCTGGACCAGTGCATGACCGCCCTTGACCTCTTCCTCACCAACCAGTTCTCAGAAGCACTCAACTACCTCAAGCCCAGGTGAGGTTTAAGCCCAGATTGGGGGTGGAGGATGTGTGTGTGTGTGTATGTGTGTGTGTGTGTGTGTGCATGCACATATGTGAGTGTAGGGATGGGGGTGTCAGATGGAGAACCAGAAGTCTTACATGAGAGGAACCCCATGTAGCTAACTGCCTTTGGCCTTCTAGGTCACTCTGACCTCTGAGAATTCCATAAAAATGGCTCAGGATCCCCATTCCACAGCCATGAACAGCCAAGCCCTCCTCAAGGTCACTGTGACTTCCTTCTCCTCAGGTTCTTGTGGCTTCTTCCACTTTGATTTTTTGTTCCCACAGAATCCAGCTCTAAAACAGCCCCTTTTAGTTATTTTCCTCCAGAGTACTAAAGACGAATTGCTCTCACTGAAGCCTTTAGGGCAATGACGACAGTTAGTAGTTTAGCCATTTCCTCTAGTGTCGACTGCCTTATTTCTAAATGATACACTTGGACTCTTCTGTCTTTACTTATCTCTTTTTTCAATTTCTTTTAAAAACTGAAATTAAGTCGAGATATAATTCACATACCATAAAATTCACTCCTGTTACTTTTTACTTTTACATATCATCTAATGGTTGCAAGGGGCTTCCCAGGTGGCTCAGTGGTAAAGAACCCCTCTGGAAGGCAGGAGACATGGGTTCATTCGCTGGGTCGGGAAGAGCCCCTGGAGAAGGAAATGGCAACCCACTCCAGTATTCTTGTCTGGGAAATCGCATGGACAGAGGAGCCTAGCAGGCTACAGTCCACAGCTCTGCGAAAGAATCAGATACAACTTAGCAACTGAACAACAAATGGTTGACAAGAATTTAGCTTTCTTAAACCCCTGCCTCACCTCCCTTCCTTCCTCCTCCTCCTATCATTAAATCACAATATCTGGCTAAATTAGTAATCAGTGTTTTCTTTATTATAGCTGTGTAATTATGCTCATCGCAGAGATAAGCCTTACACTGTAAGATTACATTTTCTTTTTGGAGTTAGTAATTGTCTTGTTTTTTTCATTTGCCTAATTTGATGAGGATAGGATGAGGATCAGGATGTTTATCCTGAGCTCTTTGAAACTACTCCATGAAGTCGTGAGGTCTTCTCTAAATACTCACATATATCAGGGAAACCCTCAGTCCCTCCTTTTCCTGAAAACCTGTCCCCTGGGGGACAGGCCTGTTTACTGGCCACCTTCCAGCCGGCTCCTGGAATCCCCTTTGCTTCCCTTCAGTTTGCTTGGCCTGGCTTTTTCTCTCTCACATCCATATCCTCCCTCCTTTGGTTAGAGCGCATCCTCTAGAAGTTTCCTGAGAGAGAGTTGCATGAATATAAGCTTTCCTGCTCAGAATTTTGAGGTCATTGTTTTCTGCCCTGTTTCCTGGAGGTACTGTAGCTGGGAGAATCCTAATTCTTCTTTCATGGCATGGGATCTTTTTTCCTTCTCCAGACATGTTTAGGATCTTCTCTCTTATTCCTGCAAATCTGAAATTTCACAATGATGTGCTGTAATGTAGGTCAGTTTAATTGGTATTTTTTTATTTGAAAACTCAGTTCTAGGAGATTCTCTCCTATGATCCTTCCGTATTCTGTTTCTCTTTCCTGAACTTTCTTTACATCAGCCACTAGGCTTCCTGGTTCAGTCCTCTTCTGAGCTATTTATCTGTTCCCTCCTCCCCTGCATTTCTTTATCTTTTTTCCCCCTGATTTTTGGGAGAGTTCCTCAACCTTATCATTAAATCCATTGACTTTTCTTTTTTGTGTGTAATCATATGATTAATTCCCTAGTACTCCTCAATGTTTTCTGAATGTTGTTTTATCCCTAAAACATCTTATTCTTGGTTTATGGGTGCACTGTGTTCTTTATATCTATATTTAAAATATGAGTGTCCTGAGGATGGGGCCTGGCATGTAGTAAGCATTCTAATCAGTATTTATTGCTGTTATTATTATCACAGAATAATTACCTCTTTTAAAAATATTTTGTTTTTTTTCCTACATAATCTTGGCTTTCTCTGTGTTTCTTTTTTCTTTAACAGGGAGAATCCTCTTCCCATGGTGGGGAGGGGCTTTCCTGAAACACCCATGGTCCCTGGCTGTCTGTCTGGTCATATTTAAGAGCAAGTTCACTCCAAATCCAGTGGGAAGGTCTGGCCCAAGTAGCCTTGTGATTGGCGGGATCAGCTTTTGGATGAGCTGGCAGAGAGTGGGCCCCAGATGTTAGCATTTCAGGAAAAGAACACTGCCCCCCCCCCCCCCCCCGCCACCTTCCTCCACGTGGGCAGAGAGCCCTGGCAGCCTGGGTCCTGGGGTTGAGAAGGGGTCGGGGTGGGGTGTAATCACGTCTGCCGCCTGCTGGCCTAACCCCCTCTTTTCAGCTCCAGGTTGTCCTCTGCCACAGCTGGCTCCGCCAGAACCGCCTTCCTCCAATCTCCTCCAGGAAAACGAGTGCTGGGGCAGGGCTGCTGCTTTCCTCAAGCCAGTCCTGTTCGGCTTCTCTAGACCTGACTGACCCATCGTTCTCCTGTCTGGGGTCAGCGGCCCAGCTTCTGAGGGGGCACTTCCGGGGCTTGGTGGGCTTGAATCGTGGAGCGGTCCATCTGGTAGCAGCCCCCACACCTCAGCCCACCCTCTGAGAGGATCTGGCTTGAGGTGGGGCAGAACCAGTTCTGCTCAAGAGTGTGGCCACCGTCTGAGGCAGGCCAGGCTCCATCCTGCCGCATCACTGAGTACCTTCCAGTACTTCTGGAAGGCTCCCTGGCTCCCCTCCCCTTCTGGTCACTACTTGTCCCTAAGCAGCTCCTCTCTGCCACTTCACCCCCCAAAGCCCTCTTCCCTCCCAAAGCCCCTTCCTCCTTGAGGGGCTGCCTCGCCCTCCCTCACCTCAGGAGGGTGTTCTCCTAGGGAGTCCAGAACTCGGGCCCCTAGAGGCAGCAGAGAGAACAGTCTTCCTGTGAGGCCACCTTTACCTCACCCGTGAGACGCTGTAGCCTCTGTTTATCTCAGCACCTGCCCCATTCTAAAAAAGGGTCTTTCCTTTCTTTCTGCGTTTAAGAGCCTCTCCCTCCACCAAACGGTGCTCGTCATTAGCATACACCCCACCCCTTCTTGTGACACCTAAATAATGTTTCCAGAAGGGAGGTGTGGGGAGGTATAATAAATATCTTTCTCTATCACTATTAAGAACCATTGGTCTAGAAAATAATTCTTGCTAAAATATGACCTCCGCTGCCCAGTCGTAGCCACTGAAGCTGTGAAAGATGTTGGGGGCCCGTTTCATTCCCTGTTCCTATTGCACACACAGTGTCTCATTTACTATTATATGTACTTTGTCCTCGGGGAGTAACTGGGCTCACCAGGCTTCCCACTCCAACCCCTTCCCCCCAGTTTTTGCTTTCCCTTTGTCACGTTTTTGAGTAGCTTCTAGTTTATTTTACTTCACTCCATGTCTGCCTCTGAGCACTGTCTCTGGAACATGGTCACTACTCCACTCATTTGATGAAAAAATTGGTCATGGCTGATAACTAGCAGAACCACAATTGAAATCCAGCCCCTCCTCAGCTCCACAAGCCACACTCTGCCTCCTGGGCCACCTTGGATCTCAAGCAGGTGGAGGCGTTTATCTGGCACAGAGGCCTCATGCGTGCCTCCTCTTCCAGGTGGGAAGGAAGGAGGTAGAATAGCGGTGTGCCTGTCGGGGAGAGGGTGGTGTGCCCTGTCCTGGGATTCCTTTTCTTGAATGTTTACATCTGATCTTAGTTGCAACATGTGGCGTCTTTTGTGGCAGCTTGAGAACTCTCTAGTTGTGGTGCAGGAGCTTCAGCAGTTGCAGTCCCGAGGCTTAGTTGCTCCAGGGTATTGTGGTCGCCGACCAGGGATTGAACCCACGTCCCCTGCATTGCAAGGCAGATACCTAACTCCTGGACCACCAGGGGAGTCCCCTAGGATTCCTTTGAGAGGGGAAGCCAAGTCCCCTGCTGAGAGTAAGGGCCCAGGCTGGTGGTGGGGTGTAGGGGCTGACAGGGATTGAGGAAAAGTTGATGAGCAGTGTGATGGGCTGAGGTTGGTGATCCAGCTCAGGATGTGCCTGTCTGTGTGGTGGCGGCTTCCTCCCTTATTGCTCAGTGGCAGCGTTGTGGAGAGAGTAGGCAGTTTCTTGTTTTCTGGGCCTGGGCTCCTAACCAGTGCTGCAGGGGGCTAGAAGGCTCAGCAGTGAGGGTTTTGACAAGAGAGTGGGTGAAGTGAGGAAGCTTGAGGGGTCAGGCTGGAGGATCGGGCAGTGGGAGTGATGAGAGAGAGAGCACAAGAGGTAGGGAGTTTGTGGTTGGGAAGGTGGGTGTATCATGCAGGACTCCAGAAGCAGAGCTGTTCTGTGGCTTGACAATGAGGTCAGGGTATGACCCATGGGATGTGGTAGTTGGGCACCCATGACCATTTTAACTTGGCAGCACCTCATGAGTAACCTCGTGTGCATGGCCATGTGTGGGGTGCTGGGGCTGCAGGACTGAACAAGGTATGGGCTGTTCTCAGAGCTCCTCAGGGAACCAGTGAAAAACAGTAAAGGGTGGTGCTGAGAGTTGTACAAAGACCCCAACTTGTGTGGGAAGCGGCTGGTCAGGAAGGCTTTAGGTCCAGCCCCGTAACTTCCATGGTACATTGCAACATGAAAATGTAGAATCCTTTGTTCAAAAATTATTAAGGATTTCAAAATGATGACAGCAGAGCATTAAACCAAGCATGGACCCCTGTGTGACTATGCAGATGGCACAGCTGTGAAGCCAGCCCTGGAAGTCTTCCCGGAGGAAGTGACATTTAAGCAAGATAGGCTGGATGAGAAGGAGTCAGCCAGATGGAGAGGGCATTTCCAGGCAGAGAAACAGCCTGTGCAAAAGCCAGGCAGAGAACGAGGGCCTAGTGTATTTGAAGAACAGAGACACTCAGCCTGGGAGGGGTGGGGAGAGCTGGAGTAGGTCCCAGAAGCGTGAGGGCAGAGTGATGGAAGGTGGACTGGGGGTACAACTGCCCCTGGAGGTGAGTGGGCCAGAGAGGAGGGCAGCAAGCTGGGGCTGAGAGGCGTTGGGGGGCTTTCGTGAAGATGAAGGAAAGTGGCTTGGAGGCAGGGGTGGGGGTCTGCCTGCCTTCCAGCCTAGAGCAGCCTCACCCAGAGAGGTCCTCTGGAAGTCAGGGTTTAGACTGGGACTGCAGGGGGTCCCCAGAAGGAGCAGTGGGGGTGGGATCAGAGTCAGCCTGATGGTGAGGACAAAGATGGCTGACAAGCAGCTGACAAGGGCCCGAGTCATGGCTACTGGCAGGAGGAGGGAAGGGCTGGAGGCCCCTGGGCTTAGGACCTCCAGGTGGCCGAGGAGTCCCCGATCCCAACGTACGGCTCTTCAATGCTCTCCTCTCAACAGCTGGTCTAGGCCTGGCAGAGACCCCGTGGGCATTGTGTCCTAGAGTGGGTCTAGCTCACAGGGAAGGGATCATTGCTTACAGCGGTCCAGTCACCATAGGCATGGATAAGAACTTTGTGGAATGCAAACTAAACTTGGGGTGCCTGAGGTCTTGGGGGGCTGTCTTATACCTCTGTGCCCTGAATCCCAGTCCAGACTACAGACTTGAAATTCCACTTTGCCTGCCAACTGCCCAGGCAGGGTGCCTCCTACTGGGCTGGGCAAGTGGAGCTGAGTCCTGAGTAAGTCTGAGTAAGTCTCCTTACCTGGGGTAAGGAGAGTGAGAGTTAGAGAGGCCTGAGGAAGGGAGTTATCTGGGATGTGGGTCTTTGTGCTGCCAGGGAAACCCTTCCTAAAGGAGAAAGTTGTTATGCAGGGCAATGACCCTTGACCCTGGCAGGACACAGAGGGACTTAGGCTCATATTTATTGAGCATTAGCATTGTGGCCCCAGTCTGGATACCCAGAAGTCCTGGGAGAGAATTATTGTGTCCATTTTACAGAGGAGAAACCCGAGGCTCAGAGATGCCTACAGAACTCACCAGGATCACACAGCTGGTAACTAGTGCCTGTGTCTGAGATATTCTGAAGCTTGAGTTCTGTCCCCACAACAGGCTGTGACTTCCTTTCCACAAGCCACTGCCTTCCAACAAGCAGTTCTAGGAAAGATCTGGGAGGTGTCCTGACAGCTACTAGGACTGGTTCTGTTCATAAACCTTTGACTTCTGAGGATAATATCACCTGAGAATCACCCAGAAGTAGAAAAGCAACTTAATTTACAGAGGTGTTTTATTAATGAGAAAGGCAGGAAAATGTGTGAAGTCGTATAATCTATAACAGTCTATAAACAGCCTGTAAACCTTAGTCATTTCTGTCTCCTGTGAAGTTCTCAGCATAAGCCTGGCACTGAGGAGTATGGAAAATAATTAACAAGGAAGTGTAGGGAAGGGAGTGGAGACTGCTGCAGCATCTACTGTGTGCCAGGCTAGGGTAATCCCTGGCCAGTCCCATGGGGACTCTGGTGGAGCAGCGTTATTGTCCCCATTTTGCAGAACCATAAATCAAGGCCCAGATGCGTTGTGACTTCCCCAGGTACAGGGAGGGACTGGGTCCCATCCTTCCTTGCCGGTTGCTCTCTGCATGTGTTAGACTAAATGCCATCCCTCTCTCCCCAACACCCTTTAGATGAGAGGTCTAGGGCCATGGAGGAGCAGGGAGAAAGGAGAGGGAGGCTTCCTGAACCCAGCTTGCACTGTCAGATTGGTGCTAAGACAGAGATAAACCCACACAGCTCTGTCCTAGAAGTGCCCACCGTCTGGGAGAGAGCTGAGCGTCTGCTGATGTAAACTCAGCATGGCCTGTACCTCAGGCAAAGATGCATGCTCCCTGGAGTGGGAGCCCCAGTGGCCCTTGAGGCATTCGAGCACCTTTACAGATGAATCAGGGGGCGTGGGGTAGGGAACGGGCATTTCATGCTGTGGGAACAGTAAGGGCAAAGGCCTGCAGGAGGGAAAGATGGAATTTTCTTGAGGTAAGCATGTATGGTATGGTTCAGTGTGGGTAGACTTGAATGTGAGCAGATGTTGAGGCAGGAGCAGAAGTGATAGGAGAACTGGGCTGGAGAGGTGGGCAGGGCCTCAACCCCCAGAGTTATCTCATGGAAGGTGGAAGCCCCAGGTGGACTCAAGCAGAGAGCAGTGTGATCAGGTGACGGGATGGGGAGAGGCAGGAGGTAATGAGGCCAGGGCAGTCCAGGCACAAAGATGGGTAAACCTGGGGTGGGGTTTGAGGGTAAAGGAGACCCTGCAGACAGGACTTGGGCTTGGCGTGTGGTGGATAGGGGAGAAGACAAGAGATGGCCCTGGCGCAGGAAAGTACTGCCTCAGGTCAGCATGCTGCTGCTGAATGAATGAGAAACTGAAGCTCAGATTTGGAGAGTCACTTAGGGCCATGCAGCAGGAAGAGGAGCTGGGATCCAAGGCCGCCTGAGCAGCAGTGGAAGGGTCAGCTGTTGGGCGAGTCCATTCTGCTCTCTGGACCTGTGTTCCCCCCATGCACGATGGGGGAGGGGATGGTGAATGATGACATGGGGTCAGCTATCTTGAAGTTCTAAGGGTTGATGCTTTTATGTCCCTTCTCTCTGGCAGAACCAAGGAAAGCATGTACCACTCGCTGACTTATGCCACCATCCTGGAGATGCAGGCTATGATGACCTTTGACCCCCAGGACATCCTGCTTGCTGGCAACATGATGAAGGAGGCGCAGTCGCTCTGTCAGAGGTCAGGTCCATGGGGCAGGCAGGGATGAGGGG
This sequence comes from Muntiacus reevesi, assembly GCF_963930625.1. Taxonomy (NCBI): domain Eukaryota; kingdom Metazoa; phylum Chordata; class Mammalia; order Artiodactyla; family Cervidae; genus Muntiacus; species Muntiacus reevesi. The sequence goes on from NC_089249.1 coordinate 153,780,731, forward strand.
TTGTGAATCATCCTTTTGTCACTTGGGCCTATCCCAGTGCCTAAAATGCCACTGTTATTCCTGCTCCTTTTGGCTCAAAAGTGTATCCCCAAGTGCTCAAAGCTGTCCCTCTTGGCACTGCCTCAGGAGCCACGTTGTCTAAGCCAGTCACTGAGGGCTTCCAGGGTCAGACTGGATTGGGAGGAGATGAATCCTGGCTCTGGTCACCTAATAATTCTCTGACCTTGGGCAAGTCCCTCTCTGGACTCAACTTTCCTCATCTGTAAAATGGGTGTGATGATAGAGTTGTTGTGGGAACTGCACAGTTGGTGTTCAGTGCACATTAACTGCTTAAATGTGTGAACAAACAGACCCTCTGTGTTTGTGCACAGATAGAGTCATCATTCACTGGGACACACTCCAGCCTGACGTAGGCCAGTCCCTGTGCTGGGCTCTGTTCACCCAGATAATCATCAGATCCTGGCCCCTCTGATGCCTGAATGGCCTAATCAGGGAGACGCAGGCACAATGGCAGCTCATGGGGTCGTGGGGGTCCAGCCTGAGGAGCAGGAAAAGCTTCCTGGAGGAGGTGACATCAGAGCTGGGTCCTGTGGGGTGACTAGGAACAGGTCAGGTTAGAGGGGGCAGGGGAGGGGGCTCCATGCAGAGGCAGCAGCAGGGGCAAGGGCATGAGAAAGCCTGGATTTGGGGGAGTTGCCAGGAGCTAAGTGTGTGGGATCCTCTGGGAGGGGCAGGGGATGCTGTTGGAGGTGCCTGGGCCCCCTGCTCACCTCCCTGAATGACATGAGGCCCTGTTTTTCTCTGCAGGCACCGGAAGAAGTCCTCTGTAACAGATTCCTTCAGCAGCCTGGTGCACCGTCCCACTATGGACCAGTTCACAGAAGGTGTGGCATCTAGGGTGTCCTCTCAGCCCGCTGATGCCAGGCCGCCGGGTTCCAGGCCCGGGAAGGGGCGGGAAGGGGCAGTTATCCTCCTTGTGTTCACCCAGGGGGCCGGGCCCTGGCCCAGGCACTGAAACACTGATGGGTCAGACCTGGGGCCTTTTGAGGACTGGTCTCATGTGTGGGGGTGGGTGGGGAGCAGGTAAGAGTCAGTTACCTTACAGCATTACCTGCTGAGGCCTGCAAATTGAGGAAAGAAAATGCTGTCAAAGGAGCCATCACTTTGCTCCTCAGGCTAGGGTGGACTTAGGGCTGTGTGTGCATTTAGTTTTAATGGTTTAAAGACCGTAGTGATCTCAGGTGTCCCAGAGGGAACTGTGGTTTTAGAGTCTGACACCATGTGATGAAACAGCTCGGGGGAGTAGCAGAGAAGGTCTGGGCTGCAGAGCCACGTCGCACCTTTGTGCCATGACCACATGAGGCAGTCCTAGAGGCAGCAGCAGCCAACCATAAGCACTTGGGGACCCTTTAGTGGGGGTGGGGGGCAAATGGCCATCCCCACCTCGAGAGCCCTCGACGTTTCCAGCACAAAACCTTGCCCTCGATGGTGTCTCTCTCCTTCAAACTTTCCATGGCTCCGTGCTGCCCACAGGACCAAATCTGTAAGTCTCCACCAGTGTGTAAGACCCTTTCAGCCCGACTTCTGCCCCTCATTTTCCTTGTCCCCTCAGTCTGTCCCCGCTTCACCCCATTTCAACCTTCTGTGGCTCAGCTGTCCCCAAGCATCTGAGTTGTTTGACTTTCCCGGGCCTCTGGCAAGAAAGCTCTTCCTGCTTCATGCTTCCATCCCATTTTCAACTCAGATATCCTTCTCCTGGAAGTCTTTCCTGACTCCTCCGGCTGCGTCAGTTCTCCTTCCTCGCCCCCACAGCCCACGGCTTCCCTGGTTTCATCCGTTCATCCCAGTGCCCTAGGAGTGTTGGTGCACCACACCTACAGTGATGCCTGGAGGGCAGGAGAAGGCGGCCCAGGGCCCTGCGCTGACTCCTAGGGGGATGCGGGTATGGGGAATGTAAGCTCACTGGGGACAGTGTGGAGTGCCGTGTGTGAAGGAGCCTGGTGATGGGACTCAGGAGGCAGTGGGCAGCTGCTGCCTTTGCCTTTTGGGAAATGAGATGAGGAATTGACCCAGGTCTCCTGCCAAGAGTCCCAGGAGGCCATAGGGCTTTGGTTTTCTCTCTGCAGAGGAAATCCACGCTGAGGTCTGCTATGCAGAATGCCTGCTGCAGAGAGCGGCCCTGACCTTCCTACAGGTAGGAACCCACTTCCTATACAAGCAGCCTGGGGGTTTCAGAGGGTGGAGCACCACATCTTAGCCTGAAGGATCTAGAGACGCGATGAACTGTGGTTGATACGAGGACCAAGGCACAGTTGCCCCAGCACTCCTGGCCCTGGGCAGGCTCGGTGGCAGAGGTGATGGGCTTTCCCCCTCCACAAGGGGCACACGTGTTCCCACCCACTGACAGGATGCACGTCCACCTCGTGACTGCTGTTTCCCACTGTTTTTGTGTCACGGGGGCGACAAACATTGTCACAAAGCCTGCTTCACATTTGATTTATTCAACAGACAAGTCGGAATGAATCAAACTTGATTCACTGGAGAACTTGACTTGTAGCACCTGCAACACAGCATACTTTGTATATACATTGCAGGGTTGTTGTTTTTACATACCTTATACACAGTGCATATTTGTTTCTACCTGTACTTGCATATTTTATTTAACCATCACCTCAGGCCTGTGAAGGGGAGAGTTAGGGGGAAGGACCCACCTTCTCAGGGTCATATGGCTAACACATGGCAGAGTTGGGGTTTAAACCAGGTCTGGCTGACTCAGTCTAGAGTAGGAAATGGCAGCCACTCTAGTACTCTTGCCTGGAGAATCCCAGGGACAGAGGCGCCTCGTGGGCTAAAGTTCATGGGGTCACAAAGTGTTGGACACGACTGAGCGCATGCCTTCTGGCTGACTCAGAGCCTGTGCTCTTCACCATAGTGGAAACTGTGAGACTCATGACCCCTTGGTTTAACCAAAAAACTTGGAGTGTAATTATAAATATATGTGCGTATGTATTCAGTCTCTTCAGTTGTGTCCAGCTCTTTGCAAGTCCAGGGCAGCAGCCTGACAGACTCCTCTGTCCATGAGATTCTCCAGGCAAGAATACTGGAGTGGATTGCCATGCCCTCTTCCAGGACATCTTCCCGACCTAGGGATCGAACCCACATCTCCTGCATTGCAGGCAATCATCACGTAAATAGGTGTATTGGGGTGGGAGAGGCACATATACATTTTATTGTTGGGGTGTTCTTTATTTTCGTTAGTGATATTTCTATCTTTTTGGACCTCATGGTTAGAATTGGATTAGTCTTAGTTCTTCATCAAGATCACCATGAATGGCCTTCTATTTCCTTTGTGTACTCTATTATTATACATGATAAATAAACACCCATGAACCACCCCCCCACCCTCACCCTATCAGAGAACAGAACCCTGCTGGCCAGCCTCCTTGCCTCCTTCCTCCCTTCCCCCCGGGGAGACCACTACCTGGAGTTTTGTATGTATCATCCCCACCCCTATTTTTTTAAAAAGTGATTTCTCAGCTTCCTATTCATGTCTGAACACCAAATTGCTATGTTTTGGTTGCCTTTGAGTTTTTAAGGCCTCAAACTGTGTGGGACTTGCTTCTTTTTTTACCTAATCACACGAGGCTGTGTTTAATACTCCCTGCTGTGAACATGCCGGTTTGTTTATCCATTCTCCGGCTAAAGGACATCTGGGTTGTTTCGATTCTTGGCTACTGTGAACAGTGGTGCTGTGAGCCTTCTTGAAATACATCCATTCTTGTTGGGTGTATACCTGGGAGCAGAACTGCCAGGTGGGCTGTAGGCAATGGTGCTTCTTTTTTTTTTCCTGCATCGTGTGGCATGTGGAATCTCAGTTCAGGGATCAAACCCATGCCCCCTGCAGTGAAAGTGTGGAGTCTTAATCGCTGGACCTCCGGGAAAGTCCCCAGGTACTGGTGCTTTAAATTACAAATGTGACAGATACCTGCTTGTTGTGAAAAAACACAATCCAAAACCAAAATTCTCCCTTCCTTCCCCACAGTTCCTCTACCTGGAGGAGGCGCGGTTAACTGGTGGGAGCATCTCCTCCAGGCCTTTCTCCAAGCACATAGAACATGTACATGTGAGCCTGGTAAAGGGGGTTGTGGTCCAGCCCTGGGCATTTTGAAAGGCTTGTTTGGCAAGCAAGACCCTCGTCTTAAGTCCCCAGGGTAGAGTGGGGAGGTCTAGTTTAGCTGACCTCGGACCCCTACCCGTGCAGGCCCCCTCATAAAGCGAGGCCCAGAGAGAGCCAGGAAGGATCTGGAGCCTTGATGATTCCCTCAAGCCTGTGGCTAACCACCCAGGCCTGGCTCTTAACAAGTCTCCCTCCTGCAGGATGAGAACATGGTGAGCTTCATCAAGGGCGGCATCAAAGTTCGAAACAGCTACCAGACCTACAAGTGAGTGGGACTGGCCTGGGGCGGGTGGGCGTGGGGGTCGGGGTCCACAGTAGAGCGCAGCACCTACTGTCCTGTGTCCCTCAGGCTCCACTGTGGGAGGCAGAGGGCGCTGGCTGGAGGCAGGAAACCTAGAAGGCTGTGTGACCTCACATTTCTGCAACCTCAGGACCTCAGTGTTCTGGAATATTATTCCCCTGGTTTTCTGGGTGTATCTGTTCATTTGGTCCCCCCAAGTGCTATCTTTGTGCCTAACTCTGAACTAGGGAAAAATAAGACATATTCTGTACAAGCAGCTTGGTCTGGTTGGGGTAGGAGAAAGATGCAGGAACAATCATTTTGAGAACAGCAATAGAATTCCTACACATCCGTTAAGGCCCCATCCAAATGCCGCTTTCCCCATGAAGCCTTCCTTGAACCCTCCAATACATAGAAACGGTGCTTATATACACACACCCCCTCCCCAGACTGAGAGCTCCTCGAGGGCCGGATAGGTTATTTCCGTGCTGGCTCAGCACTGGGCCACGCATAGGGCCGTGTTTATGGAGCAAAGAGTGAAGACTTAATCCAGAGCACTTCTGCCCAACATGGTTCTGCAGTCCTTGTCTGTACTTCCCAGGCCAGGAAAGCTCTGAAAGTAATTAACCCTCCCTCCTGTCCCCAGTTTGGCATTGAAACTCCTTTTCCATTAAAAATTGACTTGAATTGACTTGAGACTGTCGTCATTACTTTGCACACTTAATGTGACAGTTTCCCTGTGGAGACACTGTGAGGTTGATTTCAAGGTATTACTGGGGTGTAACACACCATGCGGTATACGGACACCATGCTCCTCTGTGTGGTCTCTGCTGGAATTGCTCAAGGAAACCAGACGTGTGTTCTGGCCCCTCCAGTCTCCCTACCTGCTGCCAGAGTGATGTTTTCAAAGCACAGACCTTGTCAGGTCACTCCCTGCCAACTCCCAAGACCCCTCTTGCTCTTAGAATAAAGGCCCAGGTCTTTGCTGAGTCACTCCTGGGAGCTCTGCTTGTTCTGTAACCACACCTCCTGCCCCGCTCCGCCTCAGACATTTGGGCCTTCCCTCAGTTCTTCAAACTTGCCAGCTCATTCCTACCTCAGGGCCTTTGGACGTGCTGTTCTCTCTGCCAGGAACACTCTGTGCAGGCCAGCTCCTTGTTCCTCAGGTTTCAGCTCAGATGTCAGCCCCTTGAGGAAACCTTCCCAGCACCCCAAGTGAGGTCAGGCTCCAGGGTTCCTCCCTTCCTCTCAGTGACCCGATGGGGGTCCGTCCCTGGGAGGGGAGAGTTGTGACGGTAGCAGCTTGACGGTTGTGCCCTGCCGTCCAGAGAAGCTCAGTCGGTGTTCGCTGAGTGAATGCTCTCAAGATGCTCATGGCCTGGGAAGGAGGCAGGTACCTCTTTAGGTTCCCTGTCCTGCCCCAGGCAGACTGGCAAAATAATGTGCTCAGAGCTATGGGTGACCAGAAGTAAGAGGGTTGGATTCCAACCAAGAAACTCCAGGAAGACTTCCTTAAGGAGGTGCTGTTGGAGTTAGCCCAGTGTTTCTCAACTGGGGCCAGTTTCCCCCCTACAAGGCATTTGGCAATGTCCAGAAACATTTTGCTTTTCATACTGGGGGAGGCTGCTCCTGACAGCTAGTGAGTAGTGGTCAGGAATGCTGCTAAACTTCCTAGGACATGCAAGACAGCCTCCCTCCCCCCAAGTCTGAACAAAGAATTGTCCACTTATCCAGCCTAAACTATCAGTAGTACTGAGGTTGAGAAGCTGCTCTAGATAGAATGCAGAGCACAAGCCAATGCCTAGAGGTCGGACGAGGGGGTTGTGAGAGAGCTGATAGAACTGAAATTCAAGAGCAAAGGGTGTGTCATTACGGTGGGAGATGGGGCTAGAGGTTCCTCGAGTATCAGCTCTCTGGATTGCCAGTTACACATCCACCACCAGGGAGTTCTGAGATCAGTAAGAAGTGGGGGCCACTTGGCCCCAGCTGGAAGGGGACCCCGCCCGCCCTCCAGATGTGGTTGAGACAGGCTTTGCCTCCCTCTGCAGGGAGCTGGACAGCCTCGTGCAGTCCTCACAGTACTGCAAGGGGGAGAACCACAGGCACTTTGAAGGAGGGGTGAAGCTCGGCGTGGGAGCCTTCAACCTGGTGAGTGCACAGGCCCTCCCCTTGTCCAGCATCTGGGTTCAAGATTAATCTCCCCTGCACATCACTGCCTTACTCTGGGTCTCTGCCGGGCTACTGTCCCAGGCCCCAGTGATGAAGCAGACACACTGCCAGCCTGGGGGCAGCTCACAGCTAGGGAAGGGGTGGGGGCTGGCCGTGGCTCCATGGTCCCTTCTGTACGTTTCTTCCCAAGGCAAGTTGAAGCTTGAAATCAACTATGACGACAGTATTTATAGCACCAGAAATTGACAAACACAAGACATCAGGGCGTTTTCCTCCCCAGAAAGCTGGTGGTTAAACATTGACCAGTGGCTGGGAAGGAAACAGACCTGGAAACAACTGGTGACCCATGGGGAACAGAAAGCCAGGACTTCTTTCTGGGAGAGCTGGAGAAGGTTCCGGGGAGCAGAGAGTATTTGAGCTGGATCTTGAAGGATCCACAGGCAAGGGAAGTTTTCCAGGTGGAATGAGCATTCTAGGCAGAGGAAACAGCGAGAGCTGAGTCAGGGAGGCTCAGAAGAGGTGTGCCTGCTCCTGGGAGGAGGAGCTGCTCTCGGATGATTTGGACTCCTGGCCCTGGGTGGCTGGGACTTACCCCAGAGTGTGTGTGGTGGGCGGTGGCTCCTCCCCTATAGGGATCCCTGCCCCTCTCTGGGTTTCAGATTCCTCATTTGTAAGATGGGAGCAGTGATCCTGGCCCAAGTGCTGAGAAATACAAGCTGCACAGTGCATCAGATAATTTAGCAGGTTGTAGCTGGACTGTCTTGCGTTCAAGAAGTGGCTCCACTTCTGATCTGTGGAGCCTTGGGCATATTCTGAAACTTACCTTATGCCTCTGTTTCTCCCTCTGTCAAACATAGCAGTAAATCCCTTCTTTGCAAGACTGTTCTGAGATTCAATGCAATGACAGAGATCCTGGTACAAAGCAGGGATTAAGTGTAATAACAATAGCTAACTGCTAGGTGCAAGCTCTGTTATGTGCTTCATGTGTATTAATGTGGTCCGTCCGGTAGGGGCTATTTTTATTTCCATTTTACAGATGAGGAAACTGAGGCAGAGAGAGGTGACTGAGCTGGGAGTGGTGATACTAGGATCGAGACGCAGTCTGTTCCTTATTGTCACGCTGTAGTGCGTCTCTCCGTCGGGAGGAGCTGGGGGCGGCCTCATGGGCATTCCAGAGACGGGCCTGCACCTCAGGGATCACCCCCAGGACTGTGGAGGTCTGCAGTTGGTGGGGCAGCCCCCGCCCCTCATGGGTCTGCTGCCTCTCTCTTCAGACGCTGTCCATGCTTCCTACCAGGATCCTGCGGCTGCTCGAGTTCGTAGGGTTTTCAGGAAACAAGGTAACCACCTCCCTCCTGGGGCACCCAGTCCTTTCAGTCCCAGGGCCGGAGCTCAGCTGGTAGGGTGTGGCTGAGGGGCTGTGGGGCCTTAGTGCCAGCCTTGGCTCAGCAACCCCAGTGTGAGACCCTGGACAAAGCTCAGGCCTCTCTAGGCCTCAGACTGCACTCCTGCAAATGGGACCAGTGATTGCTACCAGGCTCTTCTCAGGGTGGAGAGGCTCTAGGGTGAGGGTGGGCATGAAGAGCAGCTCCTGGGGTCCTTTAGGGGCCTGGGGTCATCTGGCAGGTGTTAGGAACCTGGTCCTTCTCCCCTCAGATAGCCTTGAGCAAGTCCCTCCCCGGGGACCATTTTCTTGTCTGGGAGATGCCCTTGGGGAGCCCTGCTGCGCACTGGGCCTTGAGGTGGAAACCAGAGTACTCAAGAACCCAGAGGCTTTACTGAGGGCAGGAACCTGAGTGCCAGGTAGCGTATCAGGGAGGGCTCCGTGGTGGAGGAGACCCAGAGCGTTAACTTGGGTACAAGGAGCTTTAACCTGGAAGTCAGGAGCCCTGGGTCTGTCCAGCCTCATCCCCTGCTTCCTGTGACTCTGAGCAAGGACCACCGACTGCCCTCTCCACTGATCAAGTTAGTGTTTCTCCAGCTGAGACTTTCTCCAGCCTTTCCTGATTTTTGCCATGTCCACAGGTCTCTATATTATTATTCATGTATTATTTTTCTCCAATGTGGTTCTTATTTTTGTTAACTTAAATTTATTTGAAGGGAACATTACTACACAGAGAACCCATATTATGTGGCATGGTAAGAGCACAATCATAACAATAAATACTACAGGACGAAGCAGTCTTCCTTGGTCCACCAGATTGTGTAGCCTGTTTCTCTTTGAGTGAAAGACAGATTAGAACAGGGCGCTGCTGCACGCTCCAGCACCACACGGAGGCTTCCTCCTGTGCCCTGAGGACAGACGAGTACTGGGAAGGGCCGCTCCTCACCTGGGACCCTGCGCTTCTCGCCTGTCCCAGGACGTGTACAGGCTTTGCTGCCGTCTGTGGTCCATGGCCTGGGCCCAGGGAAACACTCGTTAGAGGCTCTGAAAGTCCCTTTCAGTTTTTTTTTTTTTTTTAATATAAGAAGGCCCTTGGGTCCTGAGTAGGATCTCAGGATGATGATGGAAGAACATGAGAAAGTCTGAGAGGTGGGACAGGGTGGCCTGGCCAGGAAGAGAGGGTGGCAAGGCCGGAGCAAGAGGTACCTCCTGCACCCACCAGCTCTGGCTTCGTCTCTATCCCAAAGTCAAGGGGGCTGTGGAGGGTTTGCAGCAGGGGTGAGGCAAATCAGATGTGTTATTAGAAAGATCAGGAACACACTCTAGGATAGGCAGTGGGGCAGAAACTGCCGGGGGTGATACAAGCATAGTTTGGCTTCTTGCTCCTCCCCAGGCAGGCTCTGGAGCCTTCTCCTCCTGGGAGCCTTCCCAGTCTGCAGTTTCTATGGCCCTGTCTGTGTCCCGAGCCTGTGGTTAGGATTATCTGCCTCCTTGTCAGTTCTAGTCCCCCACCAGACTTGGGACTGCTCAGGGCCTTGGCGCCCACCCTGGGGACTGAGCAGGTGGCTGTAGGGAGGGATGGGGAAGGGGCCACGAGGGAGGTAGGGGACACCCTCGCCTTTGCCCTGGCCGTGGCAGGTGTCCTCTGCCCCCAGCATGAGAGGGCCAGCCTCTCGCTCCTGGTTGCAAACCTGGGAGCAGCTGGCCCAGCCTCCAGGGCCCCGGACTCAGAGCCCAGCGCTCTCCGGCCCCTTCCGCAGCAGTGCGCCCTCACAGCTGTCCAGAGACCTCCCCGCCCCTCCCCTGCCCCAGGCCCCAGGGCAGCGCTGGGGGAGCCCAGGCCTGGCTGGCCTCAGCGGTCCCCGTCTTTCCGCCAGGACTACGGGCTGCTGCAGCTGCAGGAGGGGGCGTCGGGGCACAGCCTCCGCGCCGCGCTCTGCGTCATGCTGCTGCTCTGCTACCACACGTTCCTCACCTTCGTGCTCGGTAGGCGCGCCCTCCCCGTGAGCGCCGGGGCCCCTGGGCTTCGACTGTCTCTGAGGGCAGGGGGCTGCTGGGCCCCCAGGACTGGGGAGGGGGCCCTGAAACCAGAAACGGCAGAGCCGCAACTGTCCAGGGGCCTGGCCATTGGACCACTCACTTCTTTACAGTGTGACTGGGCTCTTCCAGACTCGATTTTCTCATCTGTGAAATGGGGGTGGGTCCTGCCCACCTTGTAGAGGGCATGAGGATGCTGTTGGCCCTAGCATCGTACTCAGTCCTCACATCACCCTGGAGACGGAAGAGTTATCGTCCGCATTTCACAGAGCAGAAGTGGAGACCCTGAGAAGCCCCCGGTAGGTTTCCGGGAGGATCACCAGGGAGGATGGTGATGTGTCCTGTGATGTGTCCCCACCTCCTTCAGGCACCGGCAACGTCAACATCGAGGAGGCAGAGAAGCTCTTGAGACCCTACCTGAAGCGATACCCTAAGGTGAGCCTCACCTCCTGGCAGACACCTCCAGCTCACATGTGCCCTGTGGAACCCCCACAAACCCAAATACGTGTCATTGTAGGGCGCCATCTTCCTGTTCTTTGCGGGGCGGATTGAAGTCATTAAAGGCAATGTTGATGCGGTAAGTACCGGGGGTCTGAGCCAGTGCTGGAGGCCCCTCAGGTCTCCCAGGTCAGTAGGGCTGCAGACACACAGACAAATAACAGGCAGACCAAGAGGGGGGCCTGAGAGAAGACCCACAAAGGGAGCGGGCCAGGAGAGGCGCTGCCAACGACCAGACAGTCTGGGAGGGCGAGGGAGGAGGTGGCGGTGGCGGTGAGTGGGATTTGACAGGGAGAGGGAGGAATCCAGCACCCTGTAAGGCAGAGAGGTGGGAGGATCCGCTGTTGGGGCAGGGTGAAGCAGACGCCTGGAGGGCCTGACTAAGGGTCTGGGCTCCGAGGTGGGAGGGAGCCGTGGAAGGGGTGAGGTGGGGGAGGCTCATCACCCTGGCAGAACCCCCTGCACTAAGCCAAGGCCCCGGACAGACTCCATGACTCGGAGTTCTGGTGCCTCCCGCTGGTCCTGGCTGTGGCTCCTCAGGCCGAAGGACAGATGCCCCGGGGCCAGGTCACTTTGTGGAAGCTGCTGGAACCTTTGGAGTTTGCTCTCAGGCAGAGACATCATTATGTCACTTTAACACTTCCCACTGCCTATTACGCCTCTGTTATAGCTCTGTCCCACACCCTTTCGCTTTGTGCCGAACTGGAGTCCCTCGGAGGGTTGGTAACTGGGCCCAAGGTCATGTGAGACTTTGAGGGTAGAACCGGGGCTGGAGGCCACACCCGCTGTCTCCCCGATGCAGCCTGGCATGGGGCTCGGGCTGCTGTGGAGCTGGGGTGGGGGGGACGGAGGGCATGGTGGGGGGTTGGGGCATGGGGCATGCTGGCAGAGGCTCAGTGGCAGGTACCCACAGGCCATCCGGCGGTTCGAGGAGTGCTGTGAGGCCCAGCAGCACTGGAAGCAGTTCCACCACATGTGCTACTGGGAGCTAATGTGGTGCTTCACCTACAAGGGCCAGTGGAAGATGGCTTACTTCTACGCAGACCTGCTCAGCAAGGAGAACTCCTGGTCCAAGGTGGGTTGACACCATGTGTTGGGGGAACAGGGAGACCAGAAGACCAGCTTAGATTGGCCATGAGCCCCCAGGCCAGGACCACACCCCTAACTGAACACGACATCTCAGCTAAAATTTAAGCAAAACCACAAATTCTATTAGACCTCAGGGTTGGAAGGAACTAAAGACCACAGAAAACAGGGGACCTTTAGAACTACAAGGTGTCGAGATTTTTAGCCACAAGGGACAGAAGTGTCACTCACGTGGTCTGCGTGAGTGTTGCCCAGCAGAACTTTCTGTTACAGTGAAAACATTCTGTGCTGTCCAGTGTGGGAGCCCCTAGTCACATGTGCACGCCAAGCTCTTGAAATGTGCCTGCTGCAACTGGGAAACTGGATGTTTTCAATTTTATTCTATTTTAATTAATTTAAATGTAAAAAGTCACATGGAGCTAGTGGACATGTTACCTGACTATGCAGGTGTAAACACAAAGGCTTATTGGTTCATATAACTGAAAATTCTAGGCACATCTAATTTCAGGTTGGGCTGAATCCAGGAATTCTAATTCTGTCATTTGGGTTTATTTTTTCCGGCTGGGACTATGCTCTTCTCTGTGACTTCTTCATTGCACAGGCAGATTCTCTCTATGTGCCAGCAGGGTGGCTATGGGCTTCCTACTCCTATATCATCTCTCCCATTTGGTTTCAACCAAAGTCCCATGACAGAGCCTCATTGGTCTGCATAGATCACAGGCCAGTGCCTGGAAACAGGGGTGGGAAGACCCCTCATGGATTAGAAGTAGGAGAGGGGTGATTCCCCAGAAGAAAAATGAGGTGATGCCCCAGAATAAGTGTTGTTGGGAGTGAGCATTAAGGAGATGCCATGGAGGCAAAACAAAACAGATGCTCAGCATAAATGCTTATCATGGTTCAATTCAGTTCAGTCGCTCAGTTGTGTCTGACTCTTTGCAACCCCATGGACCGCAGCATGCCAGGCTTCCCTGTCCATTACCACCAACTCCTGGTAGCTTGCTCAAACTCATGTCCATCGAGTTGGTGATGCCATCCAACCATCTCATCCTCTGTCGTCCCCTTCTCCTGCCTTCAATCTTTCGCAGCATCAGGGTCTTTTTCAACGAGTCAGTTCTTCACATCAGGTGGCCAAAGTATTATCATGGTAAGTGGTGAAATAAGTATAAGCCATTATCATCATAGAGTAATGATAGCACAGAATTCTGAACTAAGAGTCTTAGAATCATCTAGATCATCAGAGAACATCCTCTATTGTGAAATCCATAGCACGTATGTCTCAGTGACCCAGATTTCCTCATCTTTTGCCCACCTCTGCATGAAAGCCCCTATTCAGTCACCCTGCCTAGGGCCCAAACTGAAAGGGACTCTCAGGCTCAGGGCTGGCTTCCCTGGTGGTTCAGATGGTAAAGAATCTGCCTGCCAGTGCAGGAGACCTGGATTCAATTCCTGGGTTGGGAAGATCCCCTAGAGAAGGGAATGCTAACCCACTCCAGTATTCTTGCCTGGAGAATTCCATGCACAGAGGAGCCTCATGGACTACAGTCCGTGGGGTTACAAAGAGTCGGACACAACAGAGTGACTTTCATTTCCACTGGCTCAGGGCAGGCAGGGCCGGGAGAAGGAGTGGGCTTTCACTGAGCCCTGACTGTGTGCCCAGCGCTTGTCCTTTCCTCCACATTACACCCAGCGAGGTAGAAGTTATCTGCATCAGGCACATGAGAGACACTGAGGCTAAGAGAGTCTGAGAGACTTCCTGGGCCACACAGCAGTTGGTGACACACACAGGACCTGAAGACAGTTTTGTGTGACTCCAAGGCCTCTGCTTTTCCCTTGCTCCTCAATTCCCCTGAGTAGGCCCCGCTTGCCCCAAGACCCCCTTGCTGTTGAAGGCACTTCCTCAGGCCCAGCCTCTGTGGGCCCAGCATTCGTCCCTCATCGCTCGCCCTCCTAACAAAGCCTCCGGGAACCTTTTTAAATTAAAGTGATCTGGAAGCCTTCTTGTGAAGTGGGGCACAAGGAAGAAGAGTCCTAAGGTGGCCACACAGCTGCTGTGAGGAGCAGAGGGAGGGCCAGGCCTCCACGTGTCAGCAAGTCTGGCTGTGAGTTGGCTCAGTCTTCAGCTCTGTGGCTTTGGAGTGGTCAGCCCCCCTCCCTCTGCAATGCTTTTCTCCAAAGGGTTTCCTGTAGGAAAGTAGGTAGGGGTTGTGGCACCTCGAGTTCTGGGGCCTCATTCATCCCTAATTCCAGTGCTTGGCTACTAAAGTCCACCAGCTTCCAGCTCTGGGGAGTTGGCCTGCGGCTGCTGCCCCGCGTGCCGGCCCTCCGCGGTGTCTGCCTGTGCTAAGCCGGCCCATCCCTGTGGGCCCGTCCCCCAGCGCTTGCAGCCAGAAAGCAGGTGGTGACAACTGTGTGCTCGGTGCTGTAATGGGGAAATCTGGGGGGAGCTCAGAGGCAGCCCTGAGCAGCCCAGCCAAGAGAACAGGGAGGGCTTCTGAAAAAGGAGTTGTCTGAACCGAGAGTCTTGAAGGACGAGGAATTAGGGCGGCAGAAGTACACCCCAGGCCGAGAACTGCAGGGGCACAGGCTAGGAAGCTAGGGGGCTGCCAGGAGTCCCGTTTCACCAGGTGAAGGGCTCGTGGGTGGAAATGCAGGGGGACTGTGGAGGGATCGTCCCCCTCTAAGCCACATACTGGAAGCTTCTTGGGGACAAGGACTGTCTGCCTGCACAGAAGCCAGTAGAATAATCCAGCAAAAATAAATATGTGGGATCAATAGGCAAACAGGTAACTCTGGGAGACAGGACTCCCCCGCAGGCAGGGTGGCTGTGGCTCTCCAGCAGCATGGCCCCATAACATCCCTTAGTGACTTGGATGCCCGTGGCTCTCACCACGCTAGGTCACTGCATCCATCCTAATTCCTGTTGACTCAGTCCGGGCAGGGGGCAGGGCTGGGGAAGAAGCTCTAGGAGGAAGCCCGCAGTTGAGCCTGGCAGAGAAGGGACAGTGGGGTCCCAGGCAGCAGGACAGCAGAGGCAGGGGCCTGAGGTGAGTTTAGGGAGTGATGGGGAAGAGTGGCCTGGAGGAGGAGCCAGAGAAGCAGGTCTCCAGGGCCCTGAGTGGCTGTTTGGGCTTTAGCCTGACAGTGGGGGAGCCCTTGTTGCTTGTGGCTTGTATTTGTGCTTGTAGAAATCTGTCCTGCAGCCGCGGGGCACCCTCACAAGCCAGTCCTATTCTCGGGCAGGTCATCTACAACTGAACAAAGCAAAGACCTCGAGGCTCATGTTCTAGTGGGGAGAGAGACAGGAAACATAGATGATGTGCAGTGTAAGAGAACGTCAGGTTCTGGTTAAGTGCGATAAAGAAAAATCGGGCAAGTTGTGGGTGCAGGATGTGGAGAACAGTGTGGTCAGGAGGGGCCTGCCTGAGAAGACACCAGAATGCAGTGAAGGAGCAAGCCAGGCTGACATCTCCCTGCAGAATGTTCCAGGCCTGGTAGATGTTAGGACGGGTGTAAAAGGAAGCTGAAGCCATGAGTTGATATATTCTGCAAACAGCTCAGAGGAGGCCAGTGTGGCTAGAGTGAGGGGGCACCAGTGGAGAAGAAGCTGGAGGGGAAATGGAGGGGAGGCTGCATCGGGCCTCGCAGGCCATGACAGGGAATGTGGACATTCTCCCTAAGTGTGATGGGATATCGTGAGTCAAAGAGGGACTGCTGTGACCTCATTTTAAAAGGTCCGCATGGCAGTGGTGTGGAGAATGGCTGGCGGGGGGCAGGAGTGAGAACAGGATATCAGTGAGGAGACCACCCTGGAGGCCTGCAGCAGGAGATGGTGTGGAGTGATAGGGCCAGGCCAGTGGGATTCAAGAGCTCTGTGGGAGGTAAAGTCCTGAAGGCTTGGTGGCTCAGTACTGGAGCCGGGGAGAGGGAGCAGGCACAGGTGATACCAAGAGGTTAAAGACGGGGTGGGGAACGGTTATCACTGAGGGGAGCATCTTCTTAGCACACCCCGCAAAGACCAGGTTTTCCTCATGTTATGAAGGGCAGACTGGAACTGGGAGCAGCCCTGAGTTTCAGCGTGGATGGGGCTCCCAGGTGGAGGTTGCTTTCCACCTTCCCCTAAGACTAGACTCCAGGATGCCTCTCCCTCCTCTACCCGCTATACTTTGCTGGGTAGCAGCCCCAGGTGGCAGGAGCTGTGCTTCAAGACTCGACCACTGGAGGGCAGCACAGAGCCAGGCTCATCTGGGAATGAACTTCAGGCAAAGGGGAGCGGCTTTCAGGGATAGATCTGAGATGGGGCTGAGGTTGGGGCTCTGCAAACCACCCCTTTCTTGTCAGTGGATCCAGTGGGTAGGCCCTTGAAGCCACACAAACCTGGGGCCCCTCGCAGCTCTGCCCCTAGCAGCCCTGTGGTCCCAGGAAGCATTGTCTTTGCGATCAAGTGACATTTGTAGAGTGCCTGGTACACAGCAAGGGACCCTGAACTGACCCCCAACCCAGGTCTCTGCCCTTCCTGGCCTCACACGTTGTGTGTATTCCATGCTTTATGCGACCCACCCATTTGTATCCCGCTTACACGCATCTCTGCCCTCCCTTTGATCAGGATGTTCCCCTTGCCTGGAAGGTCCTTTTTCTGTTTCTGTGAATCTTCCCATTGGCCTTCAAGGGCCCGGTGTGAAGTGGCTGCTTCCCTTTTATCTTCCCTGAAGCCCCTGCTGCCCCGTCTTTGCGTCTCCACCCTGTCCTCGGCATCGCCTGCTTGAGTCTGCCCAGTTGCTTCAAAGTGGAGAGGTCAGGTGCTTAGACACGGCCCTTCATGGATTTAACTCCTAGGTCATGTCCTCAAGTTGCTTCAGCTTCCTCACCCAGTTTCTCCCCTGGGGGCTGGGGATAATATAATACTATGCTGGTCCCTAGTGAGGTTCCAGTGAGGTATTTGTGCCAGTTGAGGACTGAGATTTGGAGGGCAGGTCGCTCACACCTGACTGCTGCTCTGCCTCACACAGGCCACCTACATCTACATGAAGGCCGCCTACCTCAGCATGTTTGGGAAGGAGGACTACAAACCGTTCGGAGATGACGAAGTGGAGTTGTTTAGGTGGGTCCGGCCATTCCATTCCATTGTCGGTCTCAGTCAGGCTCTGCCCACAGCCACCCTGAGCAGCGGGAGATGAGGGGGCTGTCATCCCCTGGGCCGTGAACCCCCAGCCGTCCCCGGTCCTCCCCCCACCCCGCGCCTGTCGTTGTCTCCCACCCCCACCTGCTCTTGCTGCTGTTAGAGCCCTTTGCATCTGCTCAGAGGTTTTCTTTCACAAACGTGGTTTTGTCAGCATCATTCCCACTGTGCCTCTTTCATCCAGAGTGTAGCACAGATGTGGACACAGGTCCAGAGAGGTTCCTTCTGCCGAGTTAACCTGATTACACTCAGAAAAGCAGAGTTGGAATCACGTAAGCAGGATTAAGTCTAGCCTATGCCATTTGTTCCTGTCATCTGGGACAGTTTCAGTCAGCATCTATAAAATGGGAATAACAAACTCGGCTGTGCAGGGTTGTTTTGCAAATCAAATAGAGAACAGATTTAAAGAGTCTGCAGTAGGGCCTGGAGCCAATCAATGGTGGCTGTTTTTATTCTTCCCTGCACTGCCGTGTTTGCCTTCAGCGAAGGGCCTACAGCAGGACTCAGCCATGGCAGGCTGAGGAGGGAGCCCCGGGCTTGCCCCCAGTCCCGGTGAGGGTTGGCCCCCACTTGCAGAGATGGAAGTGAGTGTCACCATTGCTTCCTGGGCCGTCAGTCACAGGAGGCTGTGTGACTTTACGGAGTGACTTAGTCTCTGCATCTTACGTAACTTTTCTAGATCTGTGAGGGGAAGAGTCTGTGGGGAAATAAGAGTTATTTTTCTTCCATCCTCCTAGATTCTTGGCTGAGGCCCTCATAATAAGATTAATGGGAAAGCAAACAGAAATTTAGTAACTCCTGTATGGGAGGGGCCCAGGAAAACTGAGTTGACTCTGAAATGGCCCAAGCTGTTACCTTAAGTGCCATCTCTGGCTAAAGCAAAAAAGAAGACTTAGTTGGATGGGGAGCCAGTTATAGGAGGTTTTCAGGTAAAAGAGAGGGTATATGGTTGTTATGCAGATTTTAGTCTCCGCCTTCTTCATTGATAAGTTTTTAGAGATTTAGTCTTCCTCCTCTTCCTGGTCCAGAGAAAGACATCTTTACACATGGACATTTCCCTTGTAAATGTCTCTTACAAAAAGGTTAAATTCTACTAGATTTTCAGAGCATTTTGTGTGTTTGCTGTTTTCTTAAAAATAATCAGCCTAAAATAACGCTTATGCCAAAGATGCATATTTGGGGGTAGCAACTTCTCCTTTTCATATCATTGTCTCCATTTTAGGGATGAGAAAGCAGGCCCAGACAGGTTCCACAGTGAATAAGTGGCAGAGGTGCTTGGTGGGGAGCTCACAACTAGGTCCAGCTGTTTCCTGGGCCTGGATGGCTCAGGTCACAGCCATACCCCCATGATTGTGGCAGAAGTTCAGGGCAAGGCAGGGCTGGGTGGATGGGGCCCCAGATGGGGCCCCAGATGCAGTCTTGCTCAGCTGCATACCACATTTTACTCTACCCTGGGAAACAGCTGAGGAGGCCACAACTCACATGGCCAGAGTTTATGAAAGGTTTGTGCTGTGTGGTCTTGGGCAGGTCCTTCCCTTTATGAGTTTTAATCTCCTCTGTGAAACTAGGGTCAGACTTCTGCTGGGCCCTCAGGAAATGGGGGCTTGGAGTAGAGAGGGAGGATTGCAAGGCAGAGCAGGCCTGAGGGGTGGTGGTCATGTACAGCCTCACCTCCAGCTACTGGTGCAGAGGAGTCTGCCGAGCCACAGGAAGTGGTCAGATCTTGTGGCAGGGCGTATGACATTAGGCCGTAGCCGCAGGCTATGAACCCAACACTCTCATCATATAGATGGGGAAAATGAGGTCTAGAGAGGGGTCAAGCAGAGGCTGGATAGGTTGGGGACTCAGTTCTAGCATTTTCTTGCCCTCTCTCCACCCTCCTTATCTCTTCCACAGAGCTGTGCCTGGCCTGAAACTCAAGATTGCTGGGAAATCTCTACCCACAGAGAAGTTTGCCATCCGGAAGTCCAGACGCTACCTCTCCCCTAAACCTATCTCATTGCCCATCCCTGCTCTGGTGGGTAGGAGGGTCTTGACTGGTCCTGAACTCATTTGGGATTGTGGGGATTAGCTGAGGGTCAGGGATATAGCCAGTGACCCTGGAGGGCGTGGACGGAGGACAGAGACCTTCATGACCCCAGGGCCTGGAGAGGAGTTTACAAATCACCTGGCCCTGGGTGAGGGACACGAGAGTTTGAGCCTACCTCAACCTCTGAGAAAGCACTGGTCTAGTAGGGATGGGGGTGGGAAGACAGGTGAGCAGGCTACAGACGCCTGAAAGCAGAAAACGCAGCTCTCCTAGATAGGCGTCTCTCAGCTGTTTGTGTTGCCATCCTGTCTATGTCTGTCTTGTCACATGATTTTAATTATTGTTTATACTGTTCCCCCATCACTACCCCAAGCTTTTCTGAGGCTGGGACCCGTGTTACAGTCGACTCTGAAATAACAGTAATTGCTGGCATTGCTGCTGGGCACCTGCTGTGTTCAGAGTTCGTTACACCCATTGCCTGTTGCCTCATCTGATCTTCATAAGAACCTTCTTAGGTGCTGGTGGCATCTCCATTTTACAGAAGGGGATAATAAGGCCTAACAGATAAGCAGGAAGATAAAATATAGATAAGATATAAGTAGAAAGATGAAATAACTTGTCCAGGTCCCATAGCTGATGAGTTAGAATCTGAACCCAGGCAGTCTGGTTCCGGAGCCCATATTCTGAATCACAGTTATGATGACAATTCCATGCATGATCTGAGCAGGCATCAGAGTAGGTTCTAGTTTGTTAAGAGTCCTTGTTATTCAAATAATAAGGCAGCCAGAAAGGTAGGAAGGGTGCTGCTTCAGAGACCTGGCTCTGCTGTTCACTGTGTGACCTTGCATATAGGGTCCCCTTTCCCTTAAATGTAAATATCTACCTAGCCCATTTCATAGAGCAGGAATGAAAATCTGCTGATAAAAACTTATTAAATACTGCAGAAATTAAAAAGTTCAATATTTGAGCTTATATCCTGAATATCTTTAAATAAATTTTGAACTATTTTACAGTTCAAAATATACAATAAAGCTGTCATCAAATGGGGGCATATGTTGTAAGGAGGGGTAGGGAAAGCAACTAACCAGATATTTAGGGGAGAATTTCCAAAACTGTAACCTTCAAGATGCTCTGTGTGCATAAAATTATTTCTGTAATTAAATATGTGTAGGGAAGACGGCCTGAACAAAGTTTACATACTGTAGACCTTCTTGGAGCCTTTATATGCTCATCTGCACGGTAGGTCTCCAAGAAGAAGCTTAAGGATGCAGATTTTCCCTGTTGTTTAGCCACAGAACTCTTGTAGACCATGTAATGATTTAATAAGTACTTGTCAAAACTTAAAGTTCCTCCCTAGAACATAACAAAAACTATAAAAAGTCTTTCTAGAAGTTTATGTATACAAGTCACTGTCATGTCCATTGCTTGGTTTGATAGTTTAGGAAATGCTAATCTAAGCTAACAGAATTACTAGAATGAAAATTTAGTATTCGGAGCTTCCTGGCAGTTAAGGCAAAGAAAGAAATCATATGTTTCATAGATAGAAACTCAGGCCCACTGCCTTAGTGAAATAGGAGAGAAGGTAACTTGGTCTTAAGCCCCTGAAGAGCTTACGTCAACTATGATTCCTCTGGTACAGGAGGCCCTGTTAGCTGGAGCAAGGAAGACAACTCCCTGGAGAGTGTGGGGCATGACCTTGTTCTCAAAGGATGGGAAATTTGGACAGAGAGATTGGGAGAGTCCAGACTAGTGCCCTAGGGATCCAGGAACAGAAACGTAATTGAAAACTATATGAGGAGAAGAGTGAGAATACGGGTCCATCTTAAATTCTCACAGGGGTAAGGAGAGATCTCAATAAGTAAGAGATAAGAATCCCCATCATTCCCTCAAGCCTACAGCTTCAAAGGCTGGGCTGAAACTTGTCATGGAAGATTAGAGCTAGGATGGCCTTTAGTGATCCTCATCTGCCCTACACATTTTATAGATGGAGAAACTTAAGGCCCCACTGGGGAGGAAACCCAGGACTGACTTCCTCCCCTGCCCCTAGGAAATGATGTACATTTGGAATGGCTATGCTGTGATTGGGAAGCAGCCGGAACTCACAGACGGGATCCTTGAGATTATCATCAAGGCTGAAGAGATGCTGGAAAAGGGCCCAGGTGACTACCCCCAGGCCCTTGAACTGGCCCGGCTGGGTCTGACCATAGGTCTTTGCAGTTGAAGGTTCCCTCTACCAAAATGTCCTTCCTCACTTCTCCACCCTGGTAATTGTCCTCTGCCTTCCTAGGCTGAGTTCCAGTGACAGCTTCTCCGAGAAGCTGTCCCTTGTCCCCCAGGGAACATCAGGGCTTCTGCTGGGCTCCCGCAAGCCCTGAGCTCCCTTCAGTCGGTCCTGACTTCACTGTATTGTCATCGTCTCAGTATCCGTCTTTCCTCCCCTGATGTGAGCTCCCTGAGGACGGGGACCATGTGTGAGCCATCTCTGTGTCCCCAGGGCCCAGCACAGAGTAGAGGCTCCATGAGCAACTGTTGAGAAAAATGAACAAAGCTGTCTTCCCTCACTCCCCTATTCTCAGAGAATGAGTACTCAGCGGATGATGAGTGCTTGGTGAAGCTGCTGAAAGGCCTGTGTCTGAAATATCTGGGCCGTGTCCAGGAGGCTGAGGAGAATTTCAGGAGCATCTCTGCCAAGTAAGTGCCTCTGGCTGCTCTTGCTCCAGATGGCCTACTACTGGGCCCGGGGCTTCAGGGTAGCATTTTCTGGGTTTCTCTTTCCATATGCACACATGCACAGTGTCAACTCTGGCCGACTCCTACTTGCTTCACATGTACTGGTTTCTGTTTTGTGCAAGGACCCTTCTAGGCCCAGATCATTCAGACCTTGTCCTCCAGGGCCACCAGACTGTCCAGTGACAGGAGTCTGTCTGCAGTGTTTCCTGTGAATGGTGCCCCCTGGAGTTTGTAACTTAGGATCTCTGTCCTTGGGGAGTACAGATATTAGAGAGACAGCTATAGGTAACTTAACTGGTATGGTGAGGGCTGTGCTAGAGGAAAGCAGAGAGGCCAGCAGGTGCCAGGAGGAGGGACCTAAACCTAATGCTGGACACCAGGAAAGGCTTTCCAGCAATGGCACTTCAGTTGGCAAGTTTATCAGGCAGAGGAAAAAAGGAAAGAGTAGTTTTAAGTGGAGCAGGGAGAGTGTGTGCTAATGCCTGGACACGGGAGACACCTGAGGTTGGGTGACAGCGGTCAGTCCTTCCCTGCTTAGGTGAAGTCGTAGAGGGAAAGGATTGCCGATGAAATAGAGGGTGGCGGTGGGGGGCGGGGTTGGGGACTGAGGTGGAGGTGGGCCTAGGACATGACGTGAACCATAGGTTGTCAGGGACTTGGGGCCCAGGGTGCAGAGGACTGGAAGGCTTTGCTGTGGTTCTTAAATCTTTCTAGGGCTAAATAGTGGGAACCTTCCAAGTTGGAATTCAGGTCAGAAAACCCCATGAGACCATGAGTTGGACCCTCCCATTTGGGAGATGCTCAGGAGTCGTCTGGCAGATATGCCCAAAGGATGGCTCAAGAGCAGAGCCTGTAAGCCGTGTTTTCTTCTGTCCTACAGTGAAAAGAGGATTAAATACGACCACTACTTGATCCCAAATGCCCTGCTGGAGCTGGCCCTGCTGTTTATGGAGCAAGGCAGAAATGAAGAGGCTGTCAAACTCTTGGAAACTGCCAAGTAAGGCATGATTGGCCTTGGTCTGGCCTTTGTTCCTCATGAGCTCAGGGGAGGCAGAGGTACCAGGCAGCAGTGTGAGAGGGTGCTGGCAAAGGCAGTGTAGGCAGCCCAGAGGCTGGCCCATGTCCCGGGTGAACCCAGCTCTCACCTGCTGTAGGGAGGCTTCTTCCTTAATTTACCAAAGAAGAATTGAAATCCCAGACTCAATGACTGAGTTATCTGGGGTCACACCACAAGCTTCAGGGCTGGTGTGAAGATGCAGTTCTCCTGCCTTCTAGCCCACGGATCTTGAAATCATTCCTTCACACTGGGCCCCAAAGGACCAAGAGTGGTTCCAGAGGGCATGATAACAGGTAATTCCTATTAAATTTAACCCCAACTCTTTCTTTAAACAGAGATAGGGATTAGCCTTTAAAACTATTCCTTGATTAGTGGGTTCCCACAGCTCAGACTAAGGGAAAAATCACAACCTGGAGCAGTTTCACGTATCTGATTCTCTGGTCTCTTCCAGGCAAAACTATAAGAATTATTCCATGGAGTCAAGGACACATTTTCGAATCCAGGCAGCCACACTCCAAGCCAAGTCTTCACTAGAAAAAGGCAACAGATCTATGGTCTCATCAATGTCCTTATAGTTTTGTGCAGCAGTCCCAGGCTGGAAGACAGAATCAGCTGGACAGAGCTCCTGGAAACATTTCAAAAAGAACCCCGCCCCCTGCCCTGCCTTTGGGGTCCACCGGTGCTCCAGTGGGACAGCACGACCTAGGTGTCTGTGCGGAAGTGAAGCCAGCATGTTCACCAGTGCGGCCAAGGGCTTCTGTCAAGGCCAGAGCAGGTGGAGCTCCCTGCCTGCCCTGTCACACATACGGGTACTTGTTTTTCACTGTGATGTTAAGAGAATGTATGAACAGTTTACATTTTCCTTAGAAATACACTGATGGAATCAAAGTTGGCTTTGAGGGAAGAAAAACCACCAACCAACCACCTGTATGTAAATCATTGTTAGACTTCAGTGAGGTCTCAGCTTCCAGGGCTGGAAGGACCCAAAAGAGGATCCGGATCTCAGGCTTCGAGATTTCTGAGGGCTAAACACAGAGGTTTCACACAATCCCACTACCTTACTTCTTACAGCCCCTTTGTAATTCTACAACTGAAAAAAAAACACAACAACAAAACATGTCTTTTTAGTGAGATAATCTTGAGTCCATTTGTAGGAAAAAAAACATCAATTCCCACTACCAAGGAATGGTGATATTGAGGCCTGAAGAAAGGGGAGCCCTTTCTGTGCCAAAGCCAAGAAATTTGGCAGGTAAAGTTTCTCAGACACTGGTCTGCTATACGCCAAACTGAAACCACTGGGAATGATTTATGAAAGATAAAAAATCTTCTATACTTCAGTACATTTATTTACTGATAGCATTTTTCTTAGGAACAGAATGGTTATTCTTAGCCTGTTTATGTATGTTTTAGATTTTTCAGTTAAGAGAAAAGCTATATTTCAGTAATAAAACTTATACACTTCAGAGATCATGCAACATCTATTTCAGTAAAATACTTTGTTGCTTTAATTCTTGGGCAGGGCAGAAAGTTTCAATCAGAAGCCATATGGCCCAAGCATGTTTTATTTAGACAACTTAATGTTTTAAAATTTTCAGAATAAGTTAACAAACATTTAAAAATGGGGAGACTTCACAAATAAATCTGGTTTCTGGCTTCTTACTTTAAAAATCTGGCAATACTGGGCCTCATTCTCACAAGGCAACAATCAGTTGGAGCTGAGTAGAAACTCTTTTCAATGCTTATCCTTCTGGCCCCTAAAAGTGTCTGACTAACTCAAACACACAAATGCAGTTTCTGTAAGGGAAGGACCACAGACAACTTTTCCAATCTTCCAGCCTGCTGTATTTAGCAAACACTTTTAAGCATATGCTAGGGACAGGGTGGTTTAATCTATTAATATACAACCAAGTTTCCTGTGACTGATATTGAATGGAGTTACAGGTTTTAGGTAAAGCATGTTCTCATTAGGAAAAGACAGTCCAAAGATCCTCTTCTGCACTTAGTGTACTGTCAGAAAGAAATGCTACCGAAAGAAAGATCTATCTTGTCAGAACTAGACAAAAGGATGCTTTCCACAAAGGGCAAGCTCTCTCTCTTCCACAGCCTGGGTGCTGGGAGCCCAGCCCAGCAGGGCAGGTGAAAGGGTTGAACTAGAGCTAAGCTCCTGAGCAGGGTGGCCTCTTGGCCCCCTCACATATCAGAATGCTACCCATCACAGTATAAAAGCAGCACTGGTCACCGCATACCAAACATAAAATTGCCGTTTACAAAAACCTTTCTTTCATTTCAGTGTTCATTTTAGGTATTTTTAAACGTTTTATGCCAGGGTGATTTCCTAGTTGTTGTTTCCTTCTGGGTTTCACGCATTAGCCTTCCAGCACCTTAACGTCTATCTGCTGCCCTGGCTGCAGTCTTGCTATCAGTTTTGTCTCCTTTTATCCTACCTGCAGCTTGAGCTCCTCCCTCAAAAACATGCTTGTGAAGGGAGGTCCCTGGCGGTCCAGTGGTTAGAACTTGGTGCTTTCACGGATGTGGCTGGGGTTCAATCCCTGGTCAGGGAGCTAAGATCCTGCAAGCTGGATGGCCAAAAACAAACATGTATGTGAAGGAAGGTGGAAAGGCTGGGTGTCTGACGCCACCGTATCCTTGTGCAGAGGCCTCTGAAGGTGAAAATTCTGTCTTGGGCTTCTCACTGTGTCTTGAGCCATTTCTGATCACTGCTTCTCAAACACTGCACCTTCCTAGCACATCTGCCCTAGAAAAGCACCTGATCAGAGGAGGAGAGTTCTGGCCTCCAATTAAGGAGACCTAATTCCAGCCTCTGCTTTGCTACTACTGCTTTTTCAGCATGACCCTGGGAGTCATGGAGCCTCTAAAATTTAGTAATTTGAACTAGATTACGGCTCTCTCCTGCTGTCAACAGTTCTAATTCTGGTCAAGTCTTGTTTCTTGGCTTTCATCTCCAAAAAGAGGCAACTAATCTATGCCTCCCCACCTTTTGTCAAAGGCTTTGTCCCCAGGTGGCTTACCAGAAATGATGATAAGACTCCCTCAATCAGGGACCTCTACAGTGGTCCAGGACACCCAGAGAGCAATTAATCCTTAATTGCAGAAAGTCTGAATCCTTGCCACACAGAGGAACTCAGTTGTTAGGAAGCAGCAACTGTGTAACATGCTCTGAACAGGCTCTTGGCAATAAAGTCTACTCTGCCTCTCACTGGTCCCAGGCCTTGAACTGGCAGGGTAGCTTCTAGCAATGTGCTGTGTCCCTATCAGCTCTCCCATATGTTGGCAGGATTCCCTATTCCTTATCTCTCAAGTCAGAATAGGAGCGTTTCCAAGACAGCTGTCGTCATTCACAGCAAAAAAGCCATGACTTGACAGTGAAGCCAGGACTCTAAAAGGCCAGCGCCAACCAAACACTTGGCTCAGGTCCGAGTGGGAGATTCCCAGCAACTGAAGGGAGCACTGGGGGATTTTAGAAAGCCCCAGCCTGCTGAGTGCCTGAATCATTCAACAAGGGAACAAAATCCAAAGATGCTTTTCTCTGGAGTGACTCCCAAGTTCATTTCTTCTAAGATGATAAGTGGAAAACAGTCTTCCTCTTTGCTTCAAATTTAGTCCAACAGTGTGCCTTCTCAACAGTTCTCTTATGTCCTTAGCACCATCACACTAATTCACTAATAAATGTGAGGTGTCTGGATTCTGAAAACCAAGCAGCTAATGGGAACTTCTCACCCTCACCCTCAGATGCAGTTTTCCAAGGCAGGAAAATGCCTTTCTGCTTGAGTTAGCATAGTTCTGTGGAAATCTGGTGCAAAGTTCATCACTGTCTGACAGGGTGAAGTAAATCCACAAACAAGGAGCCTCAGGGCCTTAAAAATCCATTTCGAAGTAAGCAGTCTAGGAGTTGCTTCCACTGTTTACTTAGCTCTTAAAATGACAAAATATAATAGAGCCCTTACCTTGGGTAAGATAACAGAATTACAGAAGATTGCTGTGGACGTCTAAATATTAAGTGCTACCTACCAGTTGTGAGTCTGAGTAGTCTGCAAGTATCTAACCCTCAAAAACCACTCAATGAAGTAGGGCTATTAGTGCCATTTTACAGATGAGAAAACTGAGACACAGGTTGAACAACTTGCCTAAGATCACACAGCTATTATGCATCAGAAATATTTGAAGTCAAGCAGTTGAACTCTAAAGCTCATGCTTTGCTAAACTACTGGTCAAGCTTTCCAATTATCAGCTTCAAGTTGGATCTGATTTAATTGACTCTTGGGCCACTGTTAAGTAAGGAAAAGGTACTGGCTAACAACTCAAACACTAGAAACCCTTGGCTTGGAGTGCACGGAATTATGTCTGTGTGGCATGGTCCCCCACATGGCCCTTGGCATCATGAGGTAGGGGCAGGGTCTAAGTTGGACAAAGGCAATTCTTAAGCAACCATATCTGCTCATAAAATTAGGATGTTGGAGGAAAATGTATGAGCTAATCCCAGTTAAAGAGGTAGAGTTCCAGCTAGCTACTCCAGAGATGGAAAGTGAACTGATGCAGAAGCTCAGGCCTGGACTGTGGCTTGAGTCCAAACTATATACTAGAAGAGATTTGGTATAAGACACTAAGAGGCAGAAGCACTGGCAAACTTAGAAGCATATGATGCTGAAGACACTCTTAGAATTTAAGTTTTTAAGTGCTTAAGAGTGCTGGCTGGCCAAACATTTCACATCTGTGGGTCAAAGTGGTTCATGGCCCAGAAATCTGTTGCCCTTGGGCTAGAGGTGACTTTCTGACGTCTCTCTATGGAAAAGAGGTAGTGAGCAAATTTGTAAGAGAAGAGCCTGATCTACTAAAAATGGCAACTTTTAGGCCTTTCCCAACCCTTCACTTTGTTCTTGTGTTAGATTCTCTCAAACTGACTCTTCTGCATGGTGGTTCAGACCTTACATCTTATAGCTTTGTAACCAGAAGAAAAGGGCTCCTTGCCCTACCCCAAATAAGGACTCTTGATTAGTCTGACTTGGCTCAAATGTCCTTCCCTTAGGCTGGTGGCTTTCCAGCATTAGATATCTGAGAATTTGTTAGAAATGCAAATTATCAAGTCCCCTCCTTTCAATGTAGGGGTGAAGTTGAACAACTGCAGTCCTCCAGGTGGATCTGATGCACGCTGAAGTGTGAGAACTACCTTGGAAAGGGCGTGAGGTAATTGGTCCATCTTGGGTTACACACTTGGTTGGGAGTTATTACTAAAAAAATGGGGTACTTGGCAGACAAAAACAACATGTATCCACTATACACCCTTTCTTTCAAAAGTCGGTTCCCAGGTGAAGGGGCAGTACTGATTAGAGACAAGGCTTATCAGCAAGCTGCCCACTCAGGAAGAGCTTTGCCTTTGTCCTTCTTGCTACCCTCAAAAATCTTTATAAGATCCCTACTTTCCAATGGGAACCTCCTTGATGGTGGCTTCCACTCCATCAGAAATGCTCAGACTCCCTGCTTTCTCCTTCCCTTCACTTAATAAATATCTGCTTAGAACCTACATGTCCTGCTCTCATACAAACAAATGAAAGTAAACAAATTAGAGCCATGGAATAAACAGGGACTGTTGGTATAGAGGATAAGAAGCCAGGCATCAAACAATCTGGGGAAGTGAACCACAGGCCAGAAACTACAACAGACCTGAGGCAGGAAAGAGTTTGGCATTTTATGAGACTGACGCGCTGCCTACTGCGCTAAGGAGGCAGATAGTTTGGCATTTTAAAAAGCACAAAAAGTCTAAAAAGTGGAGTACTACGAAAGGAGAGAGGCAGAAAATCTACTATCTCCGTTAAGCAGCTTGGATTTTACTCTCCACACAATAGAAAGCAATTAAAAGCTCTAAGCAAATGAACGACATCATCCAATTTACTCAACTATTTTAACTGCTGTGTGAAGAATGTACCATTTAAAGTTAAAGATGGAAGTTGGGAACCCAATGCCATGCCAAATGCCACCACCACCAACTGCTCCTGCTTCGTGTGAATTGCCATTAAAACACTTCATCTTCTCTTCATCAGCTATGACACTTAGGGGGAGAAAAACACTTTCAATATGCTAAGTGATAATCAGGCTCTAAGCGTCCATGGGAGTTGGCATTTCATGTTCTCTACTCTTCTTGAGAAATCAGCAATGCAGTTTATTGAAATCCAAACCCATAAATGTGATTTCTTAAAGACACCTTCAATCTGAAAAAGCTCAGCTAGCATCCATCTCACTACTTAGAAGAATGGTATTATTCTTCATATCAAAATAACATTATAGTGATTGTCAAGGGCCATGAGGAAAAATAGTTTATGAAAAACAACTTCCCTTCAGCACATACTCTAAAATTTTAGCAATTAACTTATCTGTGCTTGAGTTCAGCTACCCTCACGGAAAGAGGATCACTATTCTGCACTATTTCAAAGGTGAGACTGGCTTTGATTCTGGAATTGGCAGAATGTAGCTTATTCCCATACCTCTGGTATGGATAGTGCTGGGAAGCCAATCTCAATGTCTGCTAAGATAGCCCAGGCTTCCCAATTCACATAATGCCTACAACCTGCTTTCGGATCCAAAATGACTAGATTAACTACTATATGGCTCCCAGAGAAAAGGGCCCAGCACTTGCTTAGCCAACCAGATTTTCCCATAATCATTCAGAGTTCACTACTATGACCAGACTCCTGAAGTAAACCCTCAGTTGCGTTTTTCAACTTCTTTTTCTCAGCACCAAGAAACACAGTCAATAAGCACTGCTTAGAATGTGTTCAAGGCAAACAGGCACTGCTAATCATTTGATCACAATCAGTTTTAGATGCCTAAAATCTGTACCTTATTAATAATGCTGCTTCATTCACTATGCAGACAAAAACAAACTTCCTGTGGAAAGCATCCAAGATGACTAAGTCTTCCAGTGGACAATAACTTTTCTCAAAAAACAAAAATGGAGAAGTTAGTACCTCTTAAAGTTTCCTTAAACTCTTTTCAGTCTATCAGTGACATTAACTGGATGTATCCAGTTCCTGTCCTGGGCTAATGTACATTGCTCAGGGTGATAACGTAACGAAGAACAATGTGGACAATTAAAAGGTGCCTAAGTCCAAACCCCTTTTGTAAAATTTTACTGAAGCCTCTTAACAAAAGGTTTATGGATCAAGAAATGGGTTGTAAAGGAATTTATCTGCATTTTTTGTTTCCGTGCAAGAAAATGAAGGATAAATGGAAAACCAAAGTCTGGATACCTGTTACTGGGACAATCAATATCTGAATAAACAATCACCCAGGACTGCTGCTTCCAGACCCAGAGGCTCTCAGAAAAGGCATTACAAAGTACATTTTATATTCCCAAATACATGTGCCTCATTCATACTAACTTCTATATGGCATTTTAATACAAATGTTACTGTGTTATATAATGTAACTCTTAAAGAGCCTAAAAAATCATGTTTTCTCAAGTTAAAAACAATAATTTATGTGAAGAGAGAACAAACAGTCCACTTAACTTTCCCTAAATACTGAAGTGGACTTGCTACATCTTTCAAACCACTCAGAAAAAGTACCATTTTAAGGTGTTTTATATAATGTAATCAAACAGTTAACAGTCATTCCCATTAAATGCTTATGTTTCACTTGAAATTTCTACAAACTAAAGCGCTGTCTAAATCTGAGTTATGAGCATCAATTAAACTACTGCCTGGCCATAAGCAAGTGTCTATTCTGACAATACAGAACTCAGGAAAAATTCGCAGGCCATTTCTTGATAGCTCTCAGGTCAGTCACCTAACAGGGGGTCAATTAGTAATGACATTTAATGCAAAGATGAAATTTTGTAGCTGGACATTTTTACTCCACACTTTTTAATTTAATGATGGCAAAATACTTATGAAGTGGGACCAGGAGGAAATTAGAAGGAATTAAACTATGTCCTCAAAAGGAGTAACAGAAGGCAGTCAGAATAAGAATGAATAGGACACCGAGGGCTCTCATGGCCATCCTCACATGATGGGCCAACCCGAACCAAGCCTGAGTCTTAGGGAAGCCCAGCTGAGTGTCAGACTAGAAAAGGGGAGTGACACAGGGGACAGAGGGAGGGGTTACAAACTATCTGACTTCTTCCCTACCCAGTAAAAGAACAGATGATCTTTAAATTCAGGTGAGTAAATTTAGTATTACCTCAGGAGATACTAACCAAAAACCCACTTTTTCTCATGTCCACCGATCTCAAACTTCAAGGCTTAAAAAATTAGCTGATTAGCTATGACGCACTTAACATGCAAGTGTCAAGTGTCCTCAGCTGACTGTGAGAAACTGATCTGCTAGCCAATGCCTTTGTAAGCAAACATGCCACCAACTGTCTACATTTATGAATTATGGCAAAAAACTTACCTTTTCTGTTTGCCATTTTCAATCTAAGGACTACAGGCAGCTTTACTTTGTACTCCTTTATTGTTAATCCTTTTTAAAAATGTATGCTTCCCTAAAAAGGAGCTTTGCACACAGAGAATTTGTTACTTCGATGCTCACTATATTCTATGTCATATAGACACCGAAAATAGTTTGGAGAGTCAATACCTGTTATAAGAGATGTCTTATAAAAAACAGTCATAGCATTTAAAAAGCTTGTGTGAACCAAACTCCAAGTATCTGAAAGTATTTTAACTTCTTTGGTTTACATTTAAAAGAATAAGATTATTTTTTCCTGGTCAGGCTTTTCAGACATTTCAAATCCTACAGCCAAGCCTGAACACATCTTACCCAATCCCAATTATGCTGGATAACAGGGTAATATGCCTCTTATTTGCTTTAGAAAATTTAGAAGCTACCAAGCTTCTAAACTTATGATTAGATGATAGTAAATGCCAGGCCATAAAAAAATACTTCCCCCAAAGTTTATATATATACCTGGAAAACTAAAGGCAATTAATTAAATTTATACATATGTGTTCTGAAGAAAGGATTAGATAACTTGGGAGAATTGATTCTTATGTAATCATTTCTAACTTTAGCCCTTTACAACTGTATTATAACTTTATTTAACTTGGTAAAAGCCAAAATTGATAGTTCTTAACATGGTATGTGGAGATCAAAATTAAAGAATACAAAGTACCTTATTAAAAAAAAAAAAAACATTCAGCTCAATCCTGGTTCCCTCAATATTACTGCCAAACTTCTGTAAAAGAAACCTTGTTAATAAAGAAAGACTAACAGCAACATAGAAGATGATTAAAAAAAATGTTCATTTACCAATTTTGACAATCTAGAAAAAAAGAAAGTCTGACTATAATACTTGATGACAGACATCATGTTTAAGTAGAAAACACAAAGATAAAAAAGTAATATCACTGAAAATATTGCACAACTTCAGGTGTTTCCTCCAAATTTGCTTTATGTAATTGGATATAAATTAATGAACAAAAACTTAAGCAAGATACATGTAACAATTTAACAGAACCTGATAATCTATAATTTCTTTCAATTTTTCTCAAACTCATCATGGGGCTCATAAGAAAATTAACCAACATGGATACTGCTACAGTTGAATGTCAAATCTTTAAGTGCTTATGACATACTAAATTCTTCTATAATACAATTATGAAGAACCCTTCAAGAGACTTGACTTGTGTTTTGTATGTAGAAAAGTGTTAAAGAGTCAAAAATTCAACTCAATACAAAATAATAAGAAACATTTCTGATTTGTTAAGGTTGAGATTGCTTCTCCTTTTGCTAATGAATGATTTTTTAGTTGTAATTATCACTGAGCCAAACAAACATGTCACCTTCTAGTACATAACAAAAAATAAACACATGCTAAATGGATAAGACATTACAAACTACATCTTTGCTAGACCATCTCTACCTCTAACACTTCAGAAGCTTAGAGTTTCAGAGAATTCCTACATTAACTGCAAGAAAAAGATAAAGGAGAAAGTCTTTTTTTGAGATCACAACTATGATGTCATGTGGTTATACAAATTCTGCATTTGTGTGCAAAACATTAATTAAACACATTTATCTTAATTCTCCCTGCTTAGAACTGTCAGTCAACTAGCAGGACTTTCCTTCTAAGAAACAGAGACTGAGATGTGTTTTACGTAACTTCAATAACCTCAGCAATACAGTAAGAGATGCAGTATCCTTTTGCTATGGTTCAAGACAACAGGGTCACAGGAAAGAAAAAATCAAAATTGTTACAACTGAGAAACTTTCTCAGTTTAACCATGTTGCCACTTTCATTTTTACATAAGCATGGTGGCATAATTCAAGCTCAATAAATCAGAATTCCTAATATTTAAAATTTACCTTGACTTTTAATTATCACCATATTAACAACCAAAATAATTATCACCATATTAACAACCAAAATAATTAGATGAAACACAGAAGAAAGGCTAATATTAAACCTGACTTTACTAGAGTTGGTTTCTTGACACATTAACTGATTTTTATTTTAATAGAAAAGGGATAGTGCATCTCAGTTTGCTTACAAGCTAGGAGATCACTTTGAATTCTGCATTTCCTAACTGCAAACAGATATAGCACTTATAACAGGTTATAAATAAACTGGTTTTCAAGCATAGAGCCAGCCCCAACGATAATAATACACTATTTAAAAAAGACCTAAGGCAATGAATTCCATTTCCAATGGAAAAAAAGAACTGTGCAAACAAGCTTAAAACTACTTTTTTTGTGCCAGTGTTATAAAATGTAGCTTTTAATAAAACCTTGACCCAAATGCCAGCAACTTCAGAAAAGAATTTGGGTGGGGGAGAAGAAGAAAGTTATTTCATTTAGGAAAAAACAACCACTATCTTTTTCCTAATCTTTGACACACACAATTGAAACATATACAGCTGCTGTAACACTTTACACAATTCCTATGTACTGGAGCAATAACAAGATCTAAATACAATTATATTTTTAAACACTGGGTCAAGGCTTTACATAAAAATACCATCCTACTTTTCCCCCTAAGTTTCTAAAATATCACGTACTTTTCTCCAACATCTGCAGCCATTCAGGAAATTTTAGGAAACTTTTGTGCATGATCTAAATTCCTAATCCCTGGCTCTTTGGGCTCAGTGACAAAAGATCAAAACCACCAAAAATGATGGTTCACTTGAAGTCAGATGAGAGACCCTGGCTCAATTAGTCTCGTAGGACGAAAGCAGTGCTGCATCAACTGGCTCCATGCAGGAGGGGCACGTGAAGGATCTCATCAACCAGTCGTCTATACAGTCCAGGTGATAGATGTGCATGCACGGCAGAAATCGAATTGGGTCCCCATAAACAAAGTCCATCATACAGATCACACACCTGTTGGGGTGAGGGAGAGAAATGAGAAAGCATTTTTAGACAAGTCATCTATCTAGAATACTCTTTAAAATCCCTATCACAAAGACGGTGTTAATATGAACAGACAAAAATGGCTTCCTGTCATTCTATCACCTAAGCATCCAGAGGAATTTTTTCCTAGTGTTATCCTGCTACAATCTCTTATTTCAATCACCTGGGAATTTGAAGAGTTTGAGAACAATCAACAAAGAGAAAGGTGTCAGGTAGGAAATCAAGTCCACTGCTAGAATTGTGCTTGTAAAGCAGCTACATATTACAGAAGAAACCTTAAGGAGGATGTGAAGCTTTAGTAGACAAGAAAACATGTTAGATTAATATTATTTGAACTGAGTTTTCAGTGTAAGCCCAGACAGCTTTCACTTTAATAGCTACATGTAAATACAGAACCACTAACCCTAAATGGTGCTACAGCTCCAACAGCCAAGCACAGCATAGTAAATTACTTTATGTCTGCACTGGTGAAGATCATTCTTAACCTACAAGGAAAAGAGCTGATCTCAGGGATTCTCAAACAATAACAAACTCTGAAGGAAAAATCTCCCTTAAGTAAAATTTTACATTTAACTCATCAGACTTAGTACAATTATTCTGTAAGTTAAGAAATAGATAAGATTTTCCTCAAATTACTAAAATCCTTAGCAAACAATTTTAACCTCTATATAACCTACACCAAAGTGTTCCTCTATTATTGTTTTTCACTAACTAAAACTATGGTAACTACCTCTGTGCATAAACTCTGGGAGCTGAACTGAGGTACATATTCTAGGATAGATCTCTAGAATTAACTGTCTCAAAAGGTTTAGATCTAAAGGTCCGTGAAATATTGCCAAACGGCTTTACCAATTGATTAGACAACCAACAATGCTGGTACTGGTTCACACTTAACTGACATTAACTGTCATCCAAATGGACACAGACAACCTGTAAAATGGTCAGAATTTGTACCATCATTTCTTATTTTTATATGAAAATTCTTAATTTCCACATCCAAACAAATTTTTGCCCAGAATTCATTAAATATGTGACTTTCAAACTGCAACAGAATATTTTTAAAAAACAGATCTCTGAAGACAGACCTTTGAAACATGTATAAATTAAAACTTACTCCCGGATCTTTTTTTCTGATCCATCTCTTCCAGGGTCATAAACTCCTTTAGGCAGATGCTGTATAAGGCCTATTCTTTGAGCTATCCTAATTTGTTCCTCTTCAGTCAGCTGAGTTGCTAGGCGAGTCTGGCTAGGTGTTGGATGATAGACCGGAACTGGAACTTGTTCCTAAATTTTTTTAAATGGAGAAAATAATTAATTTTTTAAAAAAATCTGTTTTCTAGGGTAATGTTTTCCTTCTGTTTCTTCCTTTTTTGGCTGAGGAGGGGACCTCGGGAGAGGGAGGAGATTGGACAAATGTGCACTGGTATGAAATTCTGTTTTACCCTGCCGTTACTTTAGCATATCTGACCTACTTTTAAAGGATATAAAAACAAGCTGTACAGTAAAACTGGCATGGAATGTTACTTGAAGTATTTCTATGGGAAAACCATATAACACAGACATATTCATTCCTGACACACAAATAGATAAATCAATGTAATTAATTAATTAACCAAATGGACTGTATTCAATATTCTGTAGGCCACAATGGGAGTTTTGTGGTCTTGGTATATATCATTATTTACATTAGAATTGGCCATTGCAGATTCTTATTTGCAAACTTGTTATTTTTTTCCATATAGACAACAATCTTAAAATTAATTTTTATTTGGAAAGATAAGACATTATCACAATAAATTCCTGTGAAATTTCTTTTAGGCTTTTGGATATATATTTGGATATGATTATCCACCAAGCCAAATGAGGCCACCTTTCTTCCAAATGGAATACACATTCGAGGACTCAACCATGAATCATGCAGTACTGTAGTACATATTGGCTGGAAAAAAAAACCCATGTATAAGTGGACCTGTGCCCAGTTTAAACCTATGTAGTTCAAGGGTCAACTTTGTTCAAGCAACTGTGTTGCTTTATTTTTCTACTCGCTGTGCTATGCTTAGCTGCTCAGTTGTGTCTGACTCTTTGAGACCCTGTGGACTGTCGTCTGCCAGGCTCCTCTGTCCATGGGATTCTCCAGGCAAGAATACTGGAGTAGGTTGCCATGCCCTCCTCCAGGGGATCGTCTCAACCCAGGGATTGAACCCAAGTTTCTCACATTGCTGGTGGATTCCTGTCTGAGCCATCAGGGAAGTCTCACATTTATGAGATAATTTTATTCACACTCTTTATACATTGTTTCAACAGATACCTGAGTATCTATTATGTATTAGGTGATGGGGAGTGAAGTGTAAACAAAATAAAGTTCCTGATTGATGGAGAAAGCTACCTTATTAGATAAGATACTCAGAAAAACCTCTGATGAGACATCTGGGAAAAGATCTCAAATCGATGGATACAATGAAGATAGTTCGTCTCTGACCTAATGATTTCATTGTGGCTAAAACGATTTTTGAGCCACCTAATATGGTGTTTCAGATAACCTCTCTACTGAATAAACTGACTGAGACATAACAGTTTCAATCCATGTATAACGTCTTCATGGGAAAACTCACATTAAATCACAACTATCTATTCACATTAACAGAAAATGCTATTTTTATTCATGCTGTAGGATTACTCATGATTTCTACAATTTAGGCATTTGTTTACAATGATAGCCAACATATGCAAGTAGGAGATTATGCCTTCAGGAATAATCGCTGAATTTGTTGACACAACCTTTTTAACAATTTGAAAAAACTGTTTAACAACTTAAAAAAAATCTGTGAAATAACCTCCCTAAGTATTCAGAACTAGCATCAGCTGAGGCTGTTTTTAGTCAATGGTTTCTGGGGTTCAAAAGAAAATAACAGAACACCCATAATGAGACTTTGTAAGGGCTCAAGTATAAATATGCTTTTCAAAGAGAAATTTTAGGGGCAAGTCTCAGATACATATACATTAGGCTCAAATACTGAAATATTTAATTCAAGGAAAAAGACATTTCATCACAATGTCTCTTAAAGATATGATTATGTTTCTTTAAATCAGCCCTATTCTTATAAACCCGTTTTCTGACTAGTTATTATTGAGTTTCTGGTCAAAGGCAATTCAACTCAAGACTATTTCTTTTGAGATTCAGAACGAATCTGTGATTAAAGATCTCAAAAAAAAAGATGAATTCTTATCAAACAATGAAAGTTATATTCTCTGACACAAGTAAAATGCCAGTAGTTCAAAGTTTCATGTTTTATAAATTCCCACATAAAATCAATAATGATTAACACTTCTAGCTCATCATCTAGATAATAACTAAGCATATGGATACTTATCAGAACTACATGCTTCAACCAAATATTTAGTTCATTTCACATGCAAAGAATATATTTTATTATCATCAAGTATGGTTTTTGGATCCAGATAACCTTGGATTCCTGTCAAAGTTACTTTTCTGCCACTAGAGTGACCATGTTGAAGAGATTTAACCTATCTGGATTACCCTACCTTATATATGGTTGCCGTTAAAACTTAAATGAGAAAGATGGTGAACCTTAGAATGGCAGGAACTCACTAAACAGTGGCTTTTATAACTATCAATATTGCATTTGAAGAGCTCTATCTATTACTTCAGCCCAATTAGCTGTTTCCTAAAAGTTTCAAGCTTGTC
This sequence comes from Muntiacus reevesi, assembly GCF_963930625.1. Lineage (NCBI taxonomy): Eukaryota > Metazoa > Chordata > Mammalia > Artiodactyla > Cervidae > Muntiacus > Muntiacus reevesi. The sequence goes on from NC_089249.1 coordinate 153,818,424, forward strand.
TATCTTACTGCCTTTGTTCTTGCAATTCCCTCTACTTTTCCCTGCAGGTCCACTGGTTCAAAGTATATTAATATTTTGTCAATGTAAAACTTTACCCAATCCTCCTCCTTGCCACCCAATATTGATAAGACACTGCCTTTAGCCTCATCTTAATTACATGTGTCTGTCTATAAGAGAATTAAGATTAAACAGAATACAGTGAAACTTCAGTTAACAAATACAGTCATTAAGCAAGAAGAGACTGTCAATTCTAGCTTTCAAAGAGGAAGTGAGGTACAAAACTGCATTTCTTTACCACAGCAAGAATGCTTTCCTTCAGTCCTATAAAACTTACATGACCCTTCTGTTATTAAAGATCATAAAAATGGCTGTTGCACCTCTGGTTTAGATATTCACCTATTAAAGATTTTAAACCTAGTGGGCAATTTTTTTTTTTCTGAGTGCAAGCCATTTTATGGTTTGAGGGGCCTCAGGGAAGGTCAAAAAGCTGGGAGGACAATGAGATTCAATGTCCTTCTCCGGACCATCTGCCCAGCTTCTACTAGGATTACTGAACATATGAAAGTTCATTAAATAAATGTTAGCTACTATTATTGTGGTTCCACTATTATGTGACAGCATTCCAACATTTACTTTAAGAAATGAACTGAATTTTCAATTTTATATTTCAACTATACCTCAATAAAGCTGAAAATGAAATAAAACAATTTTTTTTTTTAAAAAGAAGACATGGACCAGACTATGACAGAAGGAAGTAAAACATTTCAAAAAAGAATCTTTAAGGACAACTTTCTCATTTTACAGGCCCAAGCTTGCCTACAATTACATCTGATCTGATAGACAGAATGCCCAAAGAACGATGGACAGAGATTCCTAACACTGTATAGGAAGCAGTAACCAAAACCATCCAGAGAAAAAGAAATATAAGAGAAGGCAAAGTGGTTGTCTGAGGAGGGTTTACAAAAAGCTGAGAAAAGAAGTGAAAGGCAAAGGAGAAAGGGAAAGGTATATCCATCTGAATGCAGAGTTCCAGAGAATAGCAAGGAAAGATAGAAGAAAGTCGTCTTAAGTGAACAAGGCAAAGAAACAGAGGAAAAAATAGAGTGAGAAAGACTATAAGATCTCTTCAAGAAAACTGGAGATATCAAGGGAACATTTCATGCAAAGACAGGCACAATAAAGGACAGAAACAGCAAGGTCCTAAAAGCAGAAGAGATTATGAAGCGGTGGCAAGAATACACAGAAGAACTATCCAAAAAGGCTTTAATGACCTGGATAACCACAACGGTGTGGTCTCTCACCTAGAGCCAGACATCCTGAAGTGCGAAGTCAAGTGGGCCTTAGGAAACATTACTACAAGCAAAGCTAGTGGAGGTGATGTCATTCCAGCTGAGCTATTTTAAATCCTAAAAGAGGATGCTGTTAACCTGCTTCACTCAATATGTCAGCAAATTTGGAAAATTCAGCAGTGGCCACAGGGCTGCAAAAGATCAGTTTTCATGCCAATCCTAAATAAAGAAGGACAATGCCAAAAACTGTTCAAACTACAATTGTGCTCATTTCACATGCAAGCAAGGTAATGGTCAAAATCCCTCAAGCTAGTATGTGAACTGAGAACTTTCAGATGTACAAGCTGGATTTAGAAAAGGTAGAGAAACCAGGGATCAAATTGCCAACATCTGTTGGATTATAGAGAAAGCAAGGGAATTCCAGAAAAGCATCTACTTCCACTTCACTGATTATGCTAGAGCCTTTGATGGTGTGGATCACAACAAACTGTGTAAAATTCTTAAAGAGATGGGAATACTAGACCACCTTACCTGTCTCCCAAGAAACCTGTATGCAGGTCAAGAAGCAACAGTTAGAATGGGACACAGAACAATGGACTGGTTCCAAATTGGGAAAGGAGTACGTTAAGGCTGTATTCTGTCACCCTGCTTATTTAATTTATATGCAGAGTACATCATATGAAATGCCAGGCTGGATGAAGCACAAGCTGGAATCAAGATTACTGGGAGAAATATCAATAACCTTAGATACGCAGACGATACCACTCCGACGACAGAAAGCAAAGAGGAACTAAACAGCCTCTTGATAAGGGTGAAAGAGGAGAGTGATAAAAGGCTGGCTTAAAGCTCAACATTCAAAAAACTAAGATCATAGCATCCAGTCCTATCACTTCACAGCAAATAGACGGGGAAAATGTAGAAAGAGTGACTGCAGTCATGAAATTAGAAGACACTTGCTACTTGGAAGAAAAGCTATGAAAAACTCAGCATATTAAAAAGCGGAGACATCACTTTGCCAAAAAAGGTCTGTACAGTCAAAGCAATGGTTTTTTCAGTAGTCATGTATGAATGAGAGCTGGACCATTAAGAAGGCTGAGCATCAAAGAACTGATGCTTTCAAACTGTGCTGCTGGAGAAGACTCTTGAGAGTCCCCTGCACAGCAAGGAGATGGAACCAGTCCATCCTAAAGGAAATCAACTCTGACTATTCATTGGAAGGACTGATGCTAAAGCTCCAATACTTTGGCCATCTGATGCAAAGAGCTAACTCACTGGCAAAGACCCTGCTGCTGGAAGATGGACATAAAAGAAAAGGGCAACAGAGGATGAGATGGTTAGGCAGCATCACTGACTCAGTGGACATGAATCTGAGCCAACTCCCGGAAATAGTGAAGGACAGGGAAACCTGGCATGCTGCAGTTTACTGGGTCGCAGATTTGAACATGATGATATGCGTTGGTGCAGGTCTTTTTTTGTTATTCTACTGAGCCTTTGGCAGGCTCTTTTAATCAGGTGCTGTGTCCTTCAGTTTTTGAAAATTTTTTTTAGGAAATTGATTTTAAAAATATATTTATTTATTTGACTGCATCAGGTGTTAGTTGTAGTAACAGCTGCCAAATAATTACTGACAATACTGGAATTAGAATTCCGGTCTCTCTTTTAAGCTGGTAATTCCCACTACATCATGCTTGGTTGCTGGACTGCAAGGAGATTCTCTCAGTTAAATGATTTGGATTTTGTCTGTTTGCATTACACTGAAATGACATTTTAAGAAAGCCATCATTTTACAGAAAACAATAAAATCCTGTAAAGCAATTATCCTTCACTTTAAAAATAAATTTAAAAAAATGAGGAAGCTAAAGCCTAGAAAAACTTAATTCCAGTTCCAGGTCCAACAACTAGTTACTGGCAAAATCTAGTCTAGAAATATAATTATCATTTCTCTGTTTTTAACAAAAAGAAAAAGTATAGTACTAGTATTTATTTTTGATTTAGCAATGTCAACCAGGAAGTTAGTAATAAAAGGAATATGGATTTGTGCAACTAAGCTCTAGGTTCGTTCACAAAATCTTTTCAGATTGTATTGGTTAAAGTGTACTCTATATTGACTATGATTTGGCCTCAGAGTAGGTAACTACTTTTTGTTTTAGATGTTAACTGTAGATGACTCATAATGTTAAAAGTACATCCAAATAAAATGTTTTTGTTTAAGAATATCTGCTGATTATGATGGATGTCAACATGTTTTATTGTAAATTCATTTGAAAAAGTATGCAAATACTGTTTAAAAAAAAAAAAAAAAAAAAAAAGCATGTTAGCTTTCTCCTGGCTTTGAAGCAAAAGAAATACACATAAGTTCCCCCAGCCCTCCCCAAAAACAACAAAAAAGTTATGTTTTTTAAGGTAGCTACTGAACTCTTAAAAATAAATCTAAATGTTTTATTTTTTAAAAAGCCGTCAAAATAGGAATTTCTAATAGTTATAAATTTTTTTTCATCTGCAATAAAGATTTTGTAATTTCAACAACTTTCAGAATTTAGAATTTCAAAAAATATCAACTCTATCTTGAAACTGTCTCATAAAATAGATTCTACTGCTGATTAAAAAAAAAAAAAATCCTGCATCCCCACCCCCTTCCTATCTAGGGTACCTTTGCAGAATCCTAGGAATCAATGAAACAGTTTTTAAAATACTGCCATTTATGAATATGGGATTTTCAGTCTGAAAAATTTGAGTCTCTGATACTTTCTGCAGTGAATAAGTTATTTGAACCCTTTGCTTTCTCCCCATCATCAAATGCCTGTGGTTTCAGCCTCCTCCAACTATTACTTGGAGCCCCTGGATCAGACATCCTCACTATGAGGATTAGGAGAATATGTTGCCTCACCAATTTAGGGACAACGCCCCTTGTCAGCTCGGAAGCAGTTATGGAATGAGAACGATACCCCTTTTCCCTAGGCAACATAATTCTCCTAAAAGAAAAGGGGGGAATGAGAGTCATTTCCTAGGCAGGTTGATAAGAAGTCTAGGGGTCCCCAAGGAGAGAGAGGTCTGGGATATTCAAGGAGGAAGAAAGGACAAACTTTTTTACTTTTTTTCCTCTACATTCCTTAGGATTATATAACAATAATGTATCCTGCCTGAGGACAGTCTTTAGATTAAACCCTCTGGCTGATTCTGTTATCTTAAAATGTAAATTATGGGGGTAGGTCTGGTCTTTACAAGGATGTATGGGTCTTTACAAGGTCTTTACAAGGATGTCCTGCCTGAGGACAATCTTTGGATTAAACCTTCTAGCCAACTCTTATCTTAAAATGTAAATTATGGGAGTGGGTATGGTGAGTTCTTTGCAACATCCAGATATTCTTTGGATTCAACGGAGAGTATATAACTCCATTGCTAACACTAGCAAAGGGGTACTCTTTTGCCCCCTTCTGATGCCTATGTCAGAAGCTTTCTCTATCTCCTTTATACTTTAATAAAACTTTATTACACAAAAAAAACAAACAAAAAAAAACACCAAATGCCTGTGGCTTGCACACTTTAGGCTAACTGCAATTGCCCCTGGCTTTGGTCTTAGCTTTCTGGCTTGTCTCTGAATACAAGCAACTCTTTGGCCTCTGTTGTAATCCCTGCCAGCTAAGATTTTCAACCCCTGAATTATGACTTCCAATTTAGACTATTTTTCTAATTCTCAGTCCCAGATCAACTGACTGCCATCCACATCAAGATATGACTAATTTGAAAGTCAGTGGAACAAATAGTGTAAGACTGTGGTAGTATAAGACTCCTTAATCCTTGGAACATACCTACTATTAGTACTACAAAAAGACCTATATACTACAAACCAAAACACCTTAAAACTGTCTCTTAAGCATGTGCTTATAAAAGGCTCAATTTCTTTGGTCTCGTGGTTCACATATGGGTACAGAGAACACAGAAAGCAGAACAGAAAAGGAAAGCTCTACTTTATGAAGAAGCATATTAATAGACACAAAACCAAAACTCCAATCTCTTATTCATATTATGGATGTATTTTCTTCTTTGGTATTTTTGTTAAACCAAAGGAACCCTCTAGAAATTTTAAATGATTCACCATTCTAATTTCAGTTTACATGCAACTTTTCAGAAACCCTCTACAGAGAAGGAAATGACTAAGAACTCTTAATATTTTAAAGATGGCCTCTCTCTCCTTACCACACACACCTAGTTTTATTCCCATCATACTTACTAAAACTGACCTTAAGGATGAGTTATTAATTGTTAAGTAACTAGAGAGCCAATGGTATTTTCTAAGTGGCAAAAGAGAATATTGTTTCTCATGTCAGCTGGAAGACTAGAATGGAAGATTGGACAGGGATATAAAAATGGCAATTTTTTAAAGGCTGGATTCTGGGACATTCCCTAATTGATGGCTTACTGTGCCTAAACTTTTTGTGTGAACAATATGATTTATGCCGAACATGTTTTCCCTCTGGGAGTCTAGAATTTTGGTGTATGCTAGGCCGTGACTGTCTATTCAGTACTTTGGGCTTCCCTGGTAGTTAACACTTCACACATGTTGACACAATTCTGTCTGACTCCACCACGAGAGAACTCTTAGAAGCCTGTGCCTTTCCTATAGACATATGCACCTTTTTTCACCAACTGACTTGTGTTCTCCTGCAATAACAAATCATTAACTGTGATTACAATTGTATGCTAAGAACTATGAGTCCTCCAATGGAACTGAAGATCTAGATGGTGAGAGTGACGGAAGGACCCCCTGGCAGCCCAGTGGTTAGGGCTCCGTGCTTCCACTGCAGGGGCGCAGGCTTGGCACACCCTCCCCCACTCCCCAAAGAGAGTGATGGGTAAGTGCTGCACTGACACTTCTCCTGTCTTCAAATAGTTTATTTGGTGATGTTCATTAGGCATGCTTCTTTATGGACTTCCCTGGTGGTCCAGTGGTTAAGACTCTCATGCTTCCACTGCTGGGAGCATGTATTTGATCCCTGGTCGTGAGAACTAAGATCCTGCCTGTTTTGAGGAGCAGCCCCTCCCCGCAAGAAGAGAAATGCTCCTTTGTGAAAAACATGTTTTAACAATGACAGTTACACAGTACTTGCGTTTTATTCCTGTTTTTCAAAGTAAGTTCAAAGGAACTAATATTCTGAAGTTATTATTAATCACAGAGAAAAACATCTGTGACATAGAAGTGTTACATGCTGAACTGCATCGCCCAAAATTCTTATGTTGAAATCCTAACCCCCAGAACCTCATGATATGATCGCATCTGGAGTCACAAATGTGACTTTTTGTCCTGGTCTGTTCTCCAGCCCTATACTCTTCCCTAATAACTATGTCCATGTTGACAGCTAAAACTACCACCTAGATATAAATGATTCACAAATTTATATTCCAGTCTAGAACTCACTTTTAAACTCCAGCCTATACTTTGACAGTTCTAATTCGATGTCCAAAAATGAACTGCCCTCCAAAACCTGTTCCTCTTCCCTATCTCAGTAAATGACATGACTACCTTTCTAGTTCTGGAAGACAGAAACATCCTTGGCACCTTCCCCTCCCTTAACTACTGAAATGCTGATGGAAGTCTGTTGATTTCTTTCCATGTCTACTGCCAATACTTCAGCTTAAGTTCCCATTTCTTTCCTGATGTACAATATTAGCTAGCAAAACCTCAATTTGTTTTCTACCTAGAAGTTAGAGCTATCTTCAAAAACAAATCCAACGCTATGCTCTCCTCAACATATGTTAAGACTCCCTTCAATAGTTTCCCACTGCTCTTAGGATGAAGTCCAAAGTCCTTAACAAGACCACCAACGCCTTGCATAAGTCTACCTATCACTCATCTTCTCCTTCTTCATCTAACAACTCACTCACTGCTTTCTGGCCCTACTGGCCTTCTTTCAGATCCTTTAAAGAAGCATGATCTCTTCTATGTGAAGTCAGAGTACCTGTTGTATTTGCATAAAACACTCTCTTCCTTCATTACTCTTGCTTGGTGGTGGTTTAGTCACTAAGTTGTGTCTGACCCTCAAGACCTCATGGATTACAGCTTACCAGGCTCCTCTGTCCATGAGATTTTCCAGGCAAGAAGACAGGAGTGGGTTGCCATTTCCTTCTCCAGGGGTTCTTTCTGACCCAGGGATCAAACCCTGGTCTCCTGCATTGCAGGCAGATTCTTTGCTGACTGAGCTACCAGGGAAGCTGACTCTTGCTTAGATACTTCTTTTTTCTTCCTTCAGAGCTCAGGTTAACTTCCATTTTTTCAGATATTTTCCCTAACCATTCTTTTCTATTACAGGCTCTATTTTCTTTTTTTTTTTTTTTCATTTATTTTTATCAGTTGGAGGCTAATTACTTTACGATATTGTAGTGGGTTTTGTCATACATTGACATGAATCAGCCATGGAGTTACATATTTTCCCCATCCCGATCCCCCCTCCCACCTCCCTCTCCACCCGATTTCTCTGGGTCTTCTCAGTGCACCAGCCCCGAGCACTTGTCTCATGCATCCCACCTGGGCTGGTGATCTGCTTCACCATAGATAATACACATGTTTTGATGCTGTTCTCTCGAAACATCCCACCCCCGCCTTCTCGCACAGAGTCCAAAAGTCTGTTCTGTACATCTGTGTCTCTTTTTCTGTTTTGCATATAGGGTTATCATTACCATCTTTCTAAATTCCACATATATGTGTTAGTATGCTGTGATGTTCTTTATCTTTCTGGCTTACTTCACTCTGTATAATGGGCTCCAGTTTCATCCATCTCATTAGAACTGATTCACATCAATTCTTTTTAATGGCTGAGTAATATTCCATGGTGTATATGTACCACAGCTTCCTTATCCATTCGTCTGCTGATGGGCATCTAGGTTGCTTCCATGTCCTGGCTATTATAAACAGTGCTGTGATGAACACTGGGGTGCACGTGTCTCTTTCAGATCTGGTGTCCTCGGTGTATATGCCCAGAAGTGGGATTGCTGGGTCATATGGCAGTTCTATTGCCAGTTTTTTAAGGAATCTCCACACTGTTCTCCATAGTGGCTGTACTAGTTTGCATTCCCACCAGCAGTGTAAGAGGGTTCCCTTTTCTCCACACCCTCTCCAGCATTTATTGCTTGTAGATTTTTGGATAGCAGCCATCCTGACTGGTGTGTAATGGTACCTCATTGTGGTTTTGATTTGCATTTCTCTGATGATGAGTGATGTTGAGCATCTTTTCATGTGTTTGTTAGCCATCTGAATGTCTTCTTTGGAGAAATGTCTGTTTAGTTCTTTGGCCCATTTTTTGATTGGGTCATTTATTTTTCTGGAATTGAGCTTCAGGAGTTGCTTGTATATTTTTGAGATTAATCCTTTGTCTGTTGCTTCATTTGCTATTATTTTCTCCCAATCTGAGGGCTGTCTTTTCACCTTGCTTATAGTTTCCTTTGTTGTGCAAAGCTTTTAAGTTTCATTAGGTCCCATTTGTTTATTTTTGCTTTTATTTCCAATATTCTGGGAGGTGGGTCATAGAGGATCCTGCTGTGACTCATGTCAGAGAGTGTTTTGCCTATGTTCTCCTCTAGGAGTTTTATAGTTTCTGGTCTTACATTTAGATCTTTAATCCATTTTGAGTTTATTTTTGTGTATGGTGTTAGAAAGTGTTCTAGTTTCATTCTTTTACAAGTGGTTGACCAGTTTTCCCAGCACCACTTGTTAAAGAGGTTGTCTTTTTTCCATTGTATATCCTTGCCTCCTTTGTCGAAGATAAGGTGTCCATAGGTCCGTGGATTTATCTCTGGCCTTTCTATTCTGTTCCATTGATCTATATTTCTGTCTTTGTGCCAGTACCATACTGTCTTGATGACTGTGGCTTTGTAGTATAGCCTGAAGTCAGGCAGGTTGATTCCTCAGTTCCATTCTTCTTTCTCAAGATTACTTTGGCTATTAGAGGTTTTTTGTATTTCCATACAAATTGTGGAATTATTTGTTCTAGTTCTGTGAAAAATACCGTTGGTAGCTTAATAGTATTATAGGCTCTTATACACCAAGTAACTTCCCTTCATAGCATTTGTCATAGTTGTAATTTTATATTTAGTTATAGGTTAACTTGAATGTTGTCTTTCCCACCAGACTGTAAGATCCATGTTAAGAACTGTGTCTGCTTTTGCTCCTCACTGGATGGATAGATGAATAAATGACCTAGAAATGTTACCTACTAATAGCTAAAAATAGTCAACCATTAACTGACTGCAGTGTTCCTTCACATTTCCTTTAGATTTTTAGGAACCCGTAGTCAATGGTCAAATAATTATTAGAGTTAGTATACATATGCTATAATCCTGGGATTACAGAGCTGCTTTGGCTTTACTAAGTATAATCTTTAAAAATGACTAACAGTATGTCCACCATTTCCCTTCCAAAAGTGAGCCCTAAATATGATTTCGAAAATCCGTGGAAAATGTTTACAAATTAATCACTGACAATGTGAGTCACTCAGTGTGTCTGTCTCTTTGCGACCCTTTGGACCGTAGCCCACCACATTCCTCTGTCTATGGAATTCTCCAAGTAAGAATATTGGAGTGAATTGCCATTTCCTTCTCCAGGGGCTCTTCCCACTTAAAATGTACAAGGGCACTTAGTACAAAATGAATGGGTTTATGAAAATCTAAATCACCAATGTAGTAAACTGCTAATTGATATAGATGCTGGGAACCTTTGAGGGTGGTTCACTTGACTGTCCTCACCTCTCTATGAAAATGATTCAAGTAGTATTTTGTGCCTGGGCTGAAAAGGTGATTATCTGACTAATGTATTCCCTCATCACTTCATGAGCTTAACAAAGGCAGAGATTATATCCATTTTGCTCACCAATATATACTGTTCACCTAGCACAGTGTATCACTCACATAGTAGAGGTTCAAACATTACTGGATAATTGAATGATTTAAATGAAAGCACTCATGTTCCTGAAATCCATGTTATATATTCACATCAGGATTTTGTAAACATGCTATGAAAATTTTTCTAAGGATCTGGATTATGCCACAATAAAACCAAAAAGGAAAACTTAATATAAATTATAACCAACATTCCTTCTCCAAGAGATGATCTGGTTTGTTGCCTCTGATACTTTTACCTATCTTTTTGTCCCACTGAAACTTCAATCTAAAATTTATCCAAAATCAAACTAATGATCTCCTACCCCCATAATTTTTCTTAAACTCAGAATTTCTATGTCCACTATCTAGGTTAATGATAGAGAAGTACAGTGGAAGGAACAGATATATCATAGAATTTCAGCCTCTGGCACTTATTAGGTATGTGACCATAGGCAAGTTACTTAATACCTCTAAGTCTAAAGTTTCTCATCAGAAAAATGTATAGAATACGTATCTTAAAAGAGTGCTATAAGAAATAACTAAGAAAATGTATGAACCACAGCTCAGTTCAGTCGCTCAGTTGTGTCTGACTCTCTGCGACCCCATGAATCGCAGCACTCCAGGCCTCCCTGTCCACCACCAATTCCCGGAGTCCACTCAAACTCATGTCCATCAAGTTGGCAATGCCATCCAGCCATCTCATCCTCTGTCATCCCCTTCTCCTCCTGTCCCCAATCCCTGCCAGCATCAGGCTCTTTTCCAATAAGTCAACTCTTCGCATGAGGTGGCCAAAGAATTGGAGTTTCAGCTTCAGCATCAGTCCTTCCACTGAACACCCAGGACTGATTTCTTTTAGGATGGACTGGTTGGATCTCCATGCAGTCCAAGGGACTCCCAAGAGTCCTCTCCAACACCACAGTTCAAAAGCATCAATTTTTCGGTGCTCAGCCCTCTTCACAGTCCAACTCTCACATCCATACATGACCACTGGAAAAACCATAGCCTTGACTAGACGGACCTTTGTTGGCAAAGCAGTGTCTCTGCTTTTTAATATACTACCTAGGGGCTCAAATAGCTGGGCCTGCCTATACTGACATCAAGAATCATCCAAGGTAGACATCTCTTCCCCTCGCCTTTACTTTGGCTATCAATATACTTAAATGTCTTATGTGCTGTACTAAATCGCCTCAGTTGTGTCTGACTCTGTGACCCCATGGGCTGCAGCCCACCAGGCTCCTCTGTTCATGGGATTCTCCAGGCAAAAATATTGGAGAGGATTGCCAAGCCCTCCTCCAGGGGATCTTCCAGACTGGGGGATCAAATCCATGTTTCTTGTGGCTCCTGCACCGCAGGCAGATTCTTTACCACAGAGACACCAGGGAAGCCCAGTGGCTCAGTGGTAAATGTCTTATAATCTTTATCTAACTACCATTTCCTCAATGCCAATAGGAGACATACAAGTACTTGCCCTGTGAGTTTAAATCTTGTGAAAGAGGGAATTCACTGTAAGAGAAGCAAACGTATTCAAATAAATTTAAATACTTTTTTCCTCCTTAATGCTTTCAGTTCACTGTAAGAGAAGCAAAGGTATTCAAATAAATTTAAATACTTTTTTCCTCCTTAATGTTTTCAGTTCAGTTCAGTCGCTTGTCATGTCTATTTGCAACCCCCTTGGACTGCAGCACGCCAGGCTTCCCTGTCCATCACCAATTCCCGGAGCTTGCTCAAACTCATGTCCATTAGGTTGGTGATGCCATCCAACCATCTCATCCTCTGTCGTCCCCTTCTCCTCCTGCCTTCAATCCTTCCCAGCATCAGTGTCTTTTCAAATGAGTCAGTGGCCAAAGCACTGGAGTTTCAGCTTCAGCATCAGTCCTTCCAATGAATATTCAGGACTGATTTCCTTTAGAATTGACTGGTTTGATCTCCTTGCAATGAGGGACTCTCAAGAGTCTTCTCTACACCACAGTTCAGAAGCGTTTCTTTGGCTTTCATCAATTTGGTTGCATCAGTTCTTCTGCATTCAGCTTTCTTTATAGTCCAACTCTCACATCCATACATGACTACTGGAAAAACCACAGCTTTGACTAGACAGACCTTAGTCGCCACAGTAATGTCTCTGCTGACAAGACGTGGTCCACTGGAGAAGGGAATGGCAAACCACTTCAGTATTCTTGCCTTGAGAACCCCATAAACAGTAATAAAAGGTAAAAAGATGACACTGAAAGATGAACTCCCCAGGTTGGTAGGTGCCCAATATGCTACTGGAGAAGAGTGGAGAAATAACTCCAGAAAGAATGAAGAGACAGAGCCAAAGTGAAAACAGCACCCAGTTATGGATGTAACTGGTGATGGAAGCCCGATGCTGTAAAGAACAATATTGCATAGGTGCCTGGAATGTTAGGTCCATGTATCAAGATAAATTGGAAGTGGTCAAAAAGGAGATGGCAAGAGTGAACACTGACATTTTAATAATCAGTGAAGTGAAATGGACTGGAATGGGAGAATTTAATTCAGATGACCATTATATCTACTACTGTCTGTGAAGAATCCCTTAGAAGAAGTGGAGGAGCCTTCATAGTCAACAAAAATGCAGTACTTGGGCGCAATCTCAAAAACAACAGAATGATTTCTGTTCATTAATGCTTTAATTCTCCACATAAGTCTTCATGCAAAAACCAAACAAAAAATCCCACACAAAAACAACAAAAAGCCAAAAAGGATCCAAGCAAAAGTATTTGCCTTAAAGAAAGGGAGTAATTTAAATTAAAAATGTGTTCAGAAAAGAAATGCAGCATCATGGAAAGGGGTAGAATAGAAAAAGAACAAAGGATTACAAGATGTGCTGAGGCAGGGCAAACAGAAAAGACAGGGTCAGTCACACAAAAAAGCAAGGTCTGACTTTCTGATGAGGAAAACCTCTGAAGTGTTCCAGTTGTTTGTTAATAAATAATGAAGCTATCTATAAAATTATGAAAGTTGTGAAAAATAAAATAGGCTCTAACTTCAGGGAGTTTAAAAGTCAAGAAAGACAGAAACAGATCAAAGTCTAAATATGTCTATCTGAAAGGCACTATATTAAAAACTGGACCCAGTTTAGGGAATTATGATATAATTTCAGAAACTACATAAAACAATGCAGTGGGGAAGTGCCTAAATAATGTGCTGAGGCTGGAAATAGTACAAGTCTGGTCTGTGGTAAAGGAAAAATAAAGTCACTGCTAAAGAATGCAGCTTGTCACCAAAATCTGTATCCTTTCCTCCAGAAGAGTTAGTTCTTCTGATTTTCTCCTCACAGCCGTACAAGTTGCTGCTGGCACCACCCCCTCCCCAGCTGCAGTCTCCTACTGGGAATGTTTTTCTGCATTTTGCCAGACTGAAACAAGGCCATAAAATGGAGGATTTGGAATAAATTATCTCAATGCATATTCTAACTCTGATGATCAATGACTCCTGACCAAAAAAACTCAAACCAAACAAACGAAACCCCAAAGACTAGCATTAATGCAATTCCTGAACCATAAAGGATAACAATTATACTTTGAGGGGAAAAAAAAACCAGCATCCCATCTATGACACTGACAAATGATATGTTTTGTTTACGCGAAAGTACACAAACCAAAGTGATCTACATGGAAAAGGAGCACGGCTTCCAGGGAGGCAGTTTGCATTTGTTTGCTTGTTTTTTATAGAAATGAAAAAGTTGGCTTATTTCATTCACTATATAAATATTCACTGAGCACAGTATCCTAATTGGTAGACGGCTGGTAGGCATTATTACCACAGGCACTCAGCAATAGCAAGTCATTAGATAAATCCATCTAAAGCTCAAGACAACTGAAATAAAGGTCACATTTGGAGACTAGGTACAAATTACAATATTTCTTAAATACTCAACCACATTTCAGATGCTATTTTAGGAAAAGGAGATATAGTGGTGACAAAGATAGATGAGGCCTGTCCTTATAAAGCTCAAATCCCCTATAAGTAAGGGGATACAGAAATAGCAAACAAGATGATTACCACACCAATGGCTCCTATCTCTAAATTGTCCATGACCTGGCAATTCTTGGGACAGGCATACATTTCACTGGACCCACAGGCTAGTCAACATTTGATGAGTTGCACATGCTGACTAGTGAAGAGAGGATGAACCAAGAGACTGTCTTCTCTTAGAACTGGGAACACTGAATTAATTGACCTGAAAGGTACTGAGTAGCAAATAAGAGATTTGTAAGCTGAGGTTTTGAGGAAATGGATGGTACTAAAGACAGATTAGAAATGCTGAGTAAAGCAGATATTAGGAAAGCCCACAAATGAAAAACCCTGAAACCCTGGGTAAAAGAACTGGAAGACACTGGCTGCCTTGGTTTCCTTAGTTTTCTGATTCTAACCCATGTGTATATCATTAAAATAGAGCACTTTTCCTCTGAGTTAATTTTTGTCTAAAGTAAAGAGTCTTGTAAGCACCACCATGGTTTTCTTTGCTAAATGAGACCTAAATTAGCCTACCTTTTCCTTTTCACCAAGCAAACTGGTTTCCAGAGGGAAAATGGTACCAAATGACTGACGAAGAATTGCTTACCAGTGGAGCTGATTTCCAGGGTAGTTGTAGGCGAAGAGATATTCCTTTGACTTACTGAATAAATTATTGCTGGAACCACTTCTTTGCTACAGCCAAAAAATAACTGGAATTTTTCTCATTTAAGCATCCTACCAACTTAAAGAATAAGAATATACATTTCAATAATTATCTTTCATCCTTAAACATAAGATGCAAATGTATGACTACCTGAAAGCTAACAGTAATAAGCCCTAGAGTTCTCTGCAAAACCAGAACTAGAATATACATAGCCTTTAAGGAGTTAAAAGATGAAAGCTTAAAAAAGGTATTAATTCCAAAAAGAATGTTTGTAGCAGCCAAGGGTTGGCTTTGGATCTCAGGAAGTCTGTTATTGCATTTACTGCACTAAGTTCTCTAACAGACACCTTTCCCCCCTCTTTTTTAAAAGTTAATTTTTGAAGAACCAGGGCTAACATCACCAAAAAAAAGCTAATTCCCTCTAAAAACCTCTTACAAACTTCATTTGTAAGAATTCTACAAAATTCTTTAGGAGGCATACTTCTTGGATTCTAACAGCTTTTTCCATTGCTGTTGAAGCATAGTTGATTCACAGTATTATATTAGGCTCAGGTATACAGCAGAGTCATTCAATATTTTTATAAACTACACTCCATTTAACCCTACTATAACAATGCCTAGATTTCCCTGTGCTGTACAATATATCCTTGTTTATCTATTTTATACACAGTAGTTCTTTGGCGACCTACAACTTAGCATATTTTATCCATGTTGTAGCATGTATCAAATCCTCACTCTTTTTTATTGCTGAATAATACTGCATTGTGTGTATGTACCACACTTTGCTTAGCCATTCATTAGCTGATGGACATTTGGGTTATTTCCACTCCTTAGCTATTATGAATATACTGCTATGAGCATTTGTGTACAAGTTTCTGTATGGGGATGTTTTCATTTATCTTGGGTATACACTTAGGAGCAGAATTGCTGGGTCATATGATAATTAAGTTTAATTTTTTGAACAACTGCCAAACTGTTTTCCAAAGCACTTGCACCATTTTACGTTTCACCAGAACTGTATGAGGGTTATTTCCTATTTCATCACATCACTGCCAAGTCTTATTTTCTTTTCTGTTTTGTTTGTATGTGGTGATCCTTTTTTAAGACACAGATATGTTGGATCTCAATGTTGTGACTGTATTAAATAAATACTGAGATGCTAATACTTTTCTACTACACTGCTCAGACTATGCCAAATATTAGCACCTACAAGTCTTAAACTAGAAAATGAGGTTGAATCTTTAGATTCTTCAAGCTGAATCCCAGGGATCAGGTCATCAGGAAATTTCTAACCAGTAAGCAGAATACAGAATACAGGGTTTTAAGTCCTTTTGCTAATGAACCTCAAAAGAAAAAAAAAAAGCTTCCTAATATATATATAAGTAAAATGAAAGTTAAGATTACTAGAGAGTTACTAATCTTAGTATCCAAATGTAAAAGTTGCCCTAAGCAAGGCTATCCACCCATCAGCCAGCTATTTACAAGTTACTTTCAAACTCAAACTGTCAGCACAGTTTTTTCATAAAAGCTCCCTGGTACAATTTCTACATGAGAAACCCATCTCACCATCTCCTCCACTCCTACCACCATCAGGAATCAAGAAATTTACCCTACAATATCAAGAAACACCCTGAATGTAGAGGAGCATAATATAGACTTAATGGATTTATAGATTTAATGGCTCTAAAAAATTGGAACTTTCAAGACTGCAGCAACATGAGAAAATACGTAAATGGCATTAAGTAAAAACTAAAAGTATGCAAAAATATGAGGGTAATACTATATTTAAAAATATTTACACTTGGGAAAAATCATAAAACTCTGTACCCTTTAGGTAGTTACCACCCATTCCTCCTTCTCCCCAGCCTGTTTCTATGGATTTACGTATTCTAGACATTTCATATAAATGGAGCCACATCTATGTGTATGGTGTCTAGCTTCTTTTTTTTCTTTTTTTGGTGTCTAGCTTCTTCCACTGAACATTATATATTTGAGCTTCATCCATGTTGTGGCATGTTATCAACTCCATTTTTAAGATACAGTGAATCAATCATATAAATTATTTTGAGACTTTCTTGTATATAGGATACTATTAAATAATATTTTGTTTCAACAATGTTATTTTGGAGTGCAAATGTATACAAATCAGTGGAAAATTTTGTTTATACTTAAAACTGTAAAACTACAAAAAAAGAATAAATTTCAAAATATCTTTTAAAAGTATATAAAACCACTTCTAGTTTAGAATTATGAAATCCAACAAAACATACTGTGTACCACAAATCAGGAAAACGTGGCTCAGGGTGGTGTTACAAAATAGCTGTGTGACCCTGTCACACCCATTAATATTTCCAAGAGTATAGGACATCAAATGTTCTGAAATTTTTGTTCTTTATATTAAATAGCAGGCACGGAGGAACCACTGTTAACAGGAGACCTGGCAGCAGCAGACAAGGTATACTGAAGAAAGCAATGCAAGAAAGTAAGAACAGAAGTTTGAGATGATAGACCAGAGATTGTTAATTGAGACCTGGGCTGAAGTGGGTACATAAATTCTTTCAAATTGCATACAAAATTCTGTGCACCTGCCCAGGAAGAGGATTTATGGATTTCAGCTTCTCAAAAGTTATGAAATAACGAAAGGGTTAAGAGACACTTGTGTGAACTTGGATGGTTGCCAAAGAAACACAAAAACCAGCTGAAGGAATATAAGTTAAAAATTAAAAGAGAGGAAATCTTGGCTGTTGATAACCTGAACACCCAGTCCTTAAACAAGCCCTCTCACAACTATAATCAAAGTTAGCTGTCCCACCGCAAGTCTTCTCTAGCACCTGCCACCCACGACTTTGTACTGTTTCAAGTCTGATTTTATCCTTGGTCCATGGTACCTAATAGTTTAAGAGTGACTTTTCCTAGACCCACCCAAAGTTATCTGAAAAAATTATAACCACTTGCAAGTACCTTAAACCACTGCAAACAAATTTATAATTTGGGCTTAATCAGTTTTTCTATTTTAGCTTAAAATTATACATTCTATAACTGAAAAACAGTAGAAAATGGAAATTCTTGGAAATTAAGCAGTAATGTCTTTTCATAGAGCTTCTGAACCCAAAACACAGTCTTTGCCCTAAAAAGGGATCCTTGACCTTCAGACAAGCTAGATCCAATTAACTTTGAATGGAGGGTCCTGATTTAGGCTACCCAAAAATAGTCTTAATTTTTCTCCATCAAAAGGGGATTTCTAAAGGTGACTTCTGACAAACATGTAGTTTAATTAAGAGTTTTCCTGGTATTGACTCCAACTTTGGTCCAGTGACTCCCTTACCTCCATCTGGTGTATTGACCTGGCCAGATTTCCCTAGGTGAGGCATTTAAATTCCTGCTTATTTGACCAAGTAACTCCCCACACATCAGCTCATTTAACCTAAATATTAAAGTTCAATCTGCTGGTCCAAAAATGGACCACCTAGTTCTCTGTACTCAGATCATTTGGACCACTTAACTTCTACAGTCAAACTTACAGTCCTCCCATTTGTGCACCTATCTCCAGTTAGTCTTTTTGACCTGTTAAAACAGAGGTATTATTCAAAGAATAGTACTGACCCAAATGTCCATCAAATACAGAACTGGTTAAATAAATAACAGTATACACAATAATACTATGCAGCCCTAAAGAATGAAGCTTTTATGTACAGACAGGGAAAGAGCTTTAAGATATAGTGGAAGAAAAAGCAACGTGCAAAATTGTGTGTACAGTGGGCTACATTTTGTGTAAAGGGATGAGGTAGGACTACTTGCAGTTGTTTGCATGTGTGTAAAACTTCTTGAAGGATATAAAAAAATATTAACATTAGTTGCCTAGTGGATGTGGAACTGAGTGACTGAAGAAAAGTAAGATTTCTCACCTGTACTTCTGTCCATGTGAATTTGACCACATAAGTGTATTATTTAATATTATTAAAAACTAAAGATTGCTTTCTTTTGTATAGGCCAATCCCACTTCCTCTGTTTGGATTCCATCTGCTTCCACTTTCTCAGAAACTTTATACTACATCTTTCTCATTAAAATCTATCCACCTTCCATTCCACATCCCATTATTGCCTATTCCTATACCACCCTCTTCCTTCAGAGCTGATCTCCTCCCAAAATAATATGTTCTTAATGTTTCTATTCTTGGGAAAAATTCTTACCATATAATCCATTGCTGAGTTCTGCTGTTTATTTCTCTCAAATAACAAGAGAATTCATCTATAACTCTTCTCTACTGACAACATCCCATGTAACAATATCTGCTAATGCAGTGGCTTCCTAAATAGGATATATACTTTGTTCTCAGAGATCTCTGTCAAAAATTTAATTTACATAATACTTCTCCAACCCTACCTAAAATTCTTTCACTGGCTGCTGCTGCTAAGTCACTTCAGTCGTGTCCAACTCTGTGTGACCCCACAGACAGGGGCCCACCAGGCTCCCCCGTCCCTGGGGTTCTCCAGGCAAGAACACTAGAGTGGGTTGCCATTTCCTTCTCCAATGCATGAAAGTGAAAAGTGAAAGTGAAGTCGCTCAGTCGTGTCCGACTTTTAGCGACCCCATGGACTGCAGCCTACCAGGCTCCTCCGTCCATGGGATTTTCCAGGCAAGAGTACTGGAGTGGGTTGTCATTGCCTTCTCCCTTCACTGGCAATCTTTCCCCTTTTCTAGGATAAAATTCAGAATCTTTAATAAGGATAATAAATGTAAAGGACCTGGCACAAGCATCTTAATGACAACTCCCAGGTCACAAACATGTACCCTCTTCCCTAAAATGCCATTTTAGAGAGGCAAGTTTGTTCCTAAGAGATTCTGTTTGAAATGACAGACACAAAAATGTAAAGGTATTTCGTAATCTTATCTTTGTGGTGCTATATCTTGGAGTCTTTCTGGGCTACAGGTCATAACCATTGTGGGTTGTGAGATCAGTTTTAGAGGGTCAAAGTTAGGACTTTTCAGGAAATGAAACAATATACAGAATACATAATGGTAAGCATCAATATTGTTTATGAAACTTGTTTACATTTTTATAAACTGAAATCTGGTATAAAATGTATTTTCTTCTATCATGAGTTGTCAAAACAAAATCTGAACTCCACAGTCTAAGCAATTTGAAACTATGATGCTACTGTATTGCTATGATACAATTTTTTTCATCTATGACTAAGAAATTATATCTTAAGTTTAATTTTCAATAGATTTCAGAATTTCAGTCATTTAAAAATGGCTCCATTTCATGTTACCCAATCTTAAATGAGGTCTTAAATGACAATTTACTTAACAGTGCTGCAACAGCAAAATTTAACTGAATACCTATATCACAAAACTATCAGAACCCTGTGGTTCAAACTCCCAAGGCTTTGCCGTTTCTGGCAGCAGAGATATGAGCTCATGATCTGCAACTCAGAGACTGCCTCTCAGGGATTCTTAACCTTCTCTGTGGCATGGAAACCTTTCCCAAACTGATGAAAAGTCATGGTTCCCTGCTCAGACACTGCTTTTGAATGGATATGTAAGATTACTAAGGAAATTAGTTACACTGAAATGCAGTTCTAATCTTGACCCCAAAGGGATCTGTGGATTTAAAGGTAAGTATTTATCAAGCTAAACATTACAGTGAGTTTAAGAATTTATACATAAAGAGTCTTAGGTAACTAAAGTACATTTTAAGAAACACAAAGCATTTTGAGAAACAATATCTAGGGACAAGAGAAAATTCCAGATAATGAAACAGTGAGGAATGGGAGGTATATTTGAAAAATGAAATACTGATAAGCTTACCTCAATATTAAAGGTTTCTTCCCTTTCTCTATTTCTCTACTCTCACATGTATATGGACTTCCTGCTAAAATCAACTTTACTTAAGCAAACTTGTGCCAAGGAAATTAAATTTTTGACCCCTCCCCACAAAAATTATAAAATGCAGCTACAAGAATTAAAAGCAGAATAGATTTCACTCAGTAACACAAATATTCCTGCATAATTGAAGACTCTGGGCATCATTCTATTCCTTAGAGAGTATCATAAACTCATCTTTCTAATAATTTTGAATCAGTAAAATGAAATGAAAATCTGCTCTGAAGTCAGTATTTCAGTGATTTATGGTATGGGGGAAGGAATAAGAATTAAAAGGGTGGGTTTCGAGGTTTGATTCAGCTGAGAATCAGTCTTAGAAAGACATTGTTACCAAAGATAGTGTACTGGAATAAAAAAATGTTAAAAACGTAGAATATATTTTAGAAGGTTTTCTATCCCAAACTTATCTAAAATAAATTGTTTGAATCGGAAAATTTCACTTAAATCTAATTGCAGTTAGATTTTCTACACTTGGATCCACTCCTGTGTGATTTCAATACCCCGTCTTTTAAAAATTTTTTTAATTTTTAATTGGAGGATAATTGCTTCACCAATGTTGTTTGGTTTCTGCCAAACAACAAGAAGAAACAGCTATAAGTATATGTATGTCCCCTCCCCTCTTGAACTTCCTTCCCACCCCCAACCCCATCCCACCCCTCTAGGCTGAATACTTCATCTTTTCAAGTCTTGTTTTTTTAAGTTTCTTTGCTCCTTCATTACCCTGAATAGACTACCTATCACTTCCTACGGCTTCAGGGCCCTTTTAAACTTCAAATCTACTTTTATTACTTCAACATTTAAAAAATATCACAATAAAAAGCAAGAAACTAGAATACAAATGACCAGTGGAGATAATGCTAAATAAAACACGTTCACACTATACTATGCACGCCATGTGCGTGCTAAGGTGCTTCAGTCATGTCCGACTCTGTGCGACCCTATGGTCTGTAGCCCGC
The DNA here is from genome assembly GCF_963930625.1 of Muntiacus reevesi. Lineage (NCBI taxonomy): Eukaryota > Metazoa > Chordata > Mammalia > Artiodactyla > Cervidae > Muntiacus > Muntiacus reevesi. The sequence continues at coordinate 153,840,069 of NC_089249.1, forward strand.
CAGGCTCCTCTGTCCATGGGGATTCTACAGGCAAGAATACTGGAGTAGGTGGCCGTGCCCTCCTCCAGGGGATCTTCTTGACCCAGGGATTGAGCTATACTATACTATAATTAGGAGAAGGAAATGGCACCCCACTCCAGTACTCTTGCCTGGAAAATCCCATGGACGGAGGAGCCTGGTAGGCTACAGTCCATGAGGTTTCGAAGAGTCGGACACAACTGAGTGACTTAACTTTCACTTCACTTTCATGCATTGGAGAAGGAAATGGCAACCCACTCCAGTGTTCTTGCCTGGAGAATCCCAGGGACAGAGGAGTCTGGTGGGCTGCTGTCTATGGGGTCGCACAGAGTCGGACATGACTGAAGTGACTTAGCAGCAGCAGCAGCATACTATAATTAACTTTAATCAGGAATTGGTGCCTTAATATCAATTAATAGCAAATGTACCATCTCTTATTTTGATTTGGGAGAGAAAGGTTAGACAGGGACCCCTGATCACTTATAGGAGAAAAGAAAGATGAAAGGGGAATCACCAAATGAGGATAGAAGAAAGGACACTAGAACAACAACAAAAAAAACTTCGCTAACTTTAGCATTTTGCTGAGTGGCAGTGCTGTTTATTTTCAAATGACAAAACAGATGTTACACAAAGGGACATTTCTGTCAATTTAGCACAATCCTGCTGTGCTATACAAAACCTACCTTTATATGACTTATGAGATATTTTTAGAAGACCCACTTTATTATAAAGGAGCCTCATTACCTCAATTATATCACTGTATAACCCACTTCATTCCAGTATCCCATTCTTCTGACAGATTCACTCTACTGGAAAGGACTCCCAGGTTCCCATAACTGCCTTTGAGCCAAATCTAGTGTATTATATCTATTTTGATTCTTCTGCTATTCCACTGCCATACTGTGCAATTACTTCTGCCATCTAAAACTCAATTCTCATATAGCTGACTAACTCTACAGCTAACTAAGCTGTTTCTTCATCTATAAGATGGGAATAACATTCACTGTCAAATAATTATTATGAAAATTAAGAACTTCCAGTTTCTGATCTAGCATGCAAGTAGAACCAGTGCTAGGGTAGAAAAACCTAAACTGTAATTCTGCTGGGAGCTGTATGATTGCTGGGGGTTCAGAATGAACAAGCCTGAGTTATAAACTCCAGGGGAACCTCACACTAAACTTGTAAGTTTTACTTCCATGAGCTATACCAGGTCCTCGCAGTGATTAGTAGAATCACTTATTATTAGGTCATTAATTATTATTATATTATTATATTATTAGAAAAGTCCCCTCATGCTTGCAAGAGGAGGAGGAGGAAAGGAACTATTTTGATATATGTCAGAGCATTCTATTTTTCTTCACCTTAAGGGGCAGAGGTGGACACAATAAGAACTAGGAATTGCAAATTAAAACAAGTAAACAAAAATATCACTACACACCTATTAGAATGGTGAAAACCTAAAACACTTGACAATATCAAATGCTGGTGAGGATATGGATAGAACAACAAGAAATCTCATTCACTGCTGGTGGGAATGCAAATGGTACAGCCACTCTGAGAGACAGTTTGGTGGCCTCTTACAAAACTAAACATACTCTTATACAATCCAGCAATTGTGCTCCTTTGGTATTTATCCAAAGGAGTTGAAAACTTAACATCCACCCAAAAAACCTACACATGGATTTAACAGCAGCTTTAATCGTAATTGCCAAAACTTGGAAACAACCTTTATGTAAATAAACTGTAAATACATCAAGGCAATGGAATACTCTTCAGCGCTAAAAAGAAATGATTAACTAAGTCATGGATAGACATGGAGAAACCTTGACTGCATATGACTAAATGTAAAAAGTCAATGTGAAAAGGCTACATTCTATTTGATTCTAAATATAAGACATTCTTGAAAAGACAAAAAAACTATGGAGACAGTAAAGGATCAGTGGTTGCCAGGGGTTAGAAGGAAGGGATGACTATGTGAAACAGAAGATTTTTTTAGGCAGGACAAATATCTTGTATGATACTATAATGAAAGAGCCATGTCACTGTACATTTGCCCAAATTCATGCAATGTACAACACCAAGAGTGAACCTTCATGTAAACTATGGATTTTGGATAATAATGATGTTTTAGGGTAGGTTCATTAAGAAAAAAAAATTAAATGTGGCCCAATCACACTCCCAGCTGACTTATTTTCAGAAATTGACAGTGATCCTAAAATTCATATAGAAGTACAAAGGACTAAGAATAGCCAAAACAATGTTGAATAATAAGAACAAAATTTGAAGATTCGCATTTCCTGATTTCAAAACTTACTGCAAAACTAGTGTACGCCTAGCATTAAGAACAGACATATAAAATCAATGGACATAACAGAAGAGTCCAGAAATAAACCCTTAACACTTAGAGACAATTTGGGGCACAACAATGAGGAAAAAGTATTCAAAAAGTGGTGCTCTAACAGGATAGTCCATGCAAAGTAATGAATTTGGGCTTTCCTTACACTGTACAGGAATAAATCTTTGTGAACCTGGGTTAAGCAAAACTTGCTCAGACACAACACCAAAAGCTCAAGTGACAAAGAAAAAATAAACTGGACTTCATCAGAATTAGCAATTTTTGTGCTCAAGTAATACCATCAAGAAAGTAAAAAGACCACAGCAAAGGAAACAAAAAGCAAAATGAAAAGATAACCTACAGAAAGGGAGAAAATATTTGGAAATGAAGCAACCAACAAGGGATTAATCTCCAAAATATATATATACAAACAGCTCATGCAGTTCAATAAATCAAAAAAATTAAAAAAAAAATAGGCATAGATTCAAATAGACATTTCTCCAAAGAAGACATACAGATGGAAAAAAGCACATGAAAATATGCTCAACACCTCTATTAGAGAAATGCAAATCAAAACTTCAATGAGGTATCACCTCACATCTATCAGAATGGACATCAAAAAACCCTACAAACGATAAATTCCAGAGTGAGTATGGAGAAAAGGGAGCCTCCTACACTGTTGGTGGGAATGTACATTGATAAAGTCACTGTGGACAACTGAATAAGGTTCCTTGACTAAAAAACAGCTACCATATGATCCCACAATCATATGGTGTATATCTGGAGAAATCATAGTTTGGGAAGATACATGCACCAAAACGTTTACTGTTGCACTACTTACATAACCAGGACATGGAAGCAAACTAAATGTCTATGGACAAAAGAATGGATAAAGAAGTGGTATATGCATACCATGGAATATTACTCAGTCATAAAGAAGAATGAAAATCATGCCATTGCAGCAACATGGATCGACCCAGAGATGGTCTTACTAAGTAAAGGAAGACAAAGAGCATGTGATATTGCTTATATGTGGAATATAAAAATAACATGGTACAAATGAACTTATTCACAAAACAGAAACAGACTCACAGATATAAAAAAACAAACTTATGGCTACCAGGGGAGAAGTGGGGGGAGGGATAAACTTGGAAATTGGAATTGACGTATACACACTACTATACATAAAACAGATAATTAACAAGGACCTACTGTACAGCACAGAGAACTCTACTCAATACTCTACAACAACCTCTATGGGAAAAGTAGCTAAAAAGGAGTGATGTGTGTACATGTATGACTGATTCACTCTGCTGTACAGCAGAAACGAACACAACATTGTAAATCGACTCCACTCCAATAAACATTAATTTTAAAAAGTGAAAAGACAATCCACAAAACAGGATAAAACCTGCAATCTCATATCTGACAAGGGATCAGAATATACAAAGAACTCTTGACAACTGAATAATAAAAAGACAATCTGATTAAAAATGGATAAAAGATCTGAATAGACATTTCTCCAAAGATATACAAATGGCCTAGAAACATACAAAAAGATGCTCAACATTAGCTTTTACAGAAATGCAAGCAAAACCACAATGAGATATCACTTCATAGTCATCAGACTGGCCATTTAAAAACAAAGCAAAAAGCAGATAACAAGTTTTGGTGCTAATGTGCAGAAATTGGAACCCTTGTGTACTGCTGGTGGGAATGTAAAACTATACTACAAGTGTTCAGGAAAAGTCTGGCAGTCCCTCAAAAAGTTAAACATGGAATTATATGACACAGCAATTCTACTAGGAAGTGTATAAACCAAGAGATAAAAAGACGTATCTGTATAAAAACTTTAATTCAAACATTTATAAAAGCATGGCTGATTCATATCAATGTATGGCAAAAACTAGTACAATATTGTAAAGTAATTAGCCTCCAACTAATATAAATAAATGAAAAAAAAAAAAAAAAAGCATTCGTAAGAGCCAAAAAATGGAAGTGCAAACATTCATCAATGATGAACGGCTAACAAAATGTGGTTGATCCATGCAATGAAATACTTCACAATAAAAAGGAATGAAGTCCTGATATATACCACAGATTCATATAGACGAATCTTGAGAACAGTAAGTAAGAGGCCAGCAACAAAAGACCATATATTAATATTGGTATGCACTTCTCATGTTTTTAGGTGCTAAGTCATGTTTGACTCTTTGGAACCCCACAGACTCTAGCTCTCCAGGCTCCTCTGTCCCTGCGGGATTTCCCAGGCAAGAATACTGGAGTAGGTTGCCATTTCCTTCTCCAGGGGATCTTCCTGACCCAGGGAAGGCATGCATTGGCAGGTGAATTCTTTACCACTGAGCCACCAGGGAAGCCTGAATTTCTTACTGGGGAAAAACAAAACTACAATGAAACACTTCTACAGACTTATTAACTCCAAAAGCAAAGCCTGACTGACAATACCAAGTGCTGGTAAGGATACAGAGCAAATAGAACTCTCATACACAGTTGACAGGAGTGTAAACTGGTGAAACCACTCTGGCAACTGTTTCCATTACCCAACATTTCTACTCCTGAATATACACAAATAGGTATTTATGTATATTTTTAAAAAATGTTCATAGCACATTCATACAGCCAAAAACTAACACAACCCAAATACACATCAAATAGTAACATGGATTTTAAAAGTACATTTGGGGACTTCCCTGGTGGCTCAGCTGGTATAAAATCTGCCTGCAATGTGGGAGATCTGGGTTCCACCCCTGGGTTGGGAAGATCCTCTGGAGAAGGGAAAGGCTACCCACTCCAGTATTCTGGCCTAGAGAATTCTATGGACTGTAAAGTCCATGGGGTCTCGAAGAGTCGGACACAACAGAGTGACTTTCACTTTCACTTTCTGGTGGTCCAATGGTTAAGACTTTAGGGTTCAATGCTCGGTCAGGGAGCTATAATCCCACGTGCCTTGGGGCCAAAAAACCGAAATATAAAAAACCAGAAGCAATATTGTAACAAATTCAATGAAGATTTTTTAAAAAATGATCCACATTTAAAAAAGTGTATTTATTCAGATGAATCCTGTACAGCAACGAAAAATAATGAGCTGCTCCCACCAATATGAAACAACATAACTGAATTTCACAAACAATGCTGAACCAATTATTTAAGTTCAAAATTGGGTAAAAACAATATAAGGTGTTAAGAGGTCAGAATAGTGGCTACCTTTGGAGAAGGGGCAATGTATGTTGGAGGGGTATGAGGGAGCCTTTTGGGGGGTTGGATATTGGCTATATACTGATGGTGGTTATAATATGTAAGGGCTTCCCTGGCGGCTCAGATGGTGAGGAATCTGCCTGCAATCGAAGTTCACTAGGTTATGTAGCTAAAGGATTGTTATTTATATTATTAAAGATATAGTCTTTATTGTATTATATATAAACAATAAAAAGGTTTTACACACACATATTATACTTTAACTGTACAAGACTATACAACTCCCTCTAAATTCATGCTCACCACCTACTGATTATTCTTCTGGCTTCAAGCTCCCCAACTCATAGTTTAATCAGGGCAGTTCTTCTCTTTTATTCATTTTTTATACTGATGCTCATCATTTGATATCTTCAGAAGCTAAAGAGTTATTTTGTGATTCACTGCCCTATATTACAAATCAATCCTCCAACTTAAGAAGTCTGAAACAGTTTAATATTTGATTATACTGTTTCACACTGAATAAATGCTTCATGTATATACATTAATCTTGTCTCCTTAAAGTAGTAGCTCTTTAGGGATAAAGAACTCATTTTTCCTTTTGTCTTGGTGCCCAACACACACCTACTGATTGGTAGAAGAAATGAGGTATCAAGTGTCTTGGTTTTTAACCTTAAAGCCTTATGGTAAACTGCTTTTTTCCACAAATATAATAATTGTTATACAAAATTATGTGCAATTTTAACTAACTGGAACAATTATAAAAGTCTCATTCTTCTTAAAGTCAGTTAGCTCTATAAGAACTCAAAAAGTTTTAATAAATTTAGGAACTAACATATCTGAAGGATTGCTTTCTTCGTTTCCATACTTTCAGATCCCTTATTTACCTTATTGTACGCTCTCTGGATTAAGTAACAAGATAATTACTCAACTGCCCCTGGGAGCACACTCCAGGTTTGCTATTTAATTAAAAGATAGGTATATGTACATTCACATTAAAATGAGCTCAAAATATTTTCAATTGGTTACAAAAAGGAACTCTTCAAAGACTTCAAAAGCAACATACCACAAAGTCAAATACAAAACCAAAAGGTCAGCCAGATTCCCCAAGAGCAGAAAATATATTTAGTTCTCCCTTATCACTTTACTTATCAGTTTCACGTAGCAATCTCTTCTGCCATTAAAACACATACACTTTGCCTATCTATATGCTTGCTTTTCTTAACATCTTGCACTTATATTTCCATTCTGAGTCTTTGGTATTTTTACCATCTCACTCTTAATTTCATTTATATCACAAGTGCAAAAATTCTGAATATTGAGCAGGTTAACAATATCATAAGTACTTGTTAAATTCAATATTAAAAGTTACTGACAAGTAATCAACCCCTGGGAATTTGTTAGTCTTTAAAATAATCTATCATATAGGACAGAAACACAGCACCCCTAACTCCTTATACCATCCCTAACTCTTTGCTTGAAGAAAGGTAATAAATAGAAGATAATTATATTCAGAAATGGCTTGGGGCAAGATGACAAAGAAATATAACATCTAATTTAAACTGTATTTATTTACATCATCCTCTTTCCACTCCCTTCCTCATTTCTACAAGTTCTGAAGTTGGCTGAGACAGTGAAGACAAAAAGTAGTGGTGTAAGTTGAAGAAAAAAGTCAGGGAGAACCTAGAGTAGCCAGTCTGTGACACTTATACTATATAGAAGGAACCAAATAAAATTAAGATCATTAAAAAACAAAAAAAAATTCTAATCTATCTTAAGTATTAAGACTTTTTAAAAGATCAAAATTTTACAAAAATATGTACCAGAAAGTACTAACTAAAAAATATTTTAAGAAAATCAAGTTCTCAGATCTTCTGTACCAAGTACTCATTACCCCTATCTTCTCAAGTTACCCTATAATTAGTCTTAGAATTAAACTCTAACATAAACTGTCCTAATCTTAAAGGTGCTCATACATTCTTAATGGCAAAGCATCAGCCTTAATTAAAGGACATCCAGAGTGGGAGATCATGCACAGACAAAATTCCTGCAACAACGGTTACAAATAAACTGCTTATTTAAAAAAAAGAAAGATGAGGCAAGCTAAACACAGACCAAACTCAAATGAAAATAAAAGTAAAGAGATTAACTATGCACTTTATGGAAGAGAAAAATAGCAGAACCCTCTAAAGTACAAAAGTCAAACACTAAAGCACAGGATTCTGGGAACAATTTACACAGAAGTCAACAACCATAAAACTTCACACACATAAAAACACAGTAACTGATTTTCAATTTATTCAAGTATTTGAGTGTCTGCTATGTAAAAATAGTTCTAGTCAATGCAAAGATGAATCATCAGACTTGGATTCTGGTAGGGGAGATGTAACATTGTTATAAAGAATTAAAATCAAATAGGAAAGGTAAAGCGTCCTAGGAAAGGTAAACAAGTGCTAAGTGAGTTCAGATTAAGAAGCTATTCATGTTGGGGGAGATCAGAAAAGGACTCCTGACATTTGAGCTGGACACTGCAAACTAAAACTTACACTGGGAATGATTAATAAGAGGGGTATTCTGGGCAATGAGCAAAGGCAGAGGCTGGGTACCAGAAGGCATACATACATACTGGGTGGGTCAAAAAGTTCATTCACATTTCTCTGTAACACCATTCAAAAACCCAAAGGAATTTTTTGACCAACCCAAGTTATAGAGCAAATGTCAGTCTGACTACAGCACAGATTTTATATGCATATGTGTGTGTGTTCAGTCGCTCAGCTGTGTCCGACTCTTTGAAGACTCCATGGACTGTAGCCCACCAGGCTCCTCTGTCCACAGAATTTTCCAGCAAGAGACTAGAGTGTGTGTGTGTGGGGGGGGCAGTTGGCCTTTGGACAGATGTCTGCCACCCTACCCTCCCCAGATACCAGCATCTGAAAAAAAAGCAAACTTTCCTTTCCAAAAAAGAAAAAAACTGTAGTGAGTTGCCGTTTCCTTTTCCAGGTGATCTTCCCGACCCAGGGAGTGAACCCTCATCTCTGGCATCTCCTGCACTGGCAGGCAGTTTCTTTGCCACTGTGCCACCTGTAATTTTCATATGAGACTACAAAAAGCTGGGAAAGTATAAAAGAAGCCAGATTATAACTCTGAATGCTAAGACAGGTCTTCAGCGATGAGTCATGAAGAATCTTTAAGGATTAAGAGGCAAGGGAATCTGATTTGGACAGAATCTACTGAACAACAAGGGATGAAATGAATGGGGAGAAGAGGAGACATTAAACAGTAAATTGTGAGAGGTCATGGAGACCTCAGTTGCAGTGGTGATGGTATAAGAGGGAGAAGGCAGAGTTCTAGGTCTATAATGTGTAAGGTGCCATTCCACTCTACTGAGAAACTTTTAAAATCTGAACACATCATTCTCACTTTTAAGAAAACTGTGATCTGGAAAAATAACAAATGTTAAAGCATCAAGAACTAATTAATAAGGTAATATATGATTTCCAGATAAATATTACACAGAAAAAGTATTGTACTTGAAGAAATCAGGAGAGGGGAAAAAAGTGGAAGCTTTATTAAAGAGGTTGGAGTTGATCTGCATCTCAATGAAAAGGTAGAACTTTAAGAGGGGAGGGATAAAATCTCACAAACAATTCGATTAATAAGAGTAAGATATGTTAAACAATTTGTTTAATAAGAGTAAGATATGTGAGATACATTGAGGTAATTTTCAGCAAAATGGTAAACAAAACACTAGTACATTAAAAAAAATAATAATAATATAAAAAAACCCCTCAAAACCTCAATTACTTGAACTTAACTTCATAAAGATATCAAAAAAATAAGGTATTATTTATTACAGGTTTGAAAGCTTAAAAATAAGTATTTTCTTAGTCTAGATTTTTAAAAGAGAGAGTGTTCTAAAGGAGAGACCACGCCTTAAAAAAACAACTTTCAGGCAGTTTGAAATATCCAAAATGGTTTGTTATTTGTGAAAGAAGTTCCTCAAGACATAACATAATCTGATAAACCCTCTTCATATTCTACATGTAAGTAACAACCACGATATGTACTCAGACCCATCTGACTTCAAAACCAGAGCTACAATTGCACTCAGTGCTATATTATAATTTTTCTTCTGATTTCAAAATCTCAAATGTATTAATCACAAAGCGCAGGGCAGAAGTAAGAGATCAGTAAATCTCAAACTACTGAACATACAACTGCTGCAAAACTGAGAGATACCACTTTGTGCAAATATATACCTATTCAGAAAAAAATACTGTAATACTTTTTTGCAGTCATTGCATATTAACTTTTTAACAGAGTGAATTAACCTATGAGGAATGGGGGTCTTAGAGTGACTAGTGGTTTTTCAATTAGTTCACTTACACCTTCCAAGGCTGGGCTATCTCACCTGGCCCTTTCCTCAGCCTTTCATGACTTATCTTCCCTCTAACAACCCTTCTAAGACTGTCCCTGATGGGTAGATTTCCTTTGTATTCTTTTAAAAAATTCCTTCCCTAAAGAGTAGATGGTATGTCAAATTTCTTCTTTTTTTATCTTCTAATTCAAGAAAAGCTCTAACCTCTTATCTCAGATTTCTTAAGGACAAGGATTCACATTCTTTCTCATACAATAAACATTTTGTTAAGATTACAAAGGGTTGAAAAGAATTACACTATTTTATCAATGATTATTTTAAACCAATTACTATATTTAGTATTACTGGGACTAGATTTTTAGGATTGATTTCTTTAAAATGATCCACAATAAAGGAAAAAGGCATTAGGAATATGCATAATTTTTAAAAGACATTCAACTGCACTTGCCTCGCCTCAAAATAAATATATTAATTCGTTTAACAGAAATCCAGTCTTCAACCAGTAACTGAGTGCCTATTATGTCCCAGCACTATTCTAGACACTTGGGAAACCACAATTTTTTTTTTTAAACTCCCTTTTCTTCATGGAGTTTACCACCAGTGGGAGATAATACATAATGTTAGAAAATGATAAATGCTATGGGGAAATAACAGAACAGGGTAAGCTTAGCAGAGTGCTAAGGTAAGTGCAATTTTAAATAGGGTGGTCACAGCAATCCCACTCCTGGGCATACACACCAAGGAAACCAGATCTGAAAGAGACACGTGCACCCCAGTGTTCATCGCAGCACTGTTTATAATTGCCAGGACATGGAAGCAACCTAGATGCCCATCAGCAGACGAATGGATAAGGAAGCTGTGGTACATATACACCATGGAATATTACTCAGCCATTAAAAAGAATTCATTTGAATCAGTTCTAGTGAGATGGATGAAACTGGAGCCCATTATACAGAGTGAAGAAAGCCAGAAAGATAAACACCAATACAGTATACTAACGCATATATACGGAATTTTGAAAGATGGTAACGATAACCTTATATGCAAAACAGAAAAAGAGACACAGATGTATAGAACAGACTTTTGGACTCTGTGGGAGAAGGCGAGGGTGGGATGTTCTGAGAGAATAGCATTGAAACAAGTATACTATCAAGGGTGAAACAGATCACCAGCCCAGGTTGGATGTATGAGACAAGTGCTCAGGGCTGGTGCACTGGGAAGACCCAGAGGGATGGGATGGAGAGGGAGGCGGGAGGGGGGATCGGGATGGAGAATACATGTAAATCCATGGCTGATTCATGTCAATGTATGGCAAAAACCACTACAATATTGTAAAGTAATTAGCCTCCAACTAATAAAAATAAATGAAAAAATAAAATAAACAGGGTGGTCAGAGAGGATTTAAGAAAGTGTCACAATTTGAGTAAAAACTTGAAGGAAGGGAGTCAGCCATGCTGACACTTGGGGGGAAAGTACTAAAGGCACAGAATCAACCAGGGCAAAGGTTCTGGTGTATCCTAGAACAAAGAGGCCAGAGAGGTTAAAGAGAAGCCAGCCAAGGGCAGAGCAGTAGTAGGTATAAAGAGAACTATGTTTGCGGGCAGAGAGTGTAGATCATGTAGGGTTTACGGGACACTAAGGAATCTGGATTTTACTTTGAATGAAATGAGGATTCACAGAAAGTTTGGTAGAGTGTCATGATCTGTTTCACCAGAAACAATCTGGATGACAGATTAAACATGGATTAAAGGGAAAGCAAGGGTGAAAGCAGGGAGACCAGTGAGGAGGCTACAAAAGAAACCCAGAAGACAAATACGTATTTTCCATAAACTTGACCACAATTTGTTTATGCTTACTTTCAAGCATAAATAGATAAAACAAATCTCAGATCCTGCTAATGGGAAATAACTGGATCTTATTGAAGTTTATTATAGAGCTCTTGGCATATACATGTACACACATCTTTTAACTACTCACTGCAGAATACCAAATGTGTTCCTTTACAATCAGTTATTCTCTGAATTTTTAAAATATCCTTTTGTAGCTGAAATTATTCTTTAAAGAAATAAGTCAGTATTTCTATAGCTGTCAATTATATACTATTTTTGAAGAAAAAATAAGTTACTTCAGTTCATTAAAAGTATAAATTATTTATTTATCTTGGATTGGTGTTTCTCAGACGATCTGAATTTTACATTCCTAACACATTTCACATTCCTAAAACATTTCAGTTCCTTCAGGTAAGACAAATTTCTACAAAAGCTTCTCTTTTTATACTTCTATCTTTAAAGAAATTACTTTCTTCAAATTAATACCAAAGTTGCCTAGCAGTATCTGGGTTTTCATTTCAGGAAAGGGCAACCATGAAAAACTCTCACTGTCACAAATAACATGTCCAAAAAAACATTCCTACATGATACCAAAAAAACTCTATTATCTTATCCTCCTGGAAAAGGCAAATATTGAATACAATCTCTATAAATTCTAAAGAAGTTATTCTTAACAATGTATAAGATATACATGTATATAAGAGAAAGAGTAGTAAGTTGAAGGTATTTTAACTGCTTAGAAGAGGACTAAGGAATATAGGAGATTTTGAAATAAAAACTCATACCTCTAAAATTTTTTTCATGAAATGGAAATAAGCATACTGTCCTATAACATTTATGAAGGAAATCAAGAGTGAAATTTGAAGGAAAGTAAGAGTGAAACAATTTACTTGCTTCAAAGACTCAGGAAAGCACTTAGATTTGGCTTGGATTTTTAGAGACTTCTCCTGTGACAATTTTTTGGAAGAAATGGGTGTGTAAACTTACATAGCAATACTCAATTCAAATTCATTAATTAACTCAACATTTAAGTGTTTATGTGCCAGAAACTGCACTAAGCACTGGGGGTAGTCCCTGTTCTCAAGGGCTTAAGAGTTTTCCCTTCTTCCAGTTACTGAGCAACTACTATGAAGCCAGATGTTGTGGATACAACAAACAGGAAACAGAGTTCCTACCTGCATATACTGGAGAAGGAGGGAAATGCCTCAAGAATGAGACACACATCTAACTTAACAAGGACAACGTAGAAGTGTTATATGTGTTGCTTTTGAAAGTGCGGACACTTCCTTCATGGGGGACACAAAGCAGGGAGTGATGGATTCAGGGAGAGAGGGAGGGGAATTTAGGAACTTCAGATACAGCTCAGCTGAGTCCTCAAAGAGGATTACAAGCTCACCTGCTGACCTTGGGGGAAGGGTTCCAGAGAAAGCAACTGGAGCTAAGAAGAGAGGTGTGAACAAGCTGTTGTGTTTGACAGGCCTGGAATATGAATATGAGGGATAAATCACGGAGTCTTCCGTATGCCACATGAAAAGACAGGACTTTACCGGCATATATCAAAGGCCCCTGATGGGTTTTACTCAGAAAACCAGCATTTGTAATCAGGTTTTTCTGGTGTGGTGAGACACTGATTTACATAGGAATGAGAAAAGAATAACACTAATGATGTCACCACATGAAACAACAAAGAAGACTGCCCAGTTAGAAAATTAAACCCCAATCAGGAAAAAAAAATTAAGCCACTTAACTATCCAAGTCCTTCTGGTGAAGTTTTTAATCAACATCTTGAAAAAGTAGAGGAAAGGTTTATATATATATTATGGATTATAACATCTACATATCTATTTTGAGTTTTCTAAAGAGGTCTTCAGCTCTTTACAAATTATGTAAAGACATCTGGAGCTGCTGATTGCTGTACAAAAAGCAGTGAAGCTACTTAGAAGACAAGTCTTTGATACACAGGGAGAACCGTGAGTAACAGAAGGTATTTCTCAAGTAAGGTTTAAAGGTTTCCAAAGTTCAAGATAATCAAGCTCTCTTAAATCAGCGCGTTTAAAAGGTGTGTCACAGGGGTGGAGCAAAAAGAGGAGGGGTTCAGAATTAATACTGTTGTTGCTGTTCAGTCGCTAAGCTGTGTCCTACAATTAATATAAACACGCACACATATATATATAAAGAAGCAACTCCATGTTGTTGGAACCAAAATCACTACTTGAAAATCTCCCAAGCACAGGAAGAAATGAACGCCTACTAAATTCAATGAATACAGACAGACGAGAGGGAGGAGAGGAGGATCACACTTGAAAGTATAAATGGGGTGTATGTGTGGCGGAGGGTGGGGGGGGTGGGGGGGTGGGGGCGGGGGGAGGTTAACCACTTATCCGGAACCCATAATCCAGCCGGTGATGAGGAAATCATCTTCGAATCTCACAATTCAAATATAAAGGCAAGAAAACATCACTTCCGAACTCCACAATCTAGCCACCAGTCACTGGTCAAGGGGATATAAACACATTCGAATCCCAGAACTCCAAGGACAGAAGTACCATCCCCACACTGCTCGAAAGGAGGTGAAGGATTCCCCCTAAACTGACGATGGGAGCAATCACACTTAAACCCAGCCCTAAGGGGGGTCAGTGCCTCCCAGGCCAGGTGTTGCCGAGGCCAGGGACAGTGACAGACAGCCCCGAAGCCCCCACAATCTCCGCCAGAGCCGCCTCTAGTCCTCGCACCCCCCTTCCCCAACACACACCCTCCCCTACCTGATATGGCGGCGGCGGCTCCTGATCCGGCTCCGTCCCCTCGCCAAAGCTGGCCCGGTCGGACTGAGACTCGTGAAGCAGGGAGATGTCATCCGAAGTGGGGGACTTGAGGCAGTTCCCCATCTTCCGGGGCTGGGGTGTGTGATCTGGGGGAGGAAAAAAGCAGTGGCGGGGTCGTTCGCACGCTCCGCGGTCAGCCTCGGTCAGCGAGGTGGGGTCGGGCGGCAGGCCGGGGTTCAGGCGGCAGCGGCTCCCCCGGCCCCCGGCGCCGCCGAAGGGCAGCTCATGCCAGTCCCTGGGGCTGGGGGCTTAAGGCTGGGCCGCGGGTTTCCCGGGGTCGCGGCGGTTGCCTCCTCTGAGGCGGCGGCAGGGGGGGGGGGGGCGGGGAGACGAGGCACTTCCCCACCCCGCCCCCCCGCGGGGCGGCGGCGGCCACGGAGCTGCTGGGCCTAATCCAGGTCAGGAGGGGGGGGCGCGGCCGTCGCGGCTCCCTCAGCTGCTGCCTCAGCTGCTGCTGCTGGCCCCGCCGACGCCGGAGCCGCAGCCGCGGGCCTCATCCTACTCCGCTTCGCAGCGGCGGCGGCGGCCAGAACGAGGCCAGCTGCGGGCCTGCGTCACGCCGCCGTGCGTGCCCTGGTCCCGCCCCCGGCGCTGGGAGGCGTGGGTAGCTCCGGCTGCGCTCCCGGCTCCTTTGCCACCCTCCGCCCCTCCCCCGTTCCCCGCAGCTGTTTCTGGGGCTGCGTCAGTTTCTGCTTCTCTGACTGCCTGGGACGCGATTCCGATACCTCTTTCGGGTCTTCGGTTCCTCCCCACGCCAACTGCTCCCTCTTCGCTTGTCTCAGCTCTTACCTGTGCGTTGTTTTGACAGTCTTCTCACCATCTGCCAAGTAATCTATTTTTAAACCCATATCTGAATGGATCACTCCCATGATTAAAATATTAAAGGGTCTATCCCTTCAGAAGAAAAGTCCAGACTCACCACCTCCCCAATCACTTCCCAATCCTCCTACATCACAGTCGTAAGAATTCTTCTACCTATTATTCTATTTATTTCTATTCTCACCACCATAGTACAAGCTACCGTCATTTCTCTGCTGTAATACTTTGAACTATTTCCCCTGCGTTCACCATTGTCCCCATTCAATTTACTATTTGTACAGTTACCTTTTTAAAATGTAAATCTGATCATGTCATTCCTGTAGGAGGAATTTAAGCGTTTTAAAACATTCATTAAAAACTTCCCAATACTTTTATGACTGAAGTATTACTTCTTAAATGGTTTACAAATCTGGCTACCTCCCCAGTCTCATTTGTGGCCTTGCTTCCTCACATATTCTAAACTCTAGGATGTCTAAAACTAGGATGTCTAGTTTTCAGTTATCTATAAGACTATTCCCTCTAGCTGAGGCCTTTACCCATAATGTTTCTCTGACATAAACTCACTTCTCCCCGCTCCTGACCTTACACCTTCCATCAAACTATATTCCCACTTGTCCTTCCTGGACTCAACTCTGATTCCACTGGGAAGCCTGTCCTCTAACTCTCCAGTCTGGGTTAGTTGCCTCTTCTGTGCTCTCAGTCCCTGAGTCCCTGTGAGTCTCTGGCACAGCCAGATCAAGCTGAATAGTCTGCCCCTCCTCTGTGCAAGGCCTGGCACGTTGCCGGAGGCAGAGTAGGCTTTCTTCTTAACTGAAATAACAAAGAGCTCAAGAGGCAATGTATGTAAAGGGAGGAAATAAGAAAGATGAGGATGTTCTAACATTCATTCAGTAAAGGGAAAAGAGGGTCTTGACTGTCTTTTTTTCATTCTTCATTTACTAATTTTTTTTTTTTTTTCCTACCAGATCCTATATTAGGCACTAAGGATCCTGGCTTATTCTTGATGGACCCCAGAATCCCAGCTAGGAAGATATGTAAACAGTGAGGTCTTCTGCCACCCCCACAACAGGTTTCTAGAGGGCAGAGGAGGGAGTAATTAGAGCATCGGATGAGGATCAGAAAGGTTTCTTGGAAGCAGAACTGTGTTAAAATGGCATGTCCTAAGTGCTGTAACTTTGAAGTCCCTGTTCTGTAAAATCACATATTTTATTTGAATACACTCATCACACATTAAATGTAACCATTTTGCTATTTTTCCTCTTTTCCAAGACTTGCCTTTCTTCCTGTTAATGGCTTACACCTGAATAGGTGTATCTGTAATGCCATGTTTGTTATCAGGATCTTTCACACATCCCCAAAAATCATCGCTTAATTCTCTGGCTTGGACAAATAAAATTATTGGATCATTTGGAAGGAAATTTTCAGGTATTTTCCTCTTTTCTCTTATTGCCATTTTCCTGGTCCCCTCTGAACTGTTGTGACAAATTCTTAATGAAGCCCTTGCCTCTGTACCATCAATACAGTCTCCACACTACTGCCATGAAAAATGTAATCAGAGAGCATTCATAGACTTGCGGTTCAGAAATTTAGCATGACATTAAGGCCTTGAACCATTTGATCCCATCCTGATCTCCGATGTGACTTTTTTTTATTTTAAATTTATTTTTTAGTTGAAGGATAATTGCTTTATAGAATTGTGTTGGTTTCTGCCAAACATCAACATGAATCAGCCATAGGTATATATAAGTCACCTCCCTCTTGAGACTCCCTCCCACCTCCTTCCCCATCCCACCTATATGACTCTTGTCTCCAACCAGGCATCCTATACTCCAGCCACATCACAATACTTACCATGCCCTTAGTTTTCACTATGCTTTTCCACTTCTGATCCCTTGCCATGTTGTTCCCTTTTGTTGAAATCCAACTATCTTTTAAGACTGTCCTGAGATGCTACTTTCTTCATATAGCTATGCTTGATTTCATTTAGTTGGAATATATGTAACAATATAAAATAAATGGGATCCATTACTATTATATATATCTATTTATGCGAATAGTTTAACATAATTTCTATGTTTATACATAGATGTGTGGATATCTTAATATATATGTAAGAATGAATGAAATCACAACTTCCATTTATTAGCCTGAGTCTTGAAAGGTTGGTGTTAACATTCCTGTTTTACAGGAATAGAAATATGGCTTCACATGGCTACTCAGCGGGTAAAGCCAGTACTTAAATTATATACCACTTACCTCTATTAGGTTAGGAGAGGGAACTACGTCATTTTTCGTTCTGATAGTTTTTCTCAGTGTATAAAAACAAGAGAATGGGATAAGACTTATCTTTAATGCCTTTAGTATCCATGTGTACTTTTGTAAGGAAGTAGCTATTCAGTGATCTTTCTTCCTAATCTAGTTTTAGAAGGGAACACTTGGGAAGTGTCCTGTACACCAGAAAGGGTGATCTAATCACAAAACAATTTTAAATAAAAAAAGTAACCAGCACTATTGAAGTGACAAAGACTCTTCTAGGCCCAACTCTAGTCAGGCTCCTCTAAGCCCTCAAGGCTCTAAATTTGGGCTTTGTGCTTGACCTACTTATTTCAATTTTAGCAAGAATCTAGTTGAATTAGTTTAGCCAGAGTCCCCCTCCCTTAGTATCTGACCACCTTGGCCTGCCTTTAGCAGAAATCCTATCAATGTTTTTTAGCCAGAATTCCCTTTTATTTTTGATGTTTCCTCTATGTAATTTTCCATCCACTGTTTCCCACCCTGTTCCTTGCCCATAACTTCCCACTTGTCCTTTTTGTATAATCCAGAGTGAAGTCCAATGCTATACTGAATCTCTTGTCTCCTATTGCAATAGGTACTGAATAAAATATGCCTTCACTGCTTTGTCTGATTCTTATTTTCTCTGATTTCAGGATATCTAATGCAGAAACAGATATGAAAATCTAGTATCTTCTGTTGAGCCAGATTTTTTTTAAATATACTTTTTTTTAGACCAACTTTAGTTTCATATCAAAAAACTGAGCAGAAGGTACAAAGATTTACCATATACCCCTGCCTCCATACGTGCATAGCCTCCCCCATTATCAACACCCTGCCCCAGACCAGCTTATTTGTTTATTTTTGGCTGTGCTGAGTCTTCATTGCTGCGAGTGTGCTTTCTCTAGCTGTGGCGAGTGGGGTCTTTCTAGTTATGGTGCACGGGCTTCTCCTTGCAGTGGTTTCTGTTGTTACACAGCTCAAGCTCTAGGCGCATTTGGGCTGAGTAGCTGTGGACCATGGGCTTAGTTACTCTGCAGCATGTGAATCTTCCCAGACCAGGGATTGAACCCATGTTCCCTGCATTGCTGGGCAGATTCTTAACCACTGGACCACCAGGGAAGTCCCAAACATTTGGTAAACTGGTAAGCTATCACACAAAATGTTTGTTTATGTTAGGGTTCACTCATGTTGTTGTACATTCTATGGGTTTAGACAAATATATAATTATGTGTATATATCATTATAGCATGATACAGAATACTTTTGCTGCTCTAAAACTCTTCTGGACTCAGCCTATTCATTCTTCCTTTGGCAACCACTGTCTTAGCAGTCTCCATGGTTTGATTTTTTCCAAAATGTCATATATTTAGAATCTTACAGCATGTAGTCTTTTCACATTGACTTCTTTCACTTAAGTGAAAACTAAGATTCCTCTGTTTCTATTCATGCCTTGATGATTTCTTTTTATCACTGAATAATATTCTACTCTCTAGCTATCCCATAGTTTATTTGTTCATTTATCCACTGAAGGACATTTTAGTTGCTTTCAAGTTTTGGCAATTATGGATAAATCTACTATAAACACCTGCATATAGGGGTATTTTTCCCAATTATATTTATTTGTAGTAAAATATACAACATAAAATTCACCACCTTAACCATTTTAAGTGTAAAGTTCAATGTTAAATATGTTCATAATATTTTGCAACCATCACCAGCATCCACCTCCAGAACACTTTTCATCTTGTAAAACCAGAACTATCCATTAAACAATAATTCTTCTTTTTCCCTTCCCTCAGCTACTGACAACCACCATCCTACTTTCTGTCTCTGATTTTGACCGCTCTATTTTATATAAGTATAATCACACAGCATTTGTACTTTGTGACTGGGTTATTTCACTTAGCATAATGTCTTCAAGGTTCATCCTGGTATAGTGTATTATAGAAATTCCTTCCTTTTTAAAGCTGAATAATATTACATTGTATGTATGCACCACATTTTGCTTATCCATTCATTTATTGGTGGACAATTGGATTGCTTCCACATTTTAGCTGCTATGATCCTGCTATGAACATGGATGTACAAATATCTTTTCAAGACCCTCATTTTAATTATTTGATTATACACCAAGAGTGAAATTGCTGGATCATATGGTAATTCTGTGTTTAATTTTTTGAGTAACTCAGACTGTTTTCCAACAGTAGTTGTACCATTTTACATTTCCTCAAACAATATGTTTGCAGGCTTTTATGTGAACTTGTTTTCAAGTGATTTGGCTAATATCAAGGAGCACAATTGCTAGATTATACGGTAAAAGTATGTTCAGTTTGTAAGAAACTACCAAACTGTCTTCCAAAGTGGCTGTACCACCAGCAAAGAAGGAGTATTCCTATTGTTCCATATCCTCACCAGTTTTTGGTGTTGACAGTGTTTGGGTTTGGGTTTTGGCCATTTTAATAGGTATGTAGTAGTATCTCATTGTTTAATTTCCATCTCCCTGAAATTTTCCTTTCATATGCTTATTTGCCATCTGTATATTTTAACTGGTGAGGTGTTTGGCCCATTTTTTTTTAAAAAAAGGGGGTCTTTTGCTGCTTCATAAAAATTTTAGAATCAGTTTGCTGAAAACCTCAAAATAACTTGCTGGAATTTTGATTGGGATTCATTGAATCTACAGATCAACTTGAGAAGAACTGACATCTGGACAGTATTGAGTCTTCCTATCCATGAATGTGGATATCTCTCTCTCTATTTACTTAGATTTCATTATTCAGAATTTCATAGTTTTTCTCATATAGATCTTGTACATATTCTGTTAGATATGTATCTAAATATTTTGGTAAATACTTTGTGACTTTGTACAGGAGACAGGGATCAAGACCATCCCCAAGAAAAAGGAATGCAAAAATTCAAAATGACTATCTGAGGAAGCCTTACAAATAGCTGTGAAAAGAAGAGAAGCAAAAAGCAAAGGAGAAAAGGAAAGATATACCCATTTGAATGCAGAGGTCCAAAGACTAGCCAGGAGAGATAAGAAAGCCTTCCTCAGTGATCAATGCAAAGAAATAGAGGAAAACAATAGAATGGGAAAGACTAGAGATCTCTTAAGAAATTAGAGATACCAAGGGAACATTTCATGCAAAGATGGGCTCAATAAAGGACAGAAATGGTATGGACTTAATAGAAGAAGATGATATTAAAAAGAGGTGGCAAGAATACATAGAAGAACTATACAAAAAAGATCTTCATGACCCAGATAATCACGATGGTGTGATCACTCACCTAGAGCCAGACATCCTGGAATGTGAAGTCAAGAGGGCCTTAGGAAGCAAGATTGCCGGGAGAAATATCAATAACCTAGATACGCAGATGACACCACCCTTATGGCAGAAAGTGAGGAAGAACTAAAGAGTCTCTTGGTGAAAGTTAAAGAGGAGAGTGAAAAACTTGGCTTAAAGCTCAACATTCACAAAACTAAGATCATGGCATCCAGTCCTGTCACTTCATGGCAAATAGATGGGGAAACAGTAGAAACAGTGGCAGACTTTTGTTTTTTGGTGATTTGCTCCCAAATCACTGCAGATGGTGATTGCAGTCATGAAATTAAAAGACGCTTACTCCCTGAAAGGAAAGTTATGACCAACCTAGATAGCATATTAAGAAGCAGAGACATTACTTTGTCAACAAAGATTCGTCTAGTCAAGACTATGGTTTTTCTAGTAGTCATGTATGGATGTGAGAGTTGGACTATAAAGAAAGCTGAGCACAGAAGAATGGATGCTTTTGAACTGTGGTGTTGCAGAAGACTCTTGAGAATTCCTTGGACTGCAAGGAGATCCAACCAGTCCATTCTAAAGGAGATCAGTCCTGGGTGTTCATTGGAAGAACTGATGCTGAAGCTGAAACTCAATACTTTGGCCACTTGATGTGAAGAGCTGACTCATTGGAAAAGACCCTGATGCTGGGAAAGATTGAGGGCAGGAGGAGAAGGGGATGACAGAGGATGAGATGGTTGAGTGGCATCACCAACTCAATGGATATGAGTTTGGGTAAACTCCGGGAGCTGGTGATGGACAGGGAGACCTGGCGTGCTGCGGTTCATGGTGTCGCAGAATCGGACAGGACTGAGTGACTGAACTGAAGTATTTTATTTTGAGGAGTGCTAATGTAAGCAATATTGCATTTTTAATTTCAAACTCCACTTATTCATTGCTGATTATATAGAAAAGTAATTTATTGTTGTATATTAACACTGTATCCTCCAATCTTACTCCAGGAGGGGTCAATCTTACTATAATCACTTAACAGTTCCAGGAGGGATTTTTGTTTTTTCTGTTGATTCTTTTAGATTTTCTATAGAGATAGATGATCATGTCTTCTATTAACAAAGTCAGCTTGATTTCCTCTTTCTCAACCTAAATAGCTTTGATTTTCTTTTCTTGTCTTACTGCATTAACTAGGACTTCCAGGACAATGCTGAATAGCGGTGGTAAGAGGGTGCATCCTTTCTTTGTTCTGTATCTCAGTGGAAAATCTTACCAATCTTGAATCTCCCCATTCAGTTAATGCTACTGTAGGTTTTTTGTAGTATTCTTTATACTATCAAGAAAGTTCCCCTCTAGTTCTAGTTTGCTGAGAGTATTTATCATGTATGAGTGTTGGATTTTTTTTTTCTTTGAGTGTTGGATTTTTACCAAATAGTTTTTCTATATCTATTGATATGCTCATGTGATTTTTCTTCTTTAGACTGTTAAGATTGTAATGTAATGGATTACATTAATTTATTTTTATTAATTGGGTCTTCCATCATTCTTTTTTTAAATTTAATTTTATTTTTGGTTGCGTCGGGTCTTTGTTGCTGTACACAGGCTTTTTTAGTTGCCATGAGCAGGGGCTACTCTTCGTTGCAGTACACCAGCTTCTCAATTGCGGTGGCTTCTCTTGTTGCAGAGCGCAGGCTCTATGCATGCAGGCTTCAGTAGTTGAGGCACTCAGGTTCAGTAGTTGTGACTCATGGGACCTAGAGCTTGGGGCTTCAGTAGCTTTGGTACATCAATAGTTGTGGTTTGTGGGTTCTAGAGCATGGGCTCTGTAGTTGTGGCACACAGGCTTAATTGCCCTGCAGGCTGCAGAATTTTCCTGGACCAGGAATTGAATCTGTGCCCACTTCATGGGCAGGCAGATTCTTATCCACTATATCACCAGGGAAGTCCACATTAATTGATTTTCAACTGTTGAATTAGCCTTGCATATGAGATAAATGTCACTTGGTATATAATTCTTCTTTATACATTGTTAGATTCTATTTACTAGTATTTCATTGAGGAGTTTTTCTAAGTTCATGAGAGCTATTGGTCAGGTTTTTTTTTTTTTGATAATGTCTTTCTCTGGTCTCGGTAATGAGAGTGAGGCTGGCCTCATAGGATGAGTTAGCATCTATTCCATCTGCTCTTCTGAAAAAGACTGAGAGAACTGGCATAATTTCTTTCTTAAACGTTTATAAGAATTCAACAGTAAACCCATCTGAGCCTAGTGCTTTCTGTTTTGGAAGGTTATTAATTATTGATTAAATTCCTTTAATAGAAATAGACCTATTCATATTGTCTATTTATTTTTGTCTGAGTTTTGGCAGATTGCTTTTTTCAAGGAATTGGTTCATTTCATCCAGGTTATTAAATATGTGGGCATAGAGTTATTCATGTTATTCTTTTATTATTCTATTAATGTCAGTGAGATCTGTAGTGATGTCCCTTCTTTCATTTCTTTTTTTTTTATCTTAATTCTATGTGGTTTATTTTTTTATTTTTATTTTATTAGTTGGAGGCCAATCACTTCACAACATTTCAGTGGGTTTTGTCATACATTGACACGAATCAGCCATAGAGTTACACGTATTCCCCATCCCGATACCCCCTCTCATTTCTTATGTTACTAATTTGTGTCCTCTCTTTTTGTCTTTGTTGACCTGGCTTAGAGGTTTATTGATTTTATTGGTTTTTTTCAAAGAAGCAGTTTTCTGATTTTCTTTATTGACTTCCTGTTTTCAATTTCATTGATTTCTGCTCTTATTTTTATTATTTCTTTTCTTTATTAATTTTGGGTTTAATTTTCTCTTCTTTTTCTAGTTTTCTAAAGTGGAAACTTAGGTGACTGATTTTAGATCTTTTTTCTTTCTTAATAGATGCATTCAATGCTGTAACTTTCCTTTGAAATAGTACTTTTGCTGCATCCCACAAATTTTGATAAGTTTGGTTTTCATTTTCATTTAGTTAAGAATATTGTTTAATTTCTCTTGAGATTATTTAGGAGTGTATTGTTTAATCAAAAAGTTCTTAGGGATTTTCTGTTATTGGTTTCTAGTTTATTTAATTCCACTGTGGTCTGAGAGCAAATATTGTATGATTTCTTTCAAAATTTGTTGAGGTGTTTTCTAGCCCAGAATGTGGTTTATCTTGGTGAATGTTTCATGTGAACTTGAATAGAACGTATATTCTGCTGGTTGTTGGATAAAGTAGTCTATAGATACCCAGTATACCCGTTCGATTGATGGTATTGTTGAGTTCAAATATGTGCTTACAAATTTTCTGCTAGATGCCTTCATTTCTGGCAAAGTGGAGCCAAATATTAAAGAGATATTGCAAAAATATAGAAGGTTTTTCTTGGAAATATAGTTATTTTTATTAAAATATGTTATTTATATTAACATGTAATGGAATTAAAATTGTGATTTAAAGGGATTAAATACATATTTTATATTTCTCAGTTTTATTTTCTAACATGACAGACATGCTAGATATAATTTATATAAACAAAAGCTCAGTGAGGTCCTTAATAATTTTAAAAAGCATACAGTGGTCCTAAGATTAAAAGTTTGAGAACTGCTATTCTAAATCTTCCCCACTTAAGTGTGTTCCATGGATTGCACTACCTAACTCACTTGGGAGGTTCTTAAAAATGCCAACTCAAAGAAAAAAAAAAAAAGGAAGAAAAGAAATGCAAGCTTTCAGGCCCCACACAAGACTGAATAAATAAGAATGTACATTTCCATGATCCTTTGATGATTTAGACGCCCATCAAAGTTTGAGAAACGCTGGTCTAGGGGTGTTAAAAAAAATCTTCCTGACACTTGAGTTTTATAGAATGATTAGGAGCAGCTGGGGAGGACTGATGACCAAGGACTCAAGCAGAGAGGAGAACACGGATGAAATAATGGTAGAGAGAATGTTATGGCACGCTGGGAAACTGCAAACAGAACATATCTAGACTTTTGATAACATTCTTTTTCAGTTTTTAAAAATTGTGCTAAAATACATGCAACATAAAATTTACCACCTTAGCCATTTTTTTGTGTGTGTAGTTCAATGGTTTTAAACACCACAATCCATTCCCATACCTTTTTTTATCCTGTAAAACTGAAACCCTATACCTACTAAAGAATAATTCTCCAGTTATTACCATGAACAAGGGTTCCAATTTCTCCACATCCTTGCTAATGTTAGTCGTTGTCTGTTTTTCTGATAGAAGGCATCCTAATGAGTGTGAGGTCATAATTCATTATAGTTTTTATTTACATTTTCCTAACAGTCAGTGATGCTGAGCATCTTTTCATGTGCTTCTTGGCTATTTGTATATCTTCTTAGTAGAAATATCTATTTACATACTTTGTCTATTTTTGAATCAGGTTGCTTTTTTATTGTTGAGCTTTAAAAGTTCTCTATATACTTTGTATATTAATGCCTTAAAGATAAATAATTTGCCAATATAGTCTCCTATTCTGTTTTCCTTTTTACTCTGTTATAGTGTCTTTTGATGCATACAATTTTAAAATTTTCATGCAGTATGATTTGTCTAATTTTTCTTTTGTTACTTATGTCCTTAGTGTCATAGACAGAAAATCATTTCCAAGTTCAATGTCATGAAGCTTTTGTCCTATTTTCTCCTAAGAGTTTATTGTTTTAGGTCTTAAATTTAGGCCCTTGATCCATGAGGAATTTTTTTTTATATGATGTTAGCTGAAGGTCTAAATCCATTATTTTGCATATGTATGTCCATTTTCCCCAGAATCATTTGTTGAACAGCTTGTTCTTTCCCCATTGAATGGTCTAGAGACTTTTGTCAAAATTCCCTTGACCATATATGTTATAGTTTATTTCTGGGCTCTATATTCTATTCCATTGATCTTTATGTCTGTATTTATGCCAGTACCACACTATTTTCATTACTGTAACTTTGTAGTAAGTTTTGAAATCAAAAAGTGTGAGTCTTCCAGTTTTGTTCTTTTTCAAAATTGTTTTGACTTCATGGGGTCCCTTGAGATGCCATGTGAATTTCAGTATGCTTTTTCATATTTTTGCAAAAAAAAATGTAGTTGGTATTTTGGTAGGGAGCACATTGAATCTGTAAATTGTTTTGGGCAATATTGTCATTTTTTAACAATATTAAATTTTCCATTCTATAAATATGAGGTGTTTCCATTTATTTATGTCTCATTTAATTTCTTTCAGCAATGTTTTGTAGTTTTCATTGTACTTAACATCCTAAGTTAATTCCTAAGTATTTTATTCTTTTTGATGCTATTGTAATAGGATTGTTTTTATAATTTCCTTTTCAAATTGCTCATTCTTAGTGTATAGAAATGCAACTGACTTTTGTGTTGCCTTTGTATCCTGACTTTTTTGCTGAATTAGTTAATTAGTTCTAACAGACTTTTTTGTGGAATCTTTAGGATTTTCTACATATAAGATTATACCATCTGCAAATAGAGATATTTTTATTTCATCCTTTCCAATATGGATGTTTCAATTTCTTTTTCTTCCCTACTTGCTCTGGCTACAACTTCCAGTACTATGTTGAATAGAAGTGCTGAAAGTGGGTATCCAGACTTACCTTGTTCCTGATCTTAGGAGAAAAGTTTTCAGTCTCTTCCATGGCTGTGGCCTCCATCATGCCCTCAGTGGCCCCACATTCCTCCCATGGCCAGGGCCATCATGGCTATGGTACTCATGAGGGGCTGGCCCTCAATGGTTGTGGCCTCAATAATTAGGAACATCACGAGGGGGGTGGCCATGGGGTCTGTCCCCCATGTCCAAAGCCTTCATGGGGCCAGTGTCTACCACCAGCATCCATTCCTCCACCAGGGCCTCTGTGGGGGCAATGTCCACTGCCTTCACCCCCATGCCATGGCCAGGGCCTTTGTGGAGATGATGCCCACCATCTCCAACCACACCCCCACCAGGGTCCCCTCCTCCATTTGGGAGTCCTCCTTCAGAGCGACCTTTTCTGGCCCCTCAGAATGGAGAAAGAGAAGGTTCATTTCCTCCTAGGCCACCATGGCCTCTATGGTAGGGTCCAGGGCCTGATGCTGATCCCCCCACACCAGGTCACCCTGCGTGGTGTCACATGGGCCATCCCAGAAGGGATCACCACCCCCGACCTGGAAGAGGGTGGGGGACACAGTGGACGTGGACCCTCTGGGCTACCAGGACACCCAGGTCCTCCATGGGGGCCCGGCATAGGTTTCCCAGGTTCAGGGAGGAAGTGCGGCATGCTTGGCCCCTCAGGGCCTTCCAGTAAGAAACCACTGGCTATTGGACCAGGCCTGAACCCAGGTGGCACCAGTATCTGCTTGATCTTGTCTGAATAGTCTGGTTGCTTTGGCCTTCCTGTGAGGGCCAACTGTTTGGTCTACCCATGATGGAGGAGAGGCTCTCCGGCACATTGATGTCTCCTGCTCTAGGGTCCTGGGGACTCTTCCCGGCACCTGTGCTTCCAATAAAATTGGCCATAATAGGAGGCAACTTCAAACTGCCTTCCCCATCAGGTGAACTACAGGCTCCTTAGGCTCCAGGGTCTCATCCATGGAACGGAACAATCCACATCTAGGGTGATGAGTTTGAGGGGAGGGGAATAGGCTCCTAAGGCTCAGGATCAGGCTCATGAGGACTTCCCTTGTCTGGGAAGAGCTCCTGAAAGATCCCCTTCTCCTCCTCAGCCTGGATGTACCCGCTGTTGCTTCCAGGTATAACGAGAGGCAAAAGCAGCACCAGCGGCCTGGTGCACATCCAGGGCACCTTCTCCTCCACAGTGTTGTGGCTCAGATGCCAGCCTATCTCAAACATGTGTTTGCTCTGATGGTATCTCTCACTTAGCTGACTTGCCAAAGTCCTTAATCTTATTCACATTTACTCATTCAGTTTCATCCAGTTCAAAACAGACATACTGTCTCAGTTTGCCCTCCTCTGGCCTCATCACAGCTTTCCTCTTCCTGCCTTTCCAAGTCAGCTGACTAGGCTATCTGGTACTCTCAACTGGCTTTGCATCCAGAGTTCCTGGCTCCAAAGAGGTGGTATCCATGAGCTCTGGGACTTCAGCAGGGGAAACTGGGGGCTCTGGACATTCTGTGTCCATAACCTCAGAAGGAGGTGCTGACTGGCTCTGGGGAAAAAGTTTCGGCTGTGCTTGGTTCTGGGCTTCTTTTCCCTTCAAATGGGCTTGACTTGGCAGCGGTGGGTGACAGCACCTTCTTCTTCTTGATTTGGGTGCCTGGAACAGAAGATGAATTGAGCACATCCAGAAAGCCCAGGCTTTCCATTGGCTGTGGCAGGATGATCTTCGCTTAGATCTCTTTGGTGGCACTGGGTGTTGTGTTGACACTTGAGGGAGACGGGTTTAAGGTTGTGCTTGTCAGAAACCACCACTGCACTGGTATTCTTCTTCACAGTCATCAAAGACAGGGTCTCCAGCTCTAGTCCAGTGGAACTTGGCGTGAGACAGGGCACTGGGGTTATAAGAGACTTAAACTTCTCCCTCTTCTTCCCTGGGACCTCCTGAGGCTTTACTTCTATCACCAGTTGCTCAGGAGGGGTGGTTTAACTCTTTCCCTCTTCTTTCTGTTTCTTTTATCTTTCTCAGCAGGCTGGGTAGGGTACTGCTCTGGGAGCAGATGACGGTCATCTAGTCGCTGATAAGGACTGAGGCCAATTTCCAGAGCTCTTCATTCTCACTTGACTTGCTCAGTTGCTTCATCTGTTTGGCTGTGTTTTTCTGCTTGAGATGGTCTGCAGTGAGTGGAGATGCTGCAGGGTCAGTAGGATTTGCTGCAAGAGGGGAATGTGGTTGTTTTTTAATTTGTCAGCAAATTGTTAAACTTGTAACTACCAGCATCAATAAACTTGACCAATGTTTCTGGTGAATGAGTCTGTAGCAGAATATTCAAATAAGTGCGGTGACTCACCATCTTTCATGCCTCGTTTACCAGACTGAACATCTTTGAAATCTCATCCATACTCTTGAGTTCCCTATCTCAGTTGAGGAAGCTATCCAGCTTCCTTTTAAAGGACTCTCTTTGAGGCCTATGGGACCCAAAGCCATGATCAAGGTTTTATCAGGCTCAGGTGGGGAGGAGCTTAAACTTTTGGAGGAAAAAAATAAATAAAACAACCAATCAGAACCCAAAGTTCAATTATTTTGGGGGGGGGGCCTCATTGGATCAAAAAGTCTCTTAAAAAAAATAAAGGCCAACTCAGCATGCATCCTCCCCTCCCCAACTCCATTTAGAGAGGGGGCTCATAGAAAAAAAGTTCTGAGTGGATTAAAAAAAGTAAGTGCTGAATGAGTGAATTTGGGTGGGTTTTAGAAGGAAGGGTGGTTAATTATTTTTGAAGTTACGTGGTAATGGTCCCTTAGCCACAGATTTCAAGTACCAGGCAGTGTGGGCTGGTAGGGTGGATGAGATAGGCGGGAAGGGGCAGAAGACATAAGTGGTTGGGCCGGTGGCTTCTATTTTCCCTTCCCCCTTTCTCTCAGGATCTTTTCAAGGGTTCAGATGTTGCTGTGGCTTGTTTTTTTTTTCCTCATGGCCGACTTGAGAAAATTTCAAACCCCTAAATAAATCCTAGAGTCGAGCCTTCTATTTCTCTCTTCAATTCCATCAGAGAAAAAGAGAGGGAGAATAGGAGTGCCAGCCCTTTAAATCCCCTGGAATTTTGTGGTATGGGTAGAGGGGCTTGTAACAGAGTGGGAGGTACAGCGACTATTGCCTGCCTCTTTATCTGCACCTCTGTGATCAGAAGCAATTCTTCCACTGGAAGTTGCCAGCAAGTCTTCAATAGATTCCAGAGTTGCAGATAGTTACATGAGGCAGATTCTGCTAGTGCAGTTGTTGCCAGGTAGGAAGATAGAATCCTGGTGCTTTCTACTTTGCTATCTTCCTAGAATTCTCTCTTGCTAACATTTTTCCCTCTGACGTGTGAATTGTGGTGATTATAATCTTTAGGAAAAACCAGGAGCTAAAACTGCTAGTAGTCCTCTTTCAGAGTTTTATGCTAAAGGAAACTTTTAATAAAAAATAAATATGTATTTCACTGAGGCAATCTCAGAAACAATGATCTAAATGTTTGAATTTGGTGTCAGTATTAAGTAATTGTGTATCTACTCCAAGAGGCATTTTCTAAAACGGTCACTCCCTACAACATTGTTCTCTGTTCCTTTGCCTTGTTTCAATTTGCTTTATAGCACCTGACATTTTACTATATATGCAGTTGGTTGTATGTCTCTTTAACTAGAATTAAATCCACAGGATAAGGTCTTTGGCATATTCGTTACTGAATCCTTGTCATCTAAAATAGAGTCTGGCAAGTTATAAGAACTATGTATAATTTGTTGGATATATACATGAATGACACATGAAATTTGGGGAGACCAATACTATTCAGTAAAAAGCACAGAAAATAAAATGAAATGTATTCTTTCATTAAAAGAATGAAAAAATGACATGCATGAGGACAGAGCTTGGAATTTAGGAACTTGGAGACAATGTCACCGAGGTTATATGGAGAAATGAAAACAGTCATTATGATAGGAGACAGGGTTGTCGGCAACGTTTTCTCTCCCTCTTTCTTTTTATTTCTGGTATTAGTGTTTCAAAACGATTTAGGCACTGAAGAAAAAATAAACTTAAAAAACCCCATCATTTTCCTGAGCCAGATGAAAGTATGGATAGAGTATTATGCTTGCCAAACTTATTTCTGACAAATGGGGCTCTATATTCCATATAGGAAGGAACAGTCTCTGGAGCTTTCAGAGAGAAAAATAAAGACAGAAGGAGGAAGATTTGCTTAGTGTTTGAACAGTAAATCACAGAATGTTATAATTAAAGGATGTGGGGAGAAGGGGACAGAAACTAACTTCCCTGGTCTGTGGCCAGAGGCTGTGTTCTGAATTTAACAATAGAACACCAATAACCAGGAGGGGCCAGAACATAGAGTCACACATTTTGTTCCTGTCACAAAGGTGCCTGAGGCAGGAAGCAAATGGCAGCTGAAACTCAGACCCTGCTCTACTCTCCAAGCCACTGAAACCTAGTGTAGGGCTGTATCTACCCAGAGGATGTACTTTTTTCTAATTTTCACATAGGCATTGCAGGGGATGGGTACTGGAATAGGTCTTTGACTTAGCATGTTGGAGTCTGATGCCAAGTAAAATAACCTCTTCGTTGAACCATATCAATGTCTACTCCAGTAAGGATTAAGGTTGGACTTAATATGTAGTCTTCAGATAATCATATGAAGAGGCATGAATAACATTTATGACACACAATCCATTACCCAGACTTGCACTCTTGCTGGAAGACAGAAGTTTAAATGCTACTGGATGTAAATATAGAACATTAAATAGTCTTATCTTCCTCTAATCCTATTGCTGTGATTTAATGAAGAAATGGGGTGGCAGGGTTGCAAATAGAAACAAAGAAAAGCTTTGGAGTCACAACTCTTAGAATCAACAGGAAAAACATTAGGTTGAAATGAAGTCTCCGATCCCTTCTCCCTGTACCTTTCTGACTACCTCAGGAAAAAACACTAAAATAATTTCAGGTTTCTACTACTCACATTATCCACCTCAATCATGTGAACCCCTCATCGTGTCCCAAACATTCCATGTTCTCTCACCCCACCTCTTCTCAGCCCATGCCTAGAAAGTCTTTCACTGTCTTGTCTTCTTAGGAAATTCTCTTTAGCTTTTAAAACTCAGTTCTAATAAAAAGGGAATGCATTTGAGTAATGCATTTGAGTCAGTTCTAATGAGGTGGGTGAACCTGGAACCTATTATACAGAGTGAAGTAAGTCAGAAAGAGAAAGACAAACACAGTATATTAATGCATATATATGGAATTTAGAAAGATGATACCAACGATCCTACGTGGAGGACCGGAAAGGAGACATAGATGTAAAGAACAACTTTTGGACTCAGTAGAAGTCATGGGTGGGATGATCTGAGAGAATACCATTGAAACATATTCATTACCATATGTAGAACAGATGACTAGTGCAAGTTTAGTGCATAAAGCAGGGCACCCAAAGCCAGTGCTCTGGGATAACCCAGAGGGATAGGGTGGAAAGGGAGGTGGGAAGGGGGTTCAGGATGAGGGGGACACATGCATACCTGTGACTGACTCATGTTGATGTATGGCAACAACCATCGCTATATTGTAAAGTAATTATTCTCCAATTAAAATAAATTAATTAAAAAATAAAATGCTTGGGCAAAGTAATGAAAAAGGAAATTCAGTTTAGGCACTCAGTCATGTCTGACTCTTTGTGATCCCATGAACTACAGCAAGCCAGGCTTCACTGTCCATCACCAACTCCCGTAGCTTGCTCAAACTCATGTCCCTCAAGTTGGTGATGCCATCCAACTATCTCATGCTCTGTCATCCCCTTCTCCTGCCTCCAATCTTTCCCAACATCAGGGTCTTTTAAAACGAGTCAGTTCTTCGCAATAGGTGACCAAATTATTGGAGCTTTAGCTTCATCATCAGTCCTTCCAATGAATATTCAGGACTGATTTCCTTTAGGATGGATAGGTTGGACTCCCTGCAGTCCAAGGGACTCTCAAGAGTCTTCTCCAACACCACAATTCAAAAGCATCAATTCTTCAGCACTCAGCCTTCTTTATAGTCCAACTCTCACATGCATACATGACTACTGGAAAAACCATAGCTTTGACTAGATGGACCTTTGTCGGTAAAGTAATGTCTTTGCTTTTTAATATGCTGTCTAGTTTGGTCATAGTTTTTCTTCCAAGGAGCAAGCATCTTTTAATTTCAAGGCTGCAATCACCATCTGCAGTGATTTTGGAGACCCCAAAAATAAAGTCTGTCACTGTTTCCACTGTTTTCCCATCTATTTGCCATGAAGTGATGAGACCAGATGCCATGATCTTCGTTTTCTGAATGTTGAGTTTTAAGCCAACTTTTTCACTCTCTTTCACTTTCATCAAGAGGCTCTTTAGTTCTTCTTCGCTTTCTGCCAAAAACGTGGTGTCATCTGCATTTCTGAGGTTATTGATATTTCTCCCAGAAATCCTGATTCCAGCTTGTGCTTCATCCAGTCTGGCATTTCACATGATGTACTCTTCATGGAAGTTAAATAAGCAGAATGACAATACACAGCCTTGACATACTCCTTTCCTGATTTGGAGCCAGTCTGTTGTTCCATGTCCAGTTCTAACTGTTACTTCTTGACCTGCATACAGATTTCTTAGGAGGCAGGTAACGTGGTCTGGTATTCCCATCTCTTTCAGAATTTTCCACAGTTTGTTGCAATCCACACAGTCAAAGGTTTTAGCATAATCAGTGAAGCGGAAGTAGATGTTTTTCTGGAACTCTCTTGCTTTTCAATGATCCAACGGATGTTGGCAATTTGATCTCTGGTTCCTCTGCCCTTTTTTTTTTTTTTCATTTATTTTTATTAGTTGGAGGCTAATTACTTTACAATATTGAAGTGGGTTTTGTCATAAAAATATGGAACGCTTCATGAATTTGCCTGTCATTCTTGCGCAGGGGCCATGCTAATCTTCTCTGTATCGTTCCATTTTTAGTATATGTGCTGCCGAAGCGAGCACTCCTCTGCCTTTTCTAAAACCAGTTTGAACATCTGGAAGTTCACAGTTCATGTATTGTTGAAACCTGGCTTGGAGAATTGTGACCACTACTTTACAAGTGTGTGAGATGAGTGCAATTTTGCAGTAGTTTGAGCATTCTTTGGCATTGCCTTTCTTTGGGATTGGAATAAAAACTGACCTTTTCCAGTCCTGTGGCCACTGCTGAGTTTTCCAAATTTGCTGGCATATGGAGTTCAGCACTTTCACAGCATCACCTTTTGGGATTTTAAATAGCTCAACTGGAATTCCATCACCTTCACTAGCTTTGTTTGTAGTGATGCTTCCTAACGTCCACTTGACTTCACATTCCAGGATGTCTGGCTCTAGGTGAGTGATCACACCATCGTGATTATCTGGGTCATGAAGATCTTTTTTGTACAGTTCTTCTGTGTATTCTTGCCACCTCTTCTTATATCTTCTGCTTCTGTTCGGTCCGTACCATTTCTGTCCTTTATTGAGCCCATTTTTGCATGAAATGTTCCTTGGTATCTCTGTTGTTTTCCTCTATTTTTTTGCACTGATCACTGAGGAAGGCTTTTTCATCTCTCCTTGGTATTCTTTGGAACTTTGCATTTTAATGGGTATATATTCTTGCCTTGAGAACCCCATGAACAGTATGAAAATGCATAAAGAGAGGACACTGAAAGATGAACTCCCCATGTCAGTTCAGTTCAGTTCAGTTGCTCAGTTGTGTCTGACTCTTTGTGACCCCATGAACTGCAGCACACCAGGCCTCCCTGTCCATCACCAACTGCCGGAATCTACCCAAACCCATGTCCATTGAGTCAGTGATGTTATCCAGCCATCTCATCCTCTGTCGTCCCCTTCTCCTCCTGCCCTCAATCTTTCCCAGCATCAGTGTCTTTTCAAATGGGTCAGCTCTTCACATCAGGTGGCCAGAGTATTGGAGTTCAGCTTCAGCATCAGTCCTTCCAATGAACACCCAGGACTGATCTCCTTTAGGATGGACTGGTTGGATCTCCTTGCAGTCCAAGGGGTTCTCAAGAGTCTTCTCCAATACCACAGTTCAAAAGCATCAATTCTTTGGCGCTCAGCTTTCTTTATAGTCCAACTCTCACATGCATACATGACTACTGGAAAAACCATAGTCTTGACTAGATGGACCTTAATTGACAAAGTAATGTCTCTGCTTTTTAATATGCTGTCTAGATTGGTCATAGCTTTCCTTCCAAGGAGTAAGCGTCTTTTAATTTCATGACTGCAATCAGCATCTGCAATGATTTTAGAGCCCCCAAAAATAAAGTCAGCCCCTGTTTCCACTGTTCCCACATTTGTTTGCCATGAAGTGATGGGACCAGATTCCATGATTGGTAGGTGCCCAATAAGCTACTGGAGATCAGTGGAGAAATAATTCCTGAAAGAATGAAGAGAGGGAGCCAAAGCAAAAACAACACCCAGCTGTGGATGTGACTGGTGATGGAAGTAAAGTGCAATGCTTTAAAGAACAATATTACGTAGGAACCTGCAATGTTAAGTCCATCAATCAAGGTAAATTGGAAGTGGTCAACCAGGAGATGGCAAGAGTGAACACTGACATTTTAGGAATCAGTGAAGTAAAATGGGCTGGAATGGGTGAATTTAACTCAGATGACCATTATATCTGCTACTGTGGGCACGAATCCCTTAGAAGAAATGGAGTAGCCATCACAGTCAACAAAAGAGTTCAAAATGCAGTACTTGGATGCAATCTCAAAAACAACAGAATGATCTCTGTTCATTTCCAAGGCAAACCATTCAGTATCACAGTAATCCAAGTCTATGACCCAACCAATATTGCTGAAGAAGCTGAAGTTGAATGGTTTCTATGAAGACCTACAAGACCTTTTAGAACTAACACCCAAAAAAGATGTCCTTTTCATTATAGGGGACTGGAATGCAAAAATAGGAAGTCAAGAAATACCTGGAGTAACAGGCAAATTTGTCGTTGGAGTACAGAATGAAGCAGGTCATAACTTTCCTTCCAAGGAGTAAGTGCCTTTTAACTTCATGGCTGCAATCAACATCTGCAGTGATTTTGGATCCCCTAAAAATAAAGTCAGCCACTGTTTCCACTGTTTCCACATCTATTTGCCATGAAGTGATGGGACCAGATTCCATGATCGTAGGTGCTCAATATGCTACTGGAGATCAGTGGAGAAATAATTTCAGAAAGAATGAAGAGAGGCTAACAGAGTTTTGCCAAGAGAACACACTGGTCATAGCAAACACCCTCTTCCAACAACACAAGGGATGACTCTACACATCGACATCTTCAGATGGTCAATACTAAAATCAGATCGATTATATTCTTTGCAGCCAAAGATGGAGAAGCTATCTATACAGTAAGCAAAAACAAGACCGGGAGCTGACTGTGGCTCAGATCATGAACTCCTTATGGCCAAATTCAGTCTTAAATTGAAGAAAGTAGGGAAAACTACTAGATCATTCAGGTATGACCTAAGTCAAATCCCTTATGATTATATAGTGAAAGTGACAAATAGATTCAAAGGATTAGATCTGATAGACAGAGTGCCTGAAGAACTATGGACAGAGGTTCGTGACATTGTACAGGAGGCAGAGATCAAGACCATAACCAAGAAAAAGAAATGCAAAAGGGCAAAATGATTGTCTGAGGAGGCTTTAGAAAAAAAGAAGACTTTAAAATAAAACAAAACAAAACTCAGCTCTAAAGTCACTTCTCTAGGAGGCCTGCTGATACTTCCTCTACCCCACTATAGATATTTCCTCCCTCTTCGGTGTTCCCTCAACATTTGGCATAACTCTCTAACAGCATCTGGCTTCCCTGGTGGCTAAGATGGAAAATAACCTGCAGGAGACCCAGATTCTTCCCTGGAGAAGAGAATGGCAACCCACTCCAGTATCCTTGCCTGGAGAATTCCATAAACAGAAGAGCTTAGCGGGCTACAGTCTATGAAGTCTCATAGAATTGGACAAATGACTGAGCAACTAACAATTTCATTTTCTAATAGCATCTAGCATTATTTGTTAACATATCTACTGATCTCATTAGACTATGGGCTTTTCTAGAATACAGTTTATACCTTTTCAATGTTTACATCCTGTCTCAGCATCTAATATGGTATCTAACAGACAGGGACATTTCAGAAATGCTCGCTGAATCATGATTGAATGAATGAGTGCTATGACTTATGCATGCATCTGGAGGCAGAAGATCTGGATTAAACTGTTTGTTTTGCTGTTAACTTTCTTTATGTGGCAGATTAAATATGACCACAAATTCTTTGCTGCTCCCTCTATTGAGATGATGTTCATATCCTTTCGCTTTGAATCTGAGCAGACTCTGTAACTGCTTTCAGTCAGTTCAGTTCAGTTCAGTTCAGTCACTCAGTCGTGTCCGACTCTTTGAGACCCCATGAACTGCAGTATGCCAGGCCTCTGTGTCCATCACCAACTCCTGGAGTTTACTCAAACTCATGTCCATTGAGTCGGTGATGCCATCCAGCCATCTCATCCTCTGTCATCCCCTTCTCCTCCTGCCCCCAATCCCTCCCAGCATCAGGGTCTTTTCCAATAAGTCAACTCTTCGCATGAGGTGGCCAAAGTACTGGAGTTTCAGCTTCAGCATCAGTCCTTCCAATGAACACCCAGGACTGATCTCCTTTAGGATGGATTGATTGGATCTCCTTGCAGTCCAAGCGACTCTCAAAAGTCTTCTCCAACACCACCGTTCAAAACCGTCAATTCTTC
The DNA here is from genome assembly GCF_963930625.1 of Muntiacus reevesi. Classification (NCBI taxonomy): domain Eukaryota; kingdom Metazoa; phylum Chordata; class Mammalia; order Artiodactyla; family Cervidae; genus Muntiacus; species Muntiacus reevesi. The sequence continues at coordinate 153,877,428 of NC_089249.1, forward strand.
GGTGCTCAGTTTTCTTTACAGTCCAACTCTCACATCCATACATGACTAGTGGAAAAACCATAGCCTTGACTAGACGGACCTTTGTTGGCAAAGTAATGTCTCTGCTTTTTAATATGCTGTCTAGTTTGGTCATAACTTTTCTTTCAAGGAGTAAGCGTCTTTTAATTTGATGGCTGCAGTCACCATCTGCAGTGGTTTGGGAGCCCAAAAAATAAAGTCAGACACTGTTTCCACTGTTTCCCCATCTATTTGCCATGAAATGATGGGACTGGATGCCATGATCTTAGTTTTCTGAATGTTGAGCTTTAAGCCAACTTTTTCACTCTTTTCTTTCACTTTCATCAAGAGGCTTCATCTTCACATTCTGCCATAAGGCTGGTGTCATCTGCATGTCTGAAGTTGTTGATATTTCTCCTGGCAATCTTGATTCGAGCTTGTGCTTCATCCAGCCCAGCGTTTCTCATGATGTACTCTTCATGGAAGTTAAATAAGCAGGGTGGCAATATACAGCCTTGCCGTACTCCTTTTCCGATTTGGAACCAATCTATTGTTCCATGTCCAGTTCTAACTGTTGCTTCCTGATCTGCATACAGATTTCTCAAGAGGCAGGTCAGGTGGTCTGGTATTCCCATCTCTTTCAGAATTTTCCACAGGTTATTGTGATCCACACAGTCAAAGGCTTTGGCATAGTCAATAAAGCAGAAATATATGTTTTTCTGGAACTCTCTTGCTTTTTCTATGATTCAACGGATGTTGGCAATTTGATCTCTGGTTCCTCTGCCTTTTCTAAAACCAGCTTGAACACCTGGAAGTTCTTGGTTCATGTATTGTTGAAACCTGGCTTGGAGAATTTTGAGCATTACTTTACTAGCGTGTGAGATGAGTGCAATTTTGCGGTAGTTTGAGCATTCTTTGGCATTGCCTTTCTCTAGCTAATAAGTAAAATATGGCAGAAATTGACAGTTCCAAGCCCAGGACTAAAAAACTAGAAACTTCCACTTCCTTTTTCTTGGAAAACTGATTCTTGAATTTCTTGGGTGTCATATAAGATGTTTGACAACCCTTCTGGACATGCTTCATGAACAGGCTTTGAGACTACCTGCAGAAGAGAAGGGCCTGAATGAGCCCAGCCTTCAAGAGTGGGACAAAGAGAAGGCTTTCAAGAGAAGGATAGTCTAGCCTTGATAATGTCTCAGTCATGTGAGTGAAGCTATCTTGGATCCTTCAGATCAGCTCAACTGCCAGCTGAATACCATCAGCTGACCCCAGTTTATTTCATATGGGGCTGAAGAACTGGTCATTCAAGCCTTACCTCAAATATTGACACACAAAATTGAGAGAGAAAATGATTTTTTTTTTAAGTTACTAAGCTTTGGGACAGTTGGTTAGGGAACAACTGGTAACCACAATAGAAGTTGATAACTGGTAATTGGGCACTTCTGTAACCCAAACCCCAAATATGTGACATTAATTTTGAGACTGGGAAATGGGTAGGGACTTGAAGGACCTTGAGGAGTCTGTTAGTGAAAGCTAGAAAGATCTGGAGGAGGTGTTGGAGATCACTTTCAGAACAGTCAAGAAATTGTTATTGGAAACCAGAGGAAGGTTTGACAACAAGGTTACCTATGGTAACATGGAAAATAGAAAGGTACCTAATGAACTGAGGATCTAGTTGGGGAGTTTCTAGACAGAAAGTCCAAAGTGTCAACTGGCTTCTTGTAGCTATTTATAATTAAATATGAGAAGAGAGAAGTAAACTAAAGAAGAACCCAGGATAGTATTTCCAAGCAGCACAAGAATCTCAAAAGTAAAGAATGGCCTCATGGTAAAAATCGAATCTAAGGTATTGCCGACAAAATGACATCACCAGGTAAAAACAAGTCAAAGATGCAACTGTAATATCTTTTGTTAAGACTTCAGAAAGATATGTTTTAATTGAAGTAACATTGGTTTGTAACAGTCATGTGTCCAGCATTATATTTCAACTTCTATATACACTACAGCATGCTTATCAAAAGTTTAGTTTCCATTTATCACCATATAGTTGATCCCTTTTACTCATTTCACCCTCCCCACCCCACTTCCTCTCTGGAAACCACTGCTTTGGTCTCTGTACATATGTGTTTGTTTTTGTTTAGTTTTATTTTTTTATACGCCACATATGAATGAAATCGTAAAGTATTTGTCTTTCTCTAACTTATTTCACTTGGCCTAATACCCTCAAGATTCACCCATGTTATGGCAAATGGCAGGTTTCATCTTTTTATGGCTGAGTAGTGTTTCTATGTGTGTGTTCATCTGTGTGTGTGCAAGTCTGTGTGTATGTATACACATACATACCACATCTTCTTTACCCATTCATCAGTTGATGGGCACTTAGATTGTTTCCATATCTTAGCTCTTGTATATAATGCTATGGTGAACATAGGGGTATGTATATCTTTTCTAATTACTGTTATCACATTCTTTGGATATATACCCAGAAGTAGACTAGCTGGATCATATTATAGTTCTATTCTTATTTTTTTGAGGAAACTCAATACTGTTTTCCATATGGCTGCACCAATTTACATTCTCACCAACAGTGTAGGTCAGAAAGATTTAAGGCAGTGTCTCATAGATGCTTTCAAAGTTATTCTTAGTGGAAACAAATTTTTTCTGAGGATCTCAATGCTGTGCCTTATGGATACTCCGTATTAAACAGTAGGGTTTCTTAGAGTCTTAAGGGTGTCATTCCACCGCAGGTTCACAGGGGGACCAAGGTCGAGAAATACTATCTGAAAGATTTGTGTGTGTGTGTTTTGGATAATGGAGTAGAGTATAATTCGATACACAGGAAATCCCCCAAATTTTAAAAGGATTACGTTAGCTTGGCCTGAAACTGACAGAGACAGTATGAAATGAAAAGAGGTCTTTGGACTCCCAGTCTACTATAGGCAGAGAGCAGGCTGAAAAAACTATTCAACTATAAAAATGGGCTATTTCTTGTGGAAAAAGAAGGGTGACTCAGAGGGCAGAACCAAAAGTCACAGAGACTCATTCCCAGGGAGCAGAAGTAGGCCTTAATTAAAGAACTGGCATCAAGTGTTTGGCTAGATTTCAGAATTTCTAAGCACCAGTGACTGCTTTGTACTTCTATTCCTTCTACCGCCAAAACCACCACCCTCTTTTGAACAGACTGTCTACAGCAGTTACTTAATGCCTGCTCACCATTGTAATCAATAGTTGGGTGTATATGGGGAAGGTAACTTTTTGTTCAGAGATCTTCAATGGAAAAGAACAATGCTAAAGAAACTACACCCCAGGAACTACATCTGAGGATATTCATCCACGCCTGGAACTTATTCAGATGATGAGATCATGGACGTTGACCCTGAGTCTGATGCTATAATAGGCTGAGTTTGGAGGGGCAGGTCCTTTGAGGAGGTGAATGTATTGTGCTGTGGGAAGAATGTAAATAATTTGTGGCCAGAGGGCAGATGGTAACAGATTAAAGATGGCTGTAAATTCTTTGATCCTCCTCCCAGTGACAGATGGGGTCTGTGTGTCCTCCCCTGGAGTTTGGATGGGCTGTATGATTGTTTTGAACAAGAGGATACTGCGGAGGTGACACTGTGCTAGTTTCCAAGCCCAAGTCTTAAGAGGCTGGTAATTCCCACTTCTTGTCTTTTGGGAACATTTTCTCTTTAAGCCCTAAGATTCCATGTACTCTGACTGAAGTGACTTAGCATGTACGAGATGCCTTTATTATTTGGGCTTCCCTGGTGGCTCAGTGGTAAAGAATCTGCCTGCAATGCAGGAGCCGCAGGAGACTCCGTTTCCATCCCTGGATAGGGAAGATCCCCTGGAGAAGGGAATGGCAACCTACTCCAGTATTTTTGCCTAGAGAAGCCCCTGGACAGAGGAGGCTATAGGACTACAGTCCACAGGGTCTCAAAGAGTCAAACACAACTGAAGTGACTTAGCACGTACACTAGCAAAGAGATCACATTGAAACTATCTGAAAGGGAAAGTGAAAGTGGATGTCTGACTCTTTGTAACCCCATGGAATTCTCCCGGCCAGAATACTGGAGTGGGTAGCCTTTCCCTTGTCAGGGGATCTTCCCAACCCAGGGATTGAACCCAGGTCTACTGCAATGCAGGCAAATTCTTTACCAGCTGAACCACCAAGCAAGCTCAAGAATACTGGAGTGGGTAGCCTCTCTCTTCTCCAGGGGATCTTCCTGACCCAGGAATCGAACTGGAGTGTTCTGCATTGCAGGCAGATTCTTTCCAGCTAAGCTACCAAGGGAAGCCTTTCTGGAAGGGAAGAGGGGGCCAAATGAAGCCAAGGTTCAAGGCATTGAGTGAAGCCTAAAGAATATCACTGCGTGATCTCACTTGACTCCATGTGGAGAAGAATAAGCAACTATCCTAGCTCTGACTGGATTCCTGACTCACAAAATTATGAGAAATAATAAAATGGTTGTTATCTAAGCTGCTGAACTCTGGGATAATTACTGTTACACGGCAGTAAATAACTGAGATCTCCATGACCTTGAGTCAGTCTCTTCTCTCTAGAACTACTTGTTCAGCTTGGGCAGTGTTGAGTTAGGTTAGGTGAACTCTAAGAGTCTCAATAGCTCTGATTTTCATTTTGGATGCAGTTGAAGGCAGTTGGACTACACCAAATGGCATTTAGACATCTGTAGAATGACCAGAGGAACACAGAACATATATTGTTAGGTACTCAATAAATATTTCAATGAGTTTTGAAGGATGAAGAACTAGGTAAGCAGAAGGGAAGGGAAGGACACTTCAGACAGAATGAACAGCATGTACAAAAATGCAAAAACCTGGACAAACCTGAAATGCAAGCATTTTAGAATCTTTGAAGTAGCAAGTACAAGGAAGAGTGTGGCAGACAAAGCTGGAAAGGTAAACAAAGGCCAGATGGTGGAAAGACTTGTGTACCTAGCTGAAAGTTTTAGGCTTTGTCTACAGACCCTGGAACCTCTGAAGGAAAATTGCCATTGAATCCTCTGTCTGATAAATGATGTTTTTCTTCTTTTTATACACATAGAAACTGAGGTTTTGTCACTTGCCCAAGATCACATTGGGCTTCCCAGGTGGCTCGGTGGGTAAAGGACCCACCTGCAATGCAGGAGACATGAGTTCGATCCCTGGGTCAGGAAGATCCCCTGGAGGAGAGCATGGAAACCCACTCCTGTATTCTTGCCTGGAGAATCCCATGGACAGAGGAGCCTGGCGGGCTACAGTCCATAGGGTCGTAAAGAGTTGGACACAACTGAAGCGATTGAGCACACACACAAGATCACATTATTAGTAAGGTGGCTGATCTAGGATATGAAACCATATCTAACAGCTTTGAAACAATATTTTAAAAAACTTAAGAAGTTAATATTACTTTATTTTAAAAATCATTTTGAATATATTCTATATGACTGATACTATATAAAATAGAAGTAATGTGAAAGTAAATGTCACAGGCAATATGCATTGCTTATGATTAATTTTCCTTAGGGGAAATTGAAGAAATGATCAATTTTCCTTGGATAAATGAATAAAGTTTCTTAGAAAAGAGGATGCTTAATTTTGTTTATTAATTATTCATTTATTATTATTTTAGACTGGAGCTAACATTCATTGAGCTCAAACTATGTATCTGCCATTGTTCTAAGTGTTTTACATGTGCTATTGATATCTCACCCTGTGAAGCAGGTACTATTATTTTCCACTTTTATTTCTAAAGCAAAGAGAACTTAGGTAACTTGTTCAAGTCACACATTTAGTAATCCTGGGTTAGATCCTGGTGAATCAGACATCAAGCTCTTAACCATAAGTAGAGACATTTGAACTAGGCCTTAAGATAAGAGGATTCCTATGCCAAAGGACATTTAAGAGAGGAAAAACACATGCCAATACTTGACGGCATGAAAGTTCACCATGTTCTAAGAATAGGATTTCAGAGTTTAGGGAAATTTAGAGAAAGAACATTGTGCATGTGTGTGTGTGGTAGGAAGTAGAGGGAGATGATGAAAGAAGAATGATAGAAGAGGGTGCTAGAAATGTAGTTTGTGGCCAGGTAATAGAAGGCCTGGAAGCTAGACAGAAGAGTTTTGACTTGATCTTGTAGGCTATGGGGAGGCATTAAAGTTGCTTTTCTTTCTTGTTCTTTTTTTTAATCAAAGGAATGCCATGATTAGGTCTGTGTTTCAGAAAGAGTTAATCTGGTGCCAAGGAGAAACGGACGGAATGGACGAGGCTGGAGGCAAAGAGAAGGGAGTCAGGAATCAGGTGCCATGTCTGATATCAACACCTAAACTGGGATGATTATAGTGAGGATGGAGGAAAGGGAACCAAGGAACATGTGGACTAGTGCTTATTCTTATAGCTAATGTCTATTTACCAACAGGCATAATATTTTGAAAGATGATTAAATGCTGCCAGTTTTGCTTGGAGAGGCTTGGATGAAAGCATATTTGGAAAGTCAGAAACTCTGCTTACAGTTCAGTGGTCTTCTACACAGGGCAAATCGGACACAGAGACTGTAAAAGGATATATGTACCAAAAAACTTCGAACACTTTAGTGTTTTCCTGGCCTTCCTATTTATGACACTGTGCCATCTATAGCTATGTACCTTCTTTCTACCTCAAAGACAGGACATCAGCTGGATTTTAACGCAGGTACCTTTCTGAGATTTGAAAATGTCCACAGAATGCCCCTAAACTTGACCTGACCCAAATAAAACTGAACAATGAGGAAGTCCAGATTCTACACATCCTATCTTCTAGCCTTAACAGACATGACAAAGGAAATTTGCTGGTACCTCCAACTCTTTTCACATCAATTCCATTTATCTGAACAGCTCTCCCTTCCCTTTTCCTCCTCTGTGAAGCAGCTCAGATACACCTCTTCCAAGGCAAAGCTAGCAATGCACTCCTTTCTTCTCCCATAATGCCCTCCATATTTCTCTATTATAGCACTTTTCATCTATTTAATAGCTACTTGGTTATTTATCTTTTCCCTCACCTGTGCTCTGAGCTATTTCTTTACCGGTAAAGCTTTTATTCTGCTTATTTATTTCTCTTCAGTGCCCGGCAAGACACCAAACACATAGGTAAATATTTGTTAAGTAACTTGCAGTCAGCACATAAACATATGATTTTAAAAAAAAAGGAATTTCAACTTATACTGATTCTTTTTGATTTATCAGCTTTAGTCACTTTCTTTCAAATCCCTACTGTGGAAGATGAGTATTCATCTCTTCTATCACCCTAGACACCTATTTTCCTCTCCCTTATATAGTTAATATATAACTTTTGACTAAATCAAAATTCAGTTTTTGAATTATTGTAAGTATTGGCTATTGCTAAGCCAAGTGAAAGTGAATTCGCTCAGTTGTGTCCAACTCTTTGTGACTCCATGGACTGTAGCCTACCAGGCTCCTCCATCTGTGGGATTTTCCAGGCAAGAATACTAGAGTGGGTTGCCATTTCCTTCTCCAGGAGATCGTCCCGACTCAGGGATTGAACCCGGGTCTCCCACATTGTAGGCAGACACTTTACAGTCTGAGCCACCAGGGAAGTCCTACTGCTAAGCTAAGTGTACTATATTTCCTGTCTTGTACATACTTTTCTTACTGGAGATATTAATAGTTTTTTCATCTGTTTAGTTCTCTGTATCATTAGTTTCTACATTATCAAGTATATCAGATAATTTATCTGTTCCATTTATTTTCCTGAAGACATAAGTTCTGGAGCCCTTCATTCTCTTTGAATTTTTGTACATGCTAAACAGTGGTCATCCTACGATCCCCCACTTTTTTATTGGAATATAATTGCTTTATAATGCTGTGTTAGTTTCTGCTATACAACATCATGATGTTGTACATATATTATCAAGGAAACAAGGGAACCAAGGGAATAATATAATACCAAGGGAACATGCTTATAATACCAAGGGAACATTTCATGCAATGATGAGCACAATAAAGGACAGAAATGGTATGGACCTAACAGAAGCAGAAGATATTAAGAAGAAGTGGCAAGAAAACATAGAAGAACTATACAAAAAATATCTTCATGACCCAGATAACCATGATGGTGTGATCACTCACCTTCATCCTGGAATGCGAAGTCAAGTGGGCGTTAGGAAGCATCACTACAAACAAAGCTAGTGAAGGTGATAGAATTTCAGCTAAGCTATTTTAAATCCTAAAAGATCATGTTGTTAAAATACTGTACTCCATATGCCAGCAAATTTGGAAAACTTAGCAATGGCCACAGGACTGGGAAAGGTCATTTTTCATTCCAATCCCAAAGAAAGGTAATGCCAAAGAACGTTCAAACTACCACACAATTGCACTCATATCAAAGGCTAGCAAAGTAATGCTTAAAATTCTCCAAGCCAGGCTTCAACAATACATGAACCATGAACTTCTAGATGTTCAAGTTGGTTTTAGAAAAGGCAGAAGAACCAGAGATCAAATTGCCAACATCTGTTGGGTCATTGAAAAAGCAAAAGAGTTTCAGAAAAACATCTACTTCTGCTTTATTGACTACTTCAAAGCCTTTGGCTGTGTGGATCACAACAAATTGTGGAAAACTCTTAAAGAGATGGGAATACCAGACCACCTTACCTGCCTCCTGAGAAATCTGTATGCAGGTCAAGAAGCAACAGTTAGAACTGGACATGGAAAAATAGACTGGTTCCAAATGGGGAAAGGAATACGTCAAGGCTGTATACTGCCACCCTGCTTATTTAACTTATATGCAGAAACACTGGGTTGAATGAGGCACAAGCTGGAATCAAGATTGCCAGGAGAAATATCAATAACCTCAGATATGCAGATGACACCACCCTTATGTCTGAAAATGAAGAAGAACTAAAGAGCCTCTAGATGAAAGTGAAAGCGGAGAGTGAAGAGAAAGATGGTAATGATGGCCCTATATGCAGGGCAGAAGAAGAGACGCAGAAGTACAGAACAGACTTTTGAACTCTGTGGGAGAAGGTGAGGGTGGGATGTTTCGAAAGAACAACATGTATATTATCTGTGGTGAAACAGTCCACCAGCCCAGGTGGGATGCATGAGTCAAGTGCTCGGGCCTGGTGGGCTGGGAAGACCCAGAGGAATCGGGTAGAGAGGGAGGTGGGATGGGGGACCGGGATGGGGAATACGTGTAACTCTATGGCTGATTCATATCAATGTATGACAAAACCCACTGAAAAATAATTTTAGAAAAGATTAAAAAAAAAAACCAGATTATATTCTGAATGGAAAAAAAAAAAAAGAAAAAGTTGGCTTAAAACTCAACATTCAGAAAACGAAGATCATGGCATCTGGTCCCATCATTTCATGGCAAATAGATGGGGAAACAATGGTAATGGTGGCAGACTTTATTTTTGGGGGTTCCAAAATCACTGCAGATGGTGACTGCAGCCATGAAATTAAAAGACGCTTGCTCCTTGTAAGAAAAGTTACGACCAACCTAGACAGTATATTAAAAAGCAGAGACATTACCTTGCCAACAAAGGTCCATCTAGTCAAAGGTATGGTTTTTCCAGTAGTCATGTATGGATGTGAGAGTTGGACTATAAAGAAGGCTGAGTGCTGAAGAATTGATGCTTTTGAACTGTGGTGCTGGAGAAGACTTTGAGAATCCCTTATACTGCAAGGAAATCCAGCCAGTCCATCCTAAAGGAGATCAGTCCTGAGTGTTCATTGGAAGGACTGATGCTGAAGCTGAAACTTCAGTACTTGGGCCACCTGATGCAAAGAGTTGACTCATTGGAAAAGACCCTGATGCTGGGAAAGATTGAAGGCAGGAGGAGAAAGGGACGACAGAAGATGAGATGGTTGGATGGCATCATAGACTCGATGGACATGAGTTTGAGCAAGCTACGGGAGTTGGTGATGGATAGAGAAGCCTGGTGTTCTGCAGTCCATGGGGTTGCGAAGAGTCAGACACGACTGAGCGACTGAACTAACTATATATATATTTGGACTTCCTAGGTGCCACAGTGGTAAAGAATCTACCTGCCAATGCAGGTGATGCAAAAGATGTGGGTTCGATCCCTGGGTCAGGAAGATCCTCTGGAGAAGGAACCGGCGACCACTCCAGTAATCTTGCCTGGGAAATCCCATGGTCAGAAGAGCCTGGAAGACTATAGTCCATGGGCTTGAAAAGAGCTGGACACAACTGAAGCACAGCATAGCACATACATGTGTTCTCCTCCCTTTTGAGGCTCTCTCCCACTCCCTTCTCACCCCTCTAGGTCATCACAGAGAAATGAACTCTGCGCTATGCAGTAGCTTCTTTTCAGCTATTTTACATATGGCTTCTCAGATGGCACTAGTGGTAAAGAATTTTCCTGCCAAGGCAGGAGACACAAGTTTGATCTCTGGGTTGGGAAGATCCCCTGGAGTAGGAAATGGCAACCCTCTTCAGTATTCCTGCATGGGAAATTCCTTGGACAGAGGAGCCTGGTGGGCCACAGTCTATGGGGTCACAAAGAAGCAGATGTGACTGAGCATGCACACATGTACCTATGTCAATGTTACTCTCTCAGTTCTGTGATTCCTTTTAATAATCATCATGGGGATTCTCTTTGCCTCTCTCCTTTGTTCTATCTCCCATTTTACCAATCCCATGTTTCTCTCTCTCTTTTTTAACTCCCTCATTTTGGTGGCATATATCCTGTAGTAGCCTCCTGGAAAAGAGGTATGGGAAGTAATTTTTTAAAAAGACTTTGCAAGTCTCAATATGCCTTAATTTTACCTTCACAATTGATTGGTAGTTCTCTGGATAAACAATTCTTGGTTGAAAATAATTTTCTCACAGGAGTTTTAAGGCATTGCTATTTCATATTCTAGTTTCTAGTATTTGTTGTTGAGAAATTTAATGTTATTTCAATACTCTCTCAATCCCTTATATGATACCATTATTTTCCTCTGGGAGACTGAGCATACTTTTTTTTAATCTCCTAGTGTTCTGAAGTTTCTTAATGATGCCCCTTGACATAGTTTTTGTTTTTTAAATCCATTGTGCTCCACCCTTGATAAGCCTTTATAAACTGGAAATATGTATTCTTTAGTCTGGAATTTTTTTTTTTTTGGAATTTTTTTTTGTATTCTTTCTTTAATAATTGTTCTTTCTTTTGTATTTTTGCATTCTCTTTTTGAAATTCACATTGTTTGGATGTTAGATCTCCTGAATTGTTTTTTTCAGTTTCCTTATCTCTTCTGTTGTCAAACTCTTTTTGTTCTATTTCTTTAATTTCCAAACATTTTGTTGATTCTTTCTGCTATCACGTGTTTAATTTTCATGAGTTCTTCATCTTTTATTATTCCCTTTTTAAAAAAGAAAACATCCTAGTCTTATTTCATGAATGCAATGTCTATTTTTATCTAAGTATCAATTCAGTTCAGTTCTGTTCAGTCGCTCAGTCATGTCCAACTCTTTGCGATCCCATGGACTGCAGCACTCCAGGCCTCCCTGTTCATCACCAACTCCTGGAGTTTACTCAAACTCACGTCCATTGAATCGGTGATGCCATCCAACCATCTCATCCTCTGTCGTCCCCTTCTCATATTAATAATCATTTCAAAATTTTCTTCTGTTTCCTAATTTATTTTCTGTGAGTTTAATTTTGTTTGTTTCTTTTGTCATCTCTCATTGTGGAATCTCTTTTCAAATATTTGGTGAAATCTTGCAGCTCTTCATATTTAACACTAAGTTACTAAAAAGTCAATTGGAAGCTCTGTGTAAATAGATGGAATTTGTTGATTGGTGGCTTCACTGTAGAGTAATAGGGAGGTTACTTGACTGGTTTGCTGGGGATCCCAAAATATCAGTATTTGTAGTTCTTTTCTCTGAAGCTGGTCAGATTCTCCAGTCCCTTCTCTTGGGTAAGAGAGGCAAATGTGACTGCCTGACTATCCAAGTACTCTAAGCTGAACAAGACATGCGGGCCAAAGGTCTCACCATTCAGTAAGTAGACATTCACTTAACTTTCCTGTTTTCACTTGGCCCTTCTCTCCAGGTACCAGGACCTAAATCTGCGCTTTGGCCTCTAGGGCTCAATTTTTCTTTTGATCAAATGTCTGGTCTCCTGCCAGGGTATGGAGATATACCAGGTTGTTTTATTCATTTGGGGAAGACTGCAAGTCTAACTTCTCTCTTCACAGACTTTCAATCAATTTCCATACCTCATCCCTGCCTTCGATGGTTCTCTGTGCTTCAAATTACTGAGGCTTTATCAAGAGGCAGTACAATGTGTTGTCAAGGGAATAAACTTTGAACCTAGAAAGCTTGAGCTTGAAATTTGGCTATGCGACCCTGCACAAATTATTTGACTTCATACTTCATTTTCTTCTATTGTAAATGTAAAAATAATATTATCTACCTCAAAGGATGTTGTGAGAATTAAATGATTTTATACATATATATATATAAAATGCTTAGAACAATGCCTGATATTTAAGAAGATATGTTGTAAGATATTACTGTTAATATTATTCATTTCTATAGATTCCCACTGGATTCACCGCTCAGCATATTTCAAATTTCTCAACTCTGCTAACTTTCTCCACATCTAAAAACGTGCCCACTGACAACTTCACTTGTATTTTTTTAAACTATGAGTTGATACCTTAAAAAAAAATCATATTTTCTCTTTTTACTGATGTTGTGGGAAAGAAGAAGAGATAAGGACAAATATAGATTATAATACACACATATATAAAACATGTTTTACATATATATTACATATATATTATACTACTTATATGTTAATATGTTAGAACTGGTTCAATTAGCCAAACTTAAAAGCATTGAAATTATAATATCGATGCTGATAAAATTATGGTAAAATAGAGAACTCATACATTATTGTTATCAACATAATAAAATTCCTTTGGAATATAAAAATATATAGTGAGTCATAAAAACACTGTGATCTTTAATTGATTATCCTATGAAATTTTTTAGAGGGAAAAAGTTAATAAACAAAAACGTTATACATTTTAATGAAAAATTAGAAGCAACGAAAATTTCCAACATTCTCAAGATATTAAAATTCAGTAGATGTCCAGTTTATTGAGTTGATAATATTATATAGTAATTATTTTCCAACATGAATTATATTAACATTAAACATTACAATATAACACTAACTGCAAAGGAAAGGACACAAACGTATGTTCACTGTGGGTAAGCAATATAAACTTTATATGCTATAAAAGGAATATACAAAAATAAAACCAGTGGTTTTAGCATGGTAGAATTAGGAAGGTTTTGTTTTTCTTTTTAAAAAAATCCTTTTATGTTACCATAAAAATGTTTTTATAATTAAAAAAAAAGAACCCTCAAGCCTAAAGCTGACAAAAATCATAGTGATTGTGTCTACCAGGCCCCTTAGATGAAGATGAAAACTAAACCATTCCGCCAAACATCTGAAAGTTTCAGAACAGCCAGGTCTTTGATGTTGGGTAGACTAAACAACCAGATGTTTGACTGAAGTTTTCCGTTTTCATCTGAAGGCTGACATCATGTAACTATAGCCTGAGTGCATTACTGATGTCAGTCACCATAAAGTTCAATGAGTTGTTAACATGGCCCCAAGCCGCTCCCCTGGCCTTCCTCATTTGGTACTCACAAATATCATCTTTAACTTGCTCTTTGCTTTAAGGTGTTATATAACTCTTTGATTATTCTTCATTATCTAAAGAATAAAGGCTTAACCCTTCATAATGTGGCCCCAACAGGCATCAACAGCCCCACCTCTCACCATCTGCATCCTTCACAAGGTCTATACATTCTAGATGCTAAAAATATAGTCCCTTATCCTCAAGATACTCATAGTTGTACTATTATTATTGTCATACACTAGAGAATGTTACTGTTATCACTCATTGAGCTACTTTGTTCCAGAGTGCTAGGGCTTAGTATACAGTATTGAATTTAATCTTCACCATAACTTTCTCTGGCATTATTATTTTCACTTTAGCAGTAGAAAAAGAGAAGCTGCAGAAGGTAAATATCTACCCCCTCCCCTAAATTTTATAACCAGCAAGTTACAGAGCCAGGACTCAGTATATTGGATTCCAAAACTATGCTCTTAATTACAACACCACAGATATGTTTACTAATACATTTACTAAGGTATCATGGTGACTATGTGGTAGTATGGAGAGAATGAGGTTTATTGAATGGCAGTAAGTAAAAGTAGAAATAGGCAAAAGCTTAGTCCAAGTACCAATAATAGAGTGCCTCATATGTTCTGGACCCTATCCTAAATAATAGGGACACAAAAGAGTCAATATCACCTTTAACAAAGGTGTCAGGCACCCAAAATTCGGTGGAAAGTGCAGGTGTTCCAAGAGTGGAACCCAAAGGAGTGATGGTGTCAGATATGCCCAGGACTTGGCTGGGGTACCGAGTCATGGGATAAAAGCTTCAGGAAGAGGACAAAAGGGATAGAAAGACTCCCAGATACCAAGGGACTTAGAAAGAGTGCCCAGAGAAATCTCTCTCTCCCCACAGGAATATCTGAAGAGTGCAGACGAGGAGAAACTCTATCCATCAGAATCAAGAAAGCATTGAAACAGTGACAGGCACAACTGTTCAAAACAATCATGACGGTTCCTTTATTTTACTAGTTCCTACTGTGTGCCTCTCCTGAGCACCACGGATTTGGATTCAAGTCATACGGCCCCTCCCAGCAGTGGTCACTGCGGCTGGATCATTCTTTCCACAAATAAGTATGGAGAAGCTACCATGTTTGGGGCATTGCTCTAGGCATTACAGATACAACCTTAAACAAGACAGACATGCTGTCATGGAGCTTACGTTCTATTAGGGAGAGATGGACAAATAAGTATGTGAAATATATAGAGTTTTAGAAGGTGTTAAAAGTCAGGAAGAAAAATAAAGAAGGGAAGGGGGGCAGGAAGAATCAGTGAGATAGCAAGATCAGGAAAGGCCTCTCTGGGAAGGTGACCTTTGAGCAAAGACCTTGCATTTTCACAAAAAGGAGATCATGCTAGATAGAAAAAAGAGCAAGTACAAAGGCTCTGAGGCTGGAGTGTGTTTGGTGTGGGCCAGGAACAACAAAAAGGCTAGTGAAACTGGGGCAGACTAATTACTATAAGAATTCTGACTCTTATTCTGAGAGATATGGGTAGCAATTGGATGGCTTCTGAACCAAGAAGCGATATGATCTACTTTATGATGTCACATTTTCATTCTGGTTCCTGTGTTGATAATAGATGGGAGGAGGATAAGGGTGGAGGTTGGGAGACTGATAGGTGGTATTGTAGGGGAGAAATGATGGTGCCTAGGATCAGGATGATAGCAGCAGAGGCACAAGTGGTCTGATTCTGAATATACTGTATTTTAAAGGTAGAGCTTATAAAGTTTGCTAATGGATCAGATTGAGATGTGGAAGAGTGGAGTCACGGATGACATTTACATTGCTGAATAAGACTGGGAAGAAGCAGGTTTTAAGGGAAAAGATCTGGAGCTAAGCTTGGACATGCCAAGCCTTATGTGCATTTAAATATTCAGGTGGAGATGATGAATAAGCAACTGGATATATGGATCTGGAGTTCAGGCAAGAGGCTCAGGCTAGAGATAAAAATTTAGGATTCATTGGCATGTAGATGATTATTTGAAGCTACATGAAGTCAGCAACGAAGTGAGTATATACAAGAAAAAGGTCCAAGGACTGAGCTCTGGGCTAAGGTCAGGACATAAGAAACCAGAAAAGAAGCTGAGGAAGAATTATTAAAATTAGAAAGAAAACCAGGAGAGGGTAGATTTTAAGAATCAAATGAAAGCAATGTTTCTAGGAAAATAGAGTGATCAACTCAATTATGTGCTGCTGAGAATTGACTGTTGAACTTAACAAGAGAAATTCTGATGGAATGTCTGGCTCTGATGGGGCAGAGCCAGACTGTAAAAGTTTAAGTGAGATTTAGAGGAAAGGAAGTGGCACAGTCAGATTAGATAAGATATTTGAGGACTTCTACAATGAAATAGCAACAGGGTTGAAGTTGGAAGGGGAGTTTGGGGATTTAATATGAGAGATATATCAGAATTTATGTGTGTGTGCTTATAGGAATGATCTAGTTTAGAGTTTCCCAACTTTGGCACTACTGGCATTTTGGTCTGAATAATTTTTTGTTGTGGAGGGCTGTCTTTTCCATTATAGGATTCTGAACATAATATCCCTGGCAGTCTATCCACTCTATGCATTCCCCAATCTCCCCAGCTGTGATAGCCATAAGGGATTCTAGACATTGCCAAGTGTTCCCTGAGAGATGAGGCAAGGGAATGAGCAAAAATAACCCATGGTTGAGAACCACTGACTTAGTAGGAAAAAATATTGGTGATGCCAGACAGAAAATGGGAGAATTGCTGGAGCAATATCCTTGAGTAAGTAAGAAGGGATTTGGATCTATGGCATAAGAGGAATGGGTCCATTTGTTTAATAGACTGTGAATGCACATTAACAGAGAAAGCAGAGGTTATCGGCACAGATGCAGCTGGATGGCTAGATGTGGTGTTAGGAATCTAAGGAAGTTCTCTCCTAGTCACCTTTGTTTTCTCAATAAAATAAGAAGCAGAGTAGGCAATTAAATTTGGCACATGAAAGGAGATGTTGTAGGTTTTCAGAGATGGAGGCTCACCTAGGAGGATGAAAGACAAAATAGACTAATGAAATGTATTGTGATTGTTGAGCAGCTTTACGGTTCAGCAGTAAAAATCTATTAAGAGTAAAGTAAGACTAATGGTTAAGTAAAACTCAGCATTCAAAAAACTAAGGTCATGACATCCAGTCCCATCACTTCACAGCAAGTAGATGGGGAAACAATGGAAACAGTGACAGACTTTATTTTCTTGGGCTCCAAAATCACTTAAGATGGTGACTGCAGCCATGAAATTAAAAGACACTTACTCCTTGGAAGAAAAGCTATGACCAAACTAGGCAGCATATTAAAAAGCAGAAATATTACTTTGCTGACAAAGGTCTATCTAGTCAAAGGTGTGGCTTTTCCAGTAGTCACATGTGGATGTGAGAGTTGGACCATAAAGAAGGCTGAGCACCGAAGAATTGATGCTTTTGAACTATGGTGTTGGATAAGACACTTGAGAGTCCCTTGGACTGCAAGGAGATCAAACCAGTCAATCCTAAAGGAGATCAGTCCTGAATATTCATTGGAAAGACTGATGTTGAAGCTGAAACTCCAATATTTTGGCCACCTGATGCAAAGAACTGACCCATTGGAAAAGACCCTGATGCTGGGAAGGATTGGAGGCAGGAGGAGAAGGAGATGACCGAGGATGAGATAGTTGGATGGCATCACAGACTTGATGGACTTGACTTTGAGCAAGCTCTGGGAGTTGGTGATGGACAGGGTAGCCTGATGTGTTGCGGTTCATGGGTCGCAAAGAGTCAGACATGACTAAGCAACTGAACTGAACTGAAAGACTAATGCACAATGTCATGTGTTTTTTTCCAGCCACACACAAAGGTCTTGGCGCACAGAATAAGCTGAGTAGGGTATGGGTAGGGTTGTAACCTTACCCAAAAAGTATCATGAAATGAATTGGGGCAAGGGTGTTGATAGTATATGCAAGGGAGTGATCATAATCATGGACCACGAAATTTAAGTTGGGTAGGAAGAGAAATGAGGACATTAAGTGGGTGACAGATGGTGAAAAGGTGGTAGGAACATTGGTGGAATATGTCAATTGTTAGTGGAATATGAGTGGGGCTGAAAGATTGCTGGAGTTGCAGTATTAAAGAAAGTGAGCTGGAAATACAGTAGGAGAGTAAGATGTTTCAAAGTGAAATTATGGAGGGGTATATTTATTGGTAAGGATATGGTCTAGGATATGACCATGTTGGTAAGTTTTGGGCTGGGGTGGAAAATGGAGTCACAAAGGCAGATGCACAGAGCCATAGAATCTCAGAGTTCAGGGGATGAGGGGGTGACAGCAAGACTTTACTATAGTAATTAACATAAACATTTACCAGTTTCCACCCTGCCTTGGATGATTAACTTAAACTCTGTGAAAACATTATTCCCCTCACCAGTGACTAATGTAGAGGTGGCTGAGAAGGTGAGGGAAAGTCTTCACGGGAGTTTCTGGAATATGTTTTCCTTATTCCAAAGAAATAGAAGTTTCCTCTTCTTTCTTTGGATTATATGATACCTAAAACTTTTCAGCCATCCTGTTAGCAGCCTGAAGGTGAAGCTAAACACTGAAGATGTCAGAGAGAGGGAAAGAAGATGAGCTCTTTTTTTTTTTAATCAATTTATTTATTTTTTCATTTATTTTTATTAGTTGGAGGCTAATTACTTTACAATATTGTAGTGGTTTTTGCCATACACTGACATGAATCAGCCATGGATTTACATGTGTTCCCTATCCCGATCCCCCCTCCCGCCTCCCTCCCCATCCCATCCCTCTGGGTCTTCCCAGTGCACCAGCCCTGAGCACTTGTCTCATACATCCAACCTGGGCTGGTGGTCTGTTTCACCCTTGATAGTATACTTGTTTCAATGCTATTCTCTCTGAACACCCCACCCTCACCTTCTCCCACAGAGTCCAAAAGTCTGTTCTGTACATCTGTGTCTCTTTTTCTGTTTTGCATATAGGGTTATCGTTACCATCTTTCTAAATTCCATATATATGTGTTAGTACACTGTATTGGTGTTTATCTTTCTGGCTTACTTCACTCTGTATAATGGGCTCCAGTTTCATCCATTTCATTAGAACTGATTCAAATGAATTCTTTTTAACATCTGAGTAATATTCCATGGTGTATATGTACCACAGCTTCCTTATCCATTCGTCTGCTGATGGGCATCTAGGTTGCTTCCATGTCCTGGCTATTATAAACAGTGCTGCGATGAACATTGGGGTGCACATGTCTCTTTCAGATCTGGTTTCCTCGGTGTGTATGCCCAGAAGTGGGATTGCTGGGTCATATGGCAGTTCTATTTCCAGTTTTTTAAGGAATCTCCACACTGTTTTCCATAGTGGCTATACTAGTTTGCATTCCCACCAACAGTGTAAGAGGGTTCCCTTTTCTCCACACCCTTTCCAGCATTTATTGGTTGTAGACTTTTGGATAGCAGCCATCCTGACTGGCGTGTAATGGTATCTCATTGTGGATTTGATTTGCATTTCTCTGATAATGAGTGATATTGAACATCTTTTCATGTGTTTGTTAGCCATCTGTATGTCTTCTTTGGAGAAATGTCTGTCTAGTTCTTTGGCCCATTTTTTGATTGGATCATTTATTTTTCTGGAATTGAGCTTCAGGAGTTGCTTGTATATTTTTGAGATTAATCCTTTGTCTGTTTCTTCATTTGCTATTATTTTCTCCCATTCTGAGGGCTGTGTTTTCACCTTGCTTATAGTTTCCTTTGTTGTGCAAAAGCTTTTAAGTTTAATTAGGTCCTATTTGTGTATTTTTGCTTTTATTTCCAATATTCTGGGAGGTGGGTCATAGAGGATCTTGCTGTGATTTATGTCGGAGAGTGTGAAGATGAGCTCTTGATGATACTGTTGAACCACTATATCAGCCAATCCTGGAGCCTGCCCTACCCAAACACTTAACATTTTGATAAATAATAAATTCTCTTATTGCTTAAGTCAGTTTGCATTAGGTTTCTGTTATTTGCAGTCAAAGCATCTGATAACATTATCCTCAAGGAGAACCCTGCCTGTGGGAGAGCCAGATATGGAAATAAATCCATCTCAGTATGTCAACTGCTGCCCTGGAGGAAAACCAGGGGACCACGGGAGCCTTGTGTCAGTGCGTAACCAGATGGAGAGTCAGAAAAGCCTTTTCAGGGAAGAGTAGTTCCTCAAGGTCAATAAGAGTTTCCTGGGTGAAAAGGGGCTTCTGGGGAGAGAGAGCTGGATCTGTGATGGAGCAATGGTAAAAGCTCAGGTCTGTTTGTAGTTTTACAGCCAGAAGAAATTTCAGATAAACTGAATAAAAATTCCAGCAATAGTTGATACATATTTGCCAATCAAAAAGGGGACACGTTAGAGGTTCATCAGTTGCCTATCCAGCACCAACCTTCCCCCTTCCCTTCCTTTGCCGTTGTTCAGTCACTAAGTCATGTCCCGCTTTTGCAACCTGATGGACTACAGCACGCCAGGCTCCTCTGACCTCCACTGTCTTCCGGAGGTTGCTCAAATTCTTATCGATTGAGTCAGTGATGCTATCTAATCTTTAGTTCCTCTTCACTTTCTGCTATTCTCCCTTTATTACCACACTCATATTTTCCTCTGGGCGCTACTCCTTCTTCCTTGTGTCGTCGACTCCAATCCCAGTTCTAGAGGGGCTCTGACCGACAGAAGCCAAGTAGTCTTAAGCCCCCGGACACAATGATTCGCTCTGGTAGATCATGCATGAATCAGTCAAATCTGGCAGTTTCTGGCTATAGAAAGCAGTTCAGTGGGGATTTAGTCAAGTCTGGAACTTTCACTCACTATTAATAGTTTTAAGAAGCAAGGCTGTCTTCCTTTGTATGTGAGCAAGAAAGCACATAATCTTTCTGCTAGCTTCTAATCTGCATCCACTACAGAAGCCAGTGCAAGGATTGCAGGCTATATACATAGCAGTTGGAGATGAAACAGCTAAAGAGCAATTGAGGAAAAGCCCCAACTGAACCACCCTGAACTCTGCCCTATTGCTTGGCTTTCAGTTACATTTGACAATAAATCCTTTCACTAGGTTAAACCAATTTTAATAGGATTTTCTATTTATTGAAACTGTGGATTTCAACTTGAAACACATATATACAGGATCAGTATGTTCATTAATAACTTACATTGTAGCTGGTACTTGAGTGATTCATGCCAAGATAAAATATTTTGTATTTTTTATTTCTTGGACAGATAGATGAAATATAGACTGTCCAGTTCCTCACCAGACATCTGCAGACTCTAATGGCTTGGAATGGGATACGTGGATATAACTCTGGAGAAGAGGACAGGGGACAGTATCTTATCCTAAAAGTAATGGAAAGTCATGAGTAAACTAAAGGTAATAATCATGGCTTTGAAGCCTCTTCTAAAAAGGATATTCTTTTTCTTTGCTTGTCATTAAAATTCTTATTGATTTCAAGATCAACCCATTCATTCAATAGCTATTTATTAAGCACTTATTATGTGCCAGTCGTTATTTGTAGGAACTTCAGATAAAACACTGAACAAAACAGGAAGATAGTCCTGCCATCATGGCGCTTATGTCCTTTTCAGGCCAAACGGCATCCTCTCCAAGGTGTCCTTCAGAATTTTCTCAATCATAATTAAAAATTCCTTCTGCTTTTATGGCATGTAGTACCACTGGAATTACATGTAAGTTCTACTACAAGGGAGAGGCACTGCTTCAGATGTCAAATATCTCCTTCACTAGACCATGGAAATCTTGGGTTCAGGGTCGATGTTACAATAGGTCTCTGAAGCACAGAGCTGGCTTGGAGCAAGTGCCAGTAGGTATTTGTTAAATGAGTGCATGACTCTGTCTACAGTCCAACAGGGGAAGCCCACATGGTGAATCCCTTACTGCGGTCTCTGCCAGGTATTCATTCAGAGCTGTTGGGAGCCAACCTGTTATGGACTTAGGCGATCTGGAAGTTGTATGGAAATGACACTCCTAATGAGCGATTATTACTGATAAGTGGCAATAATAAAGTTCATTTGTGTGACTATGGGCATAATAGGAAATTGAAGTCTGAATAATTCTATTATGAGATTCAAGTAGCTGTTCAGCTTAATGAATGTAAATGGCTTTTTGATGAAGAAATGGAACAATGCCAGTGAAAATGGTGACTGTGAATATGAAAATATTTCTTTGGTTAAAATGTAAATGACCCAATAATTGGGTCATAAATGCACTCAATTGCTTTATAAGTTACATAATTTAGGGGCAAAGACCTCTGATTTTCCTAAAAGCAAAAAAAAAAAAAAAAAAAAAAAATTACTGTAAAGATCCAAAGCAATTGTTTCTTCAGGATGTCGAATGGTTGCTGTTTTATTGCTACGCAGTCAACAGAGGGAGCCCATGTTACAAAACCTAATAATTTCCTTACAGAGTTTTGTATGTTGTTAGAAAGTCAACAGAATAGAGAGAAAAAGAAGAAATAGAATAAAAGGGTTACGGTATTGGACAATTTGGTTTTAAGTGGTAATGGGAATCTGGGATCTCACTTATGAAATTGGGTTTGGGGAATGCTGTTAATTAAATGTATTTCAAGATAGCCTACATGTAGTGGCTTTTTAAAAAAGCACTTTATATACTGCCAGAGTGACCCTTTGTTGTTGTTTTTTAGTTGTAATGACTCTTTCATTTATTTATTTTTAATCGTTGTTTTTTTTTTTTTTTTTTTGGCACAGCATGAAGAATTTTAGTTTTCCGACCAGGGATTGCACCCATGCCCTCTGCAATGGAAACATGGTTCTAACCACTGGACTGTCAGGGAATTCCCTAGAGTGATTCTTTACCTTTAAAGTACACAATCACATTACTCTTCTGCTTAAAACCCTCCAATGGCATCTTTATCATTCCTATGACAAATCCAACCTTATGGGGTTGTGAAGATGAAAAAGATGATAAATAGCAGGGTTCCTGGCTCAATAAATTCTCAGTAAATTTTTAGTATTATTTTTCACTATTGTGTCCTTTATTGTAGTGATCCTTCAGGCTAGAATGTTTTCTAAACTGCCTTATTCTTACTTTGAATTTTATCTTGTTAACTCCCTTCTTACCCAGTAGGTTACAGGATCCCAGAAGTCTTGCCTCATTCACAGTCTGAATGCTCTTCTGTTATTTATCACACCATATTGCAGTAATCTGTTCACAAGGATGTCTCCCAGCCACTGGACCACCAGGGAAGTTCCATGAATATATATTTCATTGTGGATAAATTTTCCTACTTTTAAAATTTTCAAACATCTCTGCAATGATCATATGATTTTTATAGCCAGCAAACACTGCCTACAAAATACCGGCATTTTTGTTGATGGGGTAGTGGGTATACTTTAAATAATTATTTTTCAGAAAATTGTTACTTTTGCATGAAGTTGTTGCTGAAAATTAGGTAACAGATTACATGTTTCCTCTAGTACAGTGCTTCTCAAACTTTAATGTAGGTCTGGGATGGGCCTGTGATTCTGCATTTTTAAATAAGTTATTTATTTCTAATTGGAGAATATTTCCTTTACCATATTGTGTTGGTTTCTGAATCATGGATCAGCCATAGGTATACACATGTCCCCTCTCTCTTGAACCTCCCTCTCACCTCCCACCCCATTCCATCCTCTAGGTAGATTTTGCATTTCTAACAAACTTCCAGATGATGTAAGTGCTTCTGGCCTGTGAACAACATTTTGAGTAGTAGCTCTAGTGTACATGAATTCTAATCTACATTTGACCATAAATTATTATTATTATTATTTTTTACCATCTGTGCCTTTGTTAGTGCTTCCAAAAACGACACACTGGAGTAAATATAGAAGGCTTCTCATAATTCAAGTTTCTGAGAACTGGGGGAATCAATACCTTGTGAACATCTGTGACATTTCTGAAGTACAGTATAGAGGTTAGGAGTTCTAGCCTTAGAGTTAGTCGTCTTTGGTAAACAAGAAGTCAAATGCAACAAAACATATCAGATCAACCAAAATGCCAGAGCACTATGTTGATAGATGTTAGACTACTCAAAATAGATTAACTGCCTCCTCCTCTATGCCCGTCATGGAGTACAGTTGTGTTTGAAGGCAGGAATGAACTTAATTATATAATAATAACAACTAACATTTGAATACTTTCTGTAGGTTTAAAGCACTGATTCTCAAGTTTCAGTGTGTGTGAGACTTATCTGGAGAAGTAGCTGAAATGTAGATTCCTGAACTATACCCTCAGAAATTCTGATTCTTGGCAGTGGAGTTCAAGAATCTGCATTTTAAACAGGTATCCAAATGATTCTAATGTAGATGTCTCTGGACCATATATGTTAAACAGCACTGGTTTCAAACGTAAGAAAAAAAATACTACAACCTTTAGTAATACACTTTATACACTTTATAGCATGATCCAATTCACACACACATTTGTGTGTGTGTGTTTGTGTGTGTATATATATATATATATATGACCGAGTTTCACATACATATATGTGAATATATATATATGACAGAGTTTCATAAAATTATACTAACCCTTATTATGTGTTATATAGTGTGATATTTTCTACTTTACTCAATTTCATCACAAAAACATTGCTCATGATCACATTGATTTCACATCATTTATCTCATTTGAGCTTCATATCAGTGCTGCAAGGTAAGCACCTTTAACTGCATCTTTTTTCACTTGGAAGTTCAATCTTGGAGAGGATTAATGTTCCCAGTGTTACACATTGAGTATGTGGCAGAGGTGGAATTCAAATTCAGAATGCGTGCCCTTAAATTGCCCTGACCTGCTCTCACCCTCACACTGACATCCTGAAAAAGCCCAGCAACCCTCCAATTTGGGAGTACATTCAGACAACCTCTGGTTTTCCCAATTGAATTCTATCAACTTTGAATACCAATTTGAAATTTCTAAGAGAAAAAGAATTTGACTCAAGTTGGACCAGGTGTGAACTCTGATCTGTTCTGCAGTAGTCAAAAGGATGCTAAGGAAGGGTCACCTAATGGCAGCCATGGCCAGCAAATCCCTATAGCAAGGGCTGAAACTGGCAGAGAGTTCAAAGAGACAAAGGGCTCAGCGGTCATGTGGAAATATATTTACTGTACCTGCATTTTTCCTCCTTTGAGAAGGAGGATTTACTGTCTCCATCTCCAGAAAGGTCCTCACTTTAGCATCATACCAGAAGAAACTAGAATAACATGATCCATGTCTCCGCAGTCTCACAACCTCCTGCCAAATGTCTGCCCTCTTCACCTCCCCAAATATAGGGCAGGGATAATCCTGAAAGATCTCACCTGAGCCAAATGAGAATGTCAAAATGTAAAGGGTATCTCCTTCAGTCTTTTGACTGAGGGCAGCGATTGACTTTCTGGGTCAATAACGATCTTAGGAGATTCAAAGGTAGCTGGCTCCTCTCCATGTCTAAGATTATCGCTGTTGTCCCATTCATAGCTGGGCCCCAGAAGCAGGTTTTTGCCTAAGGTTCTGAAAACTTGATACTATTGATTACATAATTCAAACTTTGCATTCAAGACACTATTTTAATCTTTTGAAAAGTTGCAAAATTTATCTCAAAAGAGATCTTGAATGAAGAAAAAAAGCATTATCAGACTTCTTAAAAAGTATTCAAAATGGAAAATTAATGTGGCAGTTCTTTACCACATGTTCCTTTCTTCTATTAATGTAGACACACACCTCTTATGAAGACCAGCTATGGAAGTTTGATCTATGCCAAGAAACATAAGACTAAATAAATCAAAAGGTTATAAAAGCATATGGAATTTTTAAATGCCTAAATCCTTTTTGGACAAATCAAAGAGTGCTTTCATCTCAATCCTTTGTTTTCTTCCCACCCCTGAGGAAGATCGACAGTTTCTTTGATTAAAAGAATAGTTTGATTGAAGTGTTTTTTAAAAGAATATTTTTAAGAGTTTACTTTCTGTTATTTTCAATATTGTTAAAAGTTTTAAAACATTTTCTCTCTTTAACATGACAAAATAAAGACTGACCTTTAACTGGCTTTTTAGACTGCTAATGTGCTTATTTCTAATTAAACTTGCAAATTTTTTTAGAAATAAAAACAATCTCTAAATCCTAACTCAGTAAGTATTTTCCTTTCCTTCGCATCTTTTCAAGTCTTTATATGCTATGATTTTGTATAACAATAATCATGGTTAATATAAAATGTTGGGTTGTACTTTTTCCCCTTGATGACAACAACAATAGTAACAAGAGTGGTGCTTTCTTTTGCAGAAGTTTATCTGCTTGTGCTCAATCATTATAATATTACTTCTAAGTGTTTCAAGTATTGCTATCATGTCTCATACTCTTTCATCTGGAAGTGTTTTGATTTTTTAAAGGCATTTTGGTTTGTAATATTTAAGATGAGTATTATTTTAACAAATATTCTTTGTTCATCATTATTCATATTGACCTGAGTGAAGATAGCATCTACATCCCGCCAAAGTAATGCCAAGAGTTTTAACCCAATGAGCATCTGAAAAGCAATAATACATTTCTAGTTCCAGCAGATAAACATTTTAAACAGTACTGCTATTACTTTAATAAATAAAAATGGGCATTTCTCTTTAGAAAAGAAATTCCTCAGAAAGTAAATGTTTCACACACAAAAAATCAACAAATTAAATGAAACTCTTTTAGGAAGAAAGAAAGAAACACTTAAATCCTATCTTAATAATAGATGGGGAGACAGAATAATTGTTTTTAAAATTAGGCCTAAGCCAAAAACTGAATGTACTCAAAATTACCCTTTAAAATGCTAAGTCATGTACTATCCACATCACTCATATATAATGCTGTAGAATATAACGTATAAGACATATATCAAACATGAAGAGTATAATTCCAAGAGAACTTGGAAACTAAATAATTTAAGTACTTCATTGTTTGGAGGACTGCAAATTAGTGAAGATTCCAACTTATTATTCTTCCTATGCCTGATTTTATTGGTTCTTCTTTTCATTATCCAGGAAAGAATCCAACTTATTTTCTATGCAACTGCATATGCTACTATTTGATTTTTTTTTAATTTTTAATTTTTTTTTCATTTATTTTTATTAGTTGGAGGCTAATTACTTTACAATATTGTAGTGGGTTTTACCATGCATTGATATGAATCAGCCATGGATTTACATGAGTTCCCCATCCCGATCCCCACTCCCACCTCCTTCCCCATCCCATCCCTCTGAGTCTTCCCAGTGCACCAGCCTTGAGCACTTGTCTCATGCATGCAACCAGGGCTGGTGATCTTTTTCACCCTTGATAATATACATGTTTTGATGCTGTTCTCTCCGAACATCCCACCCTCGCCTTCTCCCACAGAGTCCAAAAGTCTGTTCTGTACATCTGTGTCTCTTTTTCTGTTTTGCATACAGGGTTATCGTTACCATCTTTCTCAATTCCATATATATGCGTTAGTATACTGTATTGGTGTTTATCTTTCTGGCTTACTTTACTCTGTATAATGGGCTCCACTTTCATCCATCTCATTAGAACTGATTCACATCAATTCTTTTTAATGGCTGAGTAATAGTCCATGGTGTATATGTACCTTATCCATTCATCTGCTGATGGGCATCTAGGTTGCTTCCATGTCCTGGCTATTATAAACAGTGCTGTGATGAACATTGGGGTGCACGTGTCTCTTTCAGATCTGGTTTCCTCGGTGTGTATGCCCAGAAGTGGGATTGCTGGGTCATATGGCAGTTCTATTTCCAGTTTTTTAAGGAATCTCCACACTGTTCTCCATAGCAGCTGTACTAGTTTGCATTCCCACCAACAGTGTAAGAGGGTTCCCTTTTCTCCACACCCTCTCCAACATTTATTGCTTGTAGACTTTTGGATAGCAGCCATCCTGACTGGCGTGTAATGGTACCTCATTGTGGTTTTGATTTGCATTTCTCTGATAATGAGTGATATTGAATATCTTTTCATGTGTTTGTTAGCCATCTGAATGTCTTCTTTGGAGAAATGTCTGTTTAGTTCTTTGGCCCATTTTTTGATTGGGACATTTATTTTTCTGGAATTGAGCTTCAGGAGTTGCTTGTATATTTTTGAGATTAATCTTTTGTCTGTTTCTTCATTTGCTATTATTTTCTCCCATTCTGAGGGCTGTGTTTTCACCTTGCTTATAGTTTTCTTTGTTGTGCAAAAGCTTTTAAGTTTAATTAGGTCCTATTTGTGTATTTTTGCTTTTATTTCCAATATTCTGGGAGGTGGGTCGTAGAGGATCCTGCTGTGATTTATATCGGAGAGTGTTTTGCCTATGTTCTCCTCTAGGAGTTTTATAGTTTCTGGTCTTACATTTAGACCTTTAATCCATTTTGAGTTTATTTTTGTGTATGGTGTTAGAAAGTGTTCTAGTTTCATTCTTTTACAAGTGGTTGACCAGTTTTCCCAGCACCACTTGTTAAAGAGGTTGTCTTTTTTCCATTGTATGTCCTTGCCTCCTTTGTCAAAGATAAGGTGCCCGTAGGTGTGTGGATTTATCTCTGGGCTTTCTATTTTGTTCCATTGATCTATAAAAAATATGGGACGCTTCACGAATTTGCGTGTCATCCTTGCACAGGGGCCATGCTAATCTTCTCTGTATCGTTCCAATTTTAGTATATGTGCTGCCGAAGCGAGCACTACTATTTGATTTCTATGAAAAAAAAATGTTTTATTACAATTCAAAATATCTTGTCTGATTTAGTAAATTAAAATGCCACTTTCATTGTATTTTTGTTGATTTAGCCTTTGTAGGTATGTGTGTAAGAATAACACCAGCAAAGAGAAAAGCATGTTGGAAAAATTTTAATAAAAATAACATTGCCAAAACTGGAACAAAGGCTCTTTTGTGGTTTTGAATGGAAGAGTTAAAAAACAGGAATCTAAGACAATAATTATTATCCCTCTGAACTCAGAAACACTGCAAATGAAACATAAGTCTAAAAATGCAGGAGTTACAAAAATAACCAAGCTTAAGACTCAAAAATACATCCTTAGCAGATTCAAGTAAAGGTACAAAATATTTATATTTGATATACCTATCTGAAGAGACACAAACCGGATGGCAGGTTTAGATCTCCTCAGGAATATTAGTTTCCTGGAATTTTCTTTGTAACTTTGTTTTGTTAAGGCATACACTGTCATTTATGACAATCCAAATTTAGGAAAATGAAAACTTTATCTTGAATTTTGAAAATTTCAATTTTGACCTTGGGTATTGAGCATTTCAATACTCTTTTATAATTTTCATTCCAAAACATCTTTCTCTTCTTAAAAATATTTTATGTCACCTATTGCCTTTAGAACATTAGCTGAGCATTCAAAACTCTCCACAATGTGGCTGCAATTTATTTTTCTAGTCTTATCTCACATCATTCTCTCTCTTACCACACTCTGGCTCAAGCTGCATTAGACTACAATTTCCTCTTCAACCAAACGCCCTGCTCTGCTTGCTGTGTAATGTTGACTATTCTGCCTGGGTTGCTCTTCTCCTACTTCTCTGCCAAGTAAAACATTGGTAATAGATCAAGATTCAGCTCAGATTGCTTCTAGTATAACAGAGCAAGTTCTTAAATAATTTCCCTGCAGTCCATCTTGCATATCACTTCTAAACCAATCTTATTGAAACTATTATTTTATCCTTTTACTGGGCATCTGGACTGATCCTTAGCAACTGAAAAACAACAAATCCTTTTATTATCAGTTACCGACTGGGGCTTCTAGTTCAAAATACTAAATTAAACAATTATGTTATGAAAGTGAAAGTCTCTCAGTTGTGTCTGACTCTTTGCGACCCAATGACTGTAGCTCACCAGGCTCCTCTGTCCAAGCAATTCTCCAGGCAAGAATACTAGCATGGATAGCCGTTCCCTCCTCCAGGGGATCTTCCCGACCCAGAGATAGAACCCAGGTCTCCTACACTGCAGGTGAAATTATGTTATAAATATGGGAAATACAGCATTCCTAAACACTTCAACATGTGACTTTGAAGCATGAGGACATTCTCACAATATAATTATCACACATGAAATTGAACGTTGATACGATATTATTATCTTACAGTTTATATTCAAATTTCCCCAACTGTCCTGATAATATTCTTCATAGTGCTGTGTATGTGTTGATGTGTGTGTGTGTGGGGGGAGACCCAGGATCTAACCAAGTACCACATGTTAGTTGACATGTTTCTTTAGTCTTAATTATTATTATTCTTTTGGTCACACTGCATGACATGTGGGATCTCAGTTTCTTGACCAGGGGTTGAAGCCACGCCCCCTGCATTGGGGGCATGGAGTTCTAACTACTGGACCACCAGGGAAGCGAAGCTCCTAGTCTCATTTAATAAAGAAAAAAAAAAAAAAAACAATTCCCTAACCTTTCATTAGTCTTTCAAGACATTGGCATTCTTTTTTTTTGTTAAATTGGATGATAATTGCTTAACCATATTGTGTTGGTTTTTTCCATACAACAACGTGAATCAGTCATAAGTGACATGGGCATTCTTAAAGAATCCAGGTCAGTTGCATTACAGACTATCCTTTAATTTACATTTATTTTATTGGTTTCTAATGCCTGCAGTGCAGGAGACCTGGGTTTGATCCCTGGATGGGGAAGATTCCCTGTAGGAGGGAATGGCTACCCACTCCAGGATTCTGGCCTTGAGAGTTTCATGGACTATGTAGTTCATGGGGTCACATGGAGTCAGACAAAACTGAGCAACTTTCACTTCCATGATTACATGCAGATTAATTTGGGGGCAGGAAGTCAAGAATACTACATAGGAATTGCTGTGTCCTTCTGTGCACAAACCTATTAGGAGGCAAACAATGGTAACTGGTCCCATTTTGGGTGATACAATTTTGATCACTTTCATCATTTTTAGATTTTTTTCATTGCAAAAGTACTTTTCCTTTTTATACATAATGTGTGGATGATTCTTTGAGACTGTGAATATCATATTCTCAACAATCTTAAGCCTAGTATTTTAGTATACGTTGACTTGTACAATTGTTAGTTATTGCTAAAGAGGTTGCAAAATGGTGATGTCCTAATTTTATCAGTCTTTCTGTATTTACTACTTGCTTTCTGTCATAATTTCCTTTAAATCTTTAAAAATGTTATCAATATGGACTCATAGATTCTTTTTTATTCAATACATTATAGCTTATTATTATTCATTTTTATTTCAAAATTTCCTACATTTGACCAGTGGGAGCCCCTTCAAGCTGGTTCAGATGTCCTATTGGCCTGGTCCCATCAATTTATGAGCACTTCCTTACTTTAGGCACAAGAAAATGTTCGAGGTTCATTTTGTACTTTTCTTGCCCTAGAATTAGCCATTTCTTCAAGGAACACTGTTTCCCTTGAGTGGGGAATAGTTTTTAGAAACCAAGATCTGAGCATTAACTGTGCTTACTGCCACTGGAATGAGATATCAGTATTAACATACATAGGATGAACATATATAATATGAATATGCTAATACTAATAACAGGATTAGAGGTATCAGTGGAAATAAATAAATATACAAACACACAATACATATACATATATATGGACACCTGTAACTCCAAACTAGTACCACATTACATGTTTTTTTTTAATTCTGTGGTCTTTTTCTGCATGAAGATCAGCTAAGGTCTCTCTAGGGAAGTGATATTTGAGATGAAATCAGAATAATATTTAGAAGCCAGCCATGCAAAACTCTGGAAGCAGATCATTAAAAGCAGAGGGAACAACGCAAAGACCCAAAGCGGAAATGTGTGATATGTTTGAGAAGCAGAATGACTCGAGTGGTTGGAACACACTGAGCTACTGAAACATGGTTTGAAATGAAGTCAGTGAGGTAGGGAGGAGTTGCCTCATAAAAAGTTGGACAGGACATGGTAAGGAGTTAGGAATTAATTTCAGCACAACAGAAAGGCACTGAAAGTTTTTGAGAAGGGGATCATGATAATCTGATTTATTTTTCCAAATATTACTCAATGTTGTGTAGAGAACGAATTGTTCAAGGCCAAGAAAAAAGAGCAGGCAGATAGTTATAAGACTTGTAGTAACGTAGGCAAGGTAAAACAATGACTTAGAGTAGCAGCAGATGATATAGACAATAATATACCGTGATATATTTTGGAGGTAGAAGCTAATTGGATTGATTCTGAATTCTCAAATTGTTATTATATGTCTATGTTATTATATGTGCTATGCATTATGTCAATTCCTGGGGATAGAAACACTCAAAAGAGACAAGCCCTACTTTTAAGAAGCTCATAATTTAGCAGTAGGGACAGATATACAAATAATTTTTTTAATATGTGGGAACAGATCAATTTTAGTTCTAGAACCTGAAGCCATACAAGTGTACACTTTACAAATGTCATGGGACTATTGTACACATTCAGTAAAGTGACAAATATACAATACCACTTAGTATCTCAAATCAGGAACATAAGTCTTTAATTCATTCCAGTTTGAGTATATTTTGTATATGGAATCAGATAATTTTTAACAAAACCACAATGAGATACCATTACACGCCAGTCAGGATGGCTGCTATCCAAAAGTCTACAAGCAATAAATGCTGGAGAGGGTGTGGAGAAAAGGGAACCCTCTTACACTGTTGGTGGGAATGCAAACTAGTACAGCCACTATGGAAAACAGTGTGGAGATTTCTTAAAAAACTGGCAATAGAACTGCCATATGACCCAGCAATACCACTTCTGGGCATACACACCGAGGAAACCAGATCTGAAAGAGACACGTGGACCCCAGTGTTCATCACAGCACTGTTTATAATAGCCAGGACATGGAAGCAGCCTAGATGCCCATCCGCAGATGAATGGATAAGGAAGCTGTGGTACATATACACCATGGAATATTACTCAGCCGTTAAAAAGAATTGATGTGAATCAGTTCTAATGAGATGGACGAAACTGGAGCCCATTATACAGAGTGAAGTAAGCCAGAAAGATAAACAACATTACAGCATACTAACACATATATACGGAATTTAGAAAGATGGTAACGATAACCCTATATGCAAAACAGAAAAAGAAACACAGAAGTACAGAACAGACTTTTGAACTCCGTGGGAGAAGGTGAGGGTGGGATGTTTCAAAAGAACAGCATGTATATTATCTATGGTGAATCAGATCACTAGCCCAGGTGGGATGCATGAGACGAGTGCTCGGGCCTGGTGCACTGGGAGGACCCAGAGGAGTCGGGTGGAGAGGGAGGTGGGAGGGGGGATCGGGATGTGGAATACGTGTAACTCAATGGCTGATTCGTGTCAATGTATGACAAAACCCACTGAAATGTTGTGAAGTAATTGGCCTCCAACTAATAAAATAAAATTTAAAAAAAAAATTTATTTATTTATTTGGCTGCATTGGGTCTTAGTTGTGGAATATGGGATCTTTCGTTGTGACTTGTGGGCTCTCTCGTTGTGGCATGGACTTAGTTGCCCTGCAGAATGTGGGATCTTAGTTCCCTGACCAGGGATCAAACCTGCATCCCCTGCATTGGAAGGCAGATTCTTAACCACTGGACCACCAGGGAAGTGAAGTGAAGTGAGACACTCAGTCATGTCCGACTCTTTGCGACCCCATGGAACTGTAGCCTGCCAGGCTCCTATGTCCATGGAATTCTCCAGGCAAGAATACTGGAGTGGGTAGCCATTCCCTTCCCCAGGGGATCTTCCCAATTCAGGGATCGAACCCAGGTCTCCCACATTGCAGGCGGAGCCTTTACCGTCTGAGCCACCAGGGAAGCCCACACCAGGGAAGTCCCTATCAGATGATTTTTGAAGTATCATTAATGTTTCCTTTCATCTGTCTACATTCAGCCTCATCTTTGCTGACACCTCCATGGTGTGTTACTGTAAGTTGTGAGCCAACTGCTGTTCTTCCTGCGTTACCTGAGTTTGATGATCCAAGTCTGATTTATTGCAATTAAAGTCACTGAAACTCATCATGATTCTTTACTCTGAGAGCCGGTCCTTTAAACTGACAGATACTTTCAAAACTGCCTCTATCCATGACTGAAAAGAGCAATAAGAAACCCTCACCAGTTCTTAGGAATCGTTATAGCTCAGGACTTCTTCTCCCATTGTAATCAGAATATCTAGCTGGGCTGCTCTGTCATTTATCACATATACACAAAGCAGATGGTTGGTTCACAATTAATTACAAAAAGAGTACTGGGTGGTGAACACTAACTTGCCCAAGTCACCCCCACCGACCACCATCAACAACTGGTATTTCTGGCTGGAGCAGTTAGGTCAGTGGGCCAGGACCATGGAGATGCGTAGAGTCCAGCCTGGCCACAGGTATCCAGAGGCTGGTGGCAATGCAGAGCCCCTGGGAATGGCCAGTCCAGCCCAACAGGTAGAAGACAGGGCCAGGAATATCAGGTGCCCGGGTCTCACTCCTCTATTTCTCTCTGTCGTGTGCTAAGTCGCTTCAGTCATATCTGACTCTCTGCGGCCTGCCAGGCTCCTCTGTCCGCGGGGAGTCTCCAGGCAAGAATACTGGAGTAGGTTGCCGTTTCCTCCTCCACCTCTCTGTAGCATCTGCCCACAATTAATTTTAATATATGTGTGTGTGATGAACAGATGGTAGTAGTAACAGATAGTAATAATAATAACAGTTGAATTTAGTACTAGATAAAATGTCAGTACAAATGTAGAAGGAATTAACTGTGCCAGATCTCCTGAGAGTCCTTTGGACTGCAAGATCAAACCAGTCAATCTTAAAGGAAATCAGTCCTGAATGTGCATTGGAAGGACTGATGCTGAAGCTGAAACTCCAATACTTTGGCCACTTGATGCGAAGAACTGACTCGTTGGAAAAGACCCTGATGCTGGGAAAGATTGAAAGCAGGAGGAGAAGGGGATGACAGAGGATGAGAGGCTCGATGGCATCACTGACTCGATAGACATAAATTTGAGCAAACTCTGGGAAACATTGATGGACAGGGAAGCTTGGCGTGTAGCAGTCCATGGGGTTGCAAAGAGTTGTACACGACTGAGTGGTTGAGCTAAATTGAGATGCAAGCAGTGGTTAAAAAACTCCTTATAAAGGATTCAGAGAGCTGTCCTTGTTTTTCCCCATTGAGATATAATTGACGTATTACATTGTGTAATATTAAGGTGTGATGTGATACACTTCTATACTGCAAAAGGAATACTACCATGGCATTAGCTAATACCTGTATCATCTCACATACTAATATTTCTTTTTTATGGTAAGAATGCTGAAGATCTCTCTTAGCAACTTCAAGTATATAATACAATATTATTCACTATAATCACCATGCTGTACAATAGATATTCCAAACTTATTCTTCTTGTAACTGGAAGTTTTACCCTCTGACCACAGAGAGCTATCTTTTAAAGGCTAAAGGAGTGGGGAGTAAAATAAGAATAGATACATGAGATAGCCTGATGAATTCCAGGACTGCTTAGGGATGACGGGAACCTAGAGTTTAAGGGCCGGATTAGTGACAGGTGGAAGTAATTGAGGGGCTTTACGTGAGGAGAGATGATATTAGATTTGCATTTATAAAATATCACTCTGACTTTATAAGGAAGAAGAAAGATTTGAGGAATGCAAAACCAAAGTTAGGTGGGACTTACACTTCTAGCTATGAGGTAGTAATAGGGACTAGACTTATCTTTCCACATAAAGAGAAAACCAGATAAACTAAGTGAAACATGTTTTAGACATTGAACAGGGCTTGAAGGACTGTGAAAACCCTGAGAACTGGGAAATAAAGAAGCCAATCCTTTGATTTCCTCAACTTACCCCCTGGAGGAAGTCTCTACAGTGCAGTGCAGAGCAGGGAAATTCAGATTCTGGTGGTCTGGAGTTGAGGAGATAGATACTGGAGTTTTTGGAGGCAAAGACAGCTATAATTAGGCAGAATGCACAAAGAGAAAACTTGGGAGATCTACTGAGGGTGCCCCCTGTGTCCTTGGGTGAGCATTAAGTCGTGAAAGCAAATGAGGCAAACTACCTGAGGCTGAGGAAGGTCTTAGAAAGCAGTAGGCCAAACAATTTCCACATTCACCCAGGGCTGGGAATATTTTTGTGTGCAAAGCCGGAGTGGGGAGACATCATATTACACGAGGCATCACATGGCATTCTTAGAATAGGAATGCCTTAGGAGTGGAGCTTTACTTATTAGGCCTACTACAGGCTCATCTGGATGCCACCTAACAAATCACTTTTTTTTTTTGAGAAAACAATATTTTTTTACTTTGGGAATTTATACATGACTTTTTATTATAATTTTATGGTAATTTTCTCTTTTAAAATACAAAAACAAGCACACCAGATAATACTGTTTTTCCCAAAGAACACAAATTTGTTATCTTTTTATTTTTTAAATCTTTGGGGTGCTTATGAAGATATTATCATGATATTCAAGAGCATTTGACAGTTTCTTGAAGCCATAGAATTTAATGAAACAACTTTGGGACATGTTTTGTTTCTAGCTGTATTGAATTGGACATATTGTATATAATATATACATCATATGTATGTATTATATATCATTCAAACATAATTGATTACAATCATATAATTATTGAATACTATTATCAAATATAATTATTGAATATAATTTTACTATTATAATATTGTATATAGTTAAGGTATACATAATGATGTGATATGTTAACACACTGTGAAATATTTACCACAATTAATTTAATCAACATGTCCTTCACCTTAATAGCTACACTTTTTTGAGTGTGTATGGTGAGAAATCTTAAAATCCACTCTCTTATATAAAATTTCAGCATGTAATACAGTATTATTAACTACAGTCACTATCTGTATACCAGATCTTTAGAGCTTATTCATCTTATA
Source organism: Muntiacus reevesi (assembly GCF_963930625.1). Classification (NCBI taxonomy): domain Eukaryota; kingdom Metazoa; phylum Chordata; class Mammalia; order Artiodactyla; family Cervidae; genus Muntiacus; species Muntiacus reevesi. The sequence goes on from NC_089249.1 coordinate 153,914,031, forward strand.
GCTGAAAGTCTGTACCCTTTGACCAACATCTCTCCATTTCCCCAATCTATGGCAAATGCAATTCTACTTTCTTTCTATAAATGTGACATTTTTTTTCTTTAGATTCCATGTATAAGTGATGCTACATAGAAACTGACTTTCTGTACTTGGCTTATTTCACTTAGCATAATGCCCACCAGGGTCATCCATGTTGTGGCAAATGGAAAGATATTCTTATTTTTTGTGGCTGGATAGTATTCCATTATTATGTGCATATGTATATATACACACACACCATATTTTCTTTCTCCACTCATTCATCAGTGGGTACTTAGGTTGTTCCTATAGCTTGGTTTAACTAATGCTGCAGTGAACATGGAGGTGAGATATCTCTTCAAGATACTCATTTTCGGATATGTATTCAGAATTGGGTTTGTTGACATGTGTAAATTCTATTTTCAATTTTTTGAGGAAACTACATACATAGTGGCTGAAATAATTTACATTCCACAAATGGTGCACAGGGTTCTCTACTCTCCATATCTTCACCAACATTTGTTTTGTATTCTCTAATAGCCATTTTGATGGGAGTATTTCACTGTGGTTTTGACTTGCATTTTCCTGATGATTAGAGATGCTGAGCATCTTTTCATGTACCATTGGCCATTTCTGTGTCTTATTTGGAAAAAGCCTATTTGGATCCTTTGATAATTTTAAAATTTTGAGTATTTGTGTTTTGCATTGAGATATATGAGCTCCTTATATGTTTTAGATATTAATCTCCATTTGGTAGGTGGTTTGCAAAAATTTCCTTCCATTCCACTGGCTGCCTTTTCATTCCGTTAACAGTTTCCTCTGCTGTGCAAAATCCTTTTAAATTGATAGTCTCACTTGTTTACTTTTACTTTTGTTGCTTGAGCTTTTTGTGTCAAATATAGAATGCCATTGCCAAGACCAACATCAAGCAGTTTTTCCCCTATGTTTTCTTCTAGGAATTTTTTACATTTTCCAGTCTTACATTAAGTTTTTAATCTTTGTGAGTGACGTCAGATAGAGGTCCAGTTTCATTCTTTTGCGTGTGAATATCCAGTTTTCCTAACACTATTAAAGAGACTAGCCTTTCCCCATTGTGTGTTCTTTGTGCCCTTGTCAAAGATTAGTTGCATTTGCATGATTTATTTGTGGCTTCTCTACTTCATTCCATTGTTCTAAGCGTTTGCTTTTATGCCAGTACCACAGTGTTTGATTATTATAGCTTTGTAAAATAATTTGACATCAGGAAGTGTTATGGCTCCAGCTTTGTTTTTCTAAGATTGCTTTGGCTCTTTAGGATCTTCTGTGGCTCCATATACATTTTTGGATTTTTTTCCCCTATGTCTGTGAAAAATGCCACTGGAATTTTAATAAAGATTGTATTGAATTTTGTAGATCATTTTATGGAGTATGGATGTTTTATTGATATTCTTTCAATCCATTTGTGTCTTGTTCAGTTTTTTTCATCTGTAGCTTACAGTTTGCAGTGTACAAGTCTTTCACCTCCTTGATTATGTTTATTCCTAAATATTTTATTGTTTTTAATGTGACGGTAAGTAGGACTGCTTTCTTAATGTCTCTTGCAGACAGTTTATTTTTAGCATATCAAAGTGCAAGTGATTTTTCTATGTTTGTTTTGTATTTTGCAACTTTACTGAATCTGTTTATTAGTTCTAACAGGCTTTTTTTTTGGTAACTGTTAGTTTTAACAATTGTTTTGATTTTTTAGGGTTTTCTATATATGATATCTTTTTTTTTGGCCTAATTTGTCTGGCCAGGACTTCTAGTCCTATGTTAAATAAAAGTGGTGAGAGTGGGCATCCTTGTGTTATTCCTGATCTAACAGTAAAAAATTTCAGTTTTTCACCGCTGAGTATGATGTAAGCTGTGTACTTGTCATATACGGCCTTTATTATGTTGAGGTATATTCACTCAGTACTCACTTTGATGACAGTTTTTATTATGAATGGATGTTGAATTTTATCAAATGCTTTTTCTGCATCTATTGAGGTGATCATATGATTTTTAGTGTTCATTTTGCTAATATGATATATCATACTTACTGATTTGTGAATACTGAAACATCTTTGCATCCCCAGAATAAATCCCACTTGATTATGATTTATGATTATTTTAATGTATTGTTGAACTTGGTTGGCTAATACTTTGTTGAGGATTTTTGCATCTGTGTGCATCAGGGATGTTGGTCTGTAACTTTTTTTTCTTGTAGTATTCTTGTATGATTTTGGTATAAGGGTGATGCTGGCCTTGCAGGTGGAGTTTTGAAGTGTTCCATCTACTTAAATTTTTTGGAAGAGTTTGAGAAGGACTGGCATTAATTCTTCTGTAAATCATTGGTACAATTCACCAGGTACACCATCTAGTCCTGGACTTTTCTATTTTGGAAAGATTTTTGATTACTAATTTTATCTTTTTACCAGTTTTAGGTCTATTCATACTTTCTATTTTTTCATGAGTCAGTTTTTTTAAAAATTAAATAAAATTTTATTTCATTTAAAATTTTTTTATTGAGGTACAAGTTGATTTATAATACTATTATACTAGTTTCAGATGTACAACATAGTGATTCACAATTTTTATCTCTCCAGAGTTGGCAGGTTATCTTTCTAGGAATTTATCTGTTTCTGTTAGGTTGTCCAATTTATTGGCATAAAACTGTTCATAATGATCTCTTATGGTCCTTTGTATTTCTGCAGTATCAGTTGTAATGTCTTCTCTTTCATTTCTGATTTGAGTCTCTTTTTTCTTAGTCATTCTGAAAGCTTGTCAATTTCGTTTGTTTTTTCTTAAAAACAGCTCTTAGTTTCATTGATTTTTCTCTCTCTCTTTTTTTTTTTTTTGGTCTGTACCCTTTTTCTACTCTGATCCTTGTTATTTTCTTTTTTCTGCTAAAGTTGACCTTTGTTTGTTCTTCTTTTCTAGTTCCTTGAGGTATAAAATTATATAGCTGGAATAAACTATATATTCCTGTGATGAGGGATGGATAATTTCAAATGACTTTTCTTTGAATTCACAGATTTTTTTCTTCTGCTTGATTATGTATATTGTTCATGCTATCACAATTTTTATTTTATTCATTGTAGTTTTAGCTGCAGAATTTTAAAAAATAATTTATTTTGTTTGTTGACCATTTTCATGTACTGTTTTCCTGATTTCATTGTCTGTCTTCTCTTGCAGCTCACTGTGTCTTTAAAACGATTATTTTGAGGGACTTCCCTGGTGGTCCAGTGGTTAAGACTGTGGTTTCACTGCAGGGGGCACAAGTTTGATCCCTGGCTGGGAATTCAGTTTCCACATGCCATGCAGTGTGGCCAAAAGTAATACTAATAAGAATTTTGAATTCTTTGCCAGGCAATCTGTTGATCTCCATTTCTTTGGGATTGGTTACTAGAAAATTATTGTATTCCTTTGATGGTGATTCACAGTATTTCTTTGATTTTTTTTTTTTATTATTTCTTAAAGTCTTGCATTGCTGTATTCACATTTGAAGAAGTCATCTCTTCCATTATTTACTGACTGACTTCAGGAGAGAGTACCTTCATCTGTTAGCACAGCTAAGAAATTCTGAGATTTTTAAAGACTTCTTCTATGAATATGCTCAATCTATACTTTGCGCTTCCTCTTAAGGAGGAATTCTAAAAATTGTATGCCTTTTCTTAATCCTGCAAAGGCAGACTGGGTGCTGAGAGCCCCTGGCCTCCCTCCTCTTAGCACTACCCTGAAACGCTGAAGTTTATGAATGCTTTTCCCAGTCCCACAGAGTTGGGATGACTTTCTGTGCTTGTTTACTAGCCATCTGCAAGGGCTAGCTCTCACTGTCCATAGAAGCTCATGCTGGGAGCCAGCCTGGGGAGGTTGTAGGTATGGCGGAGATGCACAGAGAGTTGAGAGTTCTCATGATCCAGCTAGGGTAAGGCATTCCCAGTGTCTCATGATTGGCCTTTTTGATAGAATCCACAGATCAGCTGGTAGGAAGAAGAGTGAAGCTGTTAGTTGTGTCCCTTTGATATAAGTACATCAAAGGGACACAATGGTGTCCCTGTGCTCCCAGCCTCCCCCAGTTGCACAGTCTTGCAGATCACTTCAGTAAACTGAGTTGGATGAGAAAGGAAAGCATCTCGTGGTCAGCATCCTGCACAGCTGGGAAAAGCAGGTACTCATTCACATGCTCTCTTCTTCTCCTGTGGGCAAAATCACAGGCTGCAGTGTTCTCCTCACACCAAGCCCTGCTACCTTGAGGGAGAGGTGATATGGGCAAAGTGAAACTCTTTATCTTGCCATTTTCAAAATATTTATTCTGATTTTTCTTTGGTGGTATTTTGGAACTTCTACACTGGATTCCTGGACTTCCACAAAAGTGCCTTCATCTATTCAGTTCAGTCCCAGTTCAGTTCAGTCGCTCAGTCGTATCCGACTCTTTGCGACCCCATGAATCGCAGCACGCCAGGCCTCCCTGTCCATCACCAACTCCTGGAGTTTACTCAAACTCATATCCATCGAGTCAGTGATGCCATCCAGCCATCTTATCCTCTGTCGTCCCTTTCTCCTCCTGCCCCCAATCCCTCCCAGCATCAGGGTCTTTTCCAATGAGTCAACTCTTCACATTAGGTGGCCAAAGTACTGGAGTTTCAGCTTCAGTATCAGTCCTTCCAATGAACACCCAGGACTGATTTTCTTTAAGATTGACTGGTTTGATCTCCTTGCAGTCCAAGGGACTTGCCAGAATCTTCTCCAACACCACATCTATTGGTGACTGCTAAAATGGATGTGGAACACCAAATCTACATATAAATGCCTCAGCAATTCGGGGCTCAATATTCTTAAAATTTTATTTTATTTAAAATTTTTCCAGTTTTATTGAGATGTAATTGACAATATTAGTTTAAGGTATACAACACAATGATTTCAGTGCAAAATGACTGCCACAAGTATAATTAAAGTTCATCACCAAAGTGTTGCAATTTTTTTCTTGTGATGAGAACTTTATTCTCTTAGTAACACTCAAATGTGTAATACAGTATTGTTAACTAAAAACACCATGGTGTATATTATATTCCAGAACTAATCTGTCTTATGAATGGAAATTTGTACCTTTTGACCATCTCCACTCCTTACTCCAAGTCTCTGGCAACCACCTCTGTTTCTTTGAGTTTTGTTTTTTGAAATTCCACATATAAGTGAGACTATACAATATTTGTTTTTCTTTGATTTCTCTTAGCATGATGCCCATCAAGTCCATCAATGTCACAAATGGCAAGATGTTCACTACATAGTCCTATACACTATTCCATTGTCTATATATGCCACATTTTCCTTATCCATTCCTCTACTGATGAAACTTGTTTCTGTGTCTTAGCTATTGTAATTAATGCTACAATGAACATGAAGATACAAATGCCTCTTTGAGATAGCTTTTCATTTCCTTTGGATATGATCCAGAATTGCTGGACCATGGGGTAGTTCTATTTTAAATTCTTTGAGGAATCTCCATACTGTTCTCCATAATGGCTGCACCAACTTACATTCCCTCCAACAGTGCACAAGTGTTCCTTTTTCTCCACATCCTTGCTAACACTTATTATGTTTGTCTTGATAACAACCATTCTAATAGGTGTGATGTAACATCTCATTGTGGTTTTGATTTGAATTTCTCTGATGATTAGTGATGCTGAGCAACTTTCCATGTGCTTGTTGGCCTTCTGTATGTCTTTGGGAAAATGTATCTTCGGTCTTCTGCCATGTAACATGAATTGTTACATAGGTGATAATCCAAGGTGTCTAGGGACAAAACAAGAGCTGAAAGAGCCAAGCAGACACTTCAGCTGTTGTCTACCACAGTGCAGATAGATTTAACCTATAAAAGCTAACTTGATTTGAATGAGACAAAAAGCTCTAGCTAGATAAATAGCTTGAATCTCTACAATATAGAGTTGTGGTTCCTCAACTACATCCCAGATTTAAGCTTTTTCTCAGACCCAGAGCCCTTCGGATAAAAAATGGTTTTGAGGAAGGACGCCACTGCTCTGCTGAAAATTCACACTGTGAATCTTTCTCCTAGGCTTCCCCCAAATAAGTACCACCATTTGCCAGTGTGATGGTGCACTGGGCTAAGGGAAATAACCAAATTTTTTAAATGGAGACAGCAGTTGTGAAATGATACTAATTACTGGAGTTTTAAAATGTCACAGTAGTTCACTAGTCAAATAGGGGTTTACGGAGGTCAGGTCACTAATGTAGTTATGGTTTGGGTCCATCTCAACAGGTCCAGTGAATTCCAAACCCAATCCATGGTTTTCTCTCCAGTTGCAGAAAGCATAATTGGAACAGACATACTTAACAAATGACAAAATCTCCATGTAGGCTCTCTAACCTATGGAATGAGAGTTATTATGGTAGCAAAAACCAAATGCAAGGCACTGTGTTTCTCCCTACCAAAATAAGAAACCAAAAGCAAAACCACATAGAAAGATGAGAAAGATTAATGTTGCTTGAAGGATGCAGGGATGGTGATTCTTATCTTCTTTCAGCTTGCTTCTCTGGCTTGTGCAGAAGACAAATAGCTTCTAGAAGATGAAAGAGGATTGTTCCAAATGATTTATTCAGATAGACCTCTAATTGAAGCTGTTGTTCATGTGTTGCTTCATTGCTGGAAAAAAATCAATACTTTCCCTGTATCTGCTATTCCTCTGGCAAATACTCCCCCGCCTTTATTCCTGTTAGTATGAACCACAAGATGCAGTTTTATTTCATTTGGAAGGATCAGCACTATACCCTCACTCTTCCACCCAAGGGTTATATTGTTTTTCTAACTCTCCGTCATAATCTAGTCCAAATTGGTCTTGATCTTCTTTGTTACACATGAATGGACACCACAGGATATTTGTGGTATCATGTTGATTGTCCATGGTGAATAAGAATTAGCAACTATTCTAGATATTTGATAAGATATATGCATATCAGAAGGTGGAAATAAATTCCACAAAATACAAGGGCTTGTTGTCTCACTAAATTCTAAGCATCCAGTGGTCTGGAGCATGTCCAGATGGAAATGGACAAGATGCTTCAAGTTGGAAAAATAGTTGCTGCATCTGACTTCTCCAAGCACTAACAGGTACAATGGATACCAGAGGCAACTCTGACTCACTGAGTTAACTTGAAAGAGTTCCACTCCTGAGTATTGCCCCAAAGAATAGAAGGCTCTGCAACAGGTCCAGGTTACCAAGTTGGTTGTTCTGCCCCTTGGGCCATATGGCCCAGCAGATCTATGCTATTTGAAGCATCTATCAGATAGGAAGCTGTATGGAGACTTCAGCAGGCAAATAAGGTTAATCAGAGTTTACAGGATTCCAAACAAAGCTATGTTATTACCTGCCAATAAATATTTGCCTTTTGGAAACAACACCTAGCTTGCCATTAGACTAGTAGAGACTTAATATGTGACCATGGCCACCAAGCTTGAACTGGTTCACCTTGAACTGGTGAAATGAGCTGCTCACCATGAATTGGATGTTGTCTGGTTCACTAATAGATAAAGTTAGCCATACAGATCTGTGGTAGATCTAAAATGGCATTAAGACATGTAAAACTGAATTTGAGTAGATTCTGAAAGCACAAAGAAATTGTATGAGGAAATGGTTAATATTCTTGGGGCTCTGATTTCTGCTACGTGGTCTTCTCTCAACTTGTATCTATGAGATCAAGTGGAGTTCAGTTCAGTTCAGTTCAGTCGCTCAGTTGTGTCCGACTCTTTGTGACCCCATGAATTGCAGCACGCCAGGCCTCCCTGTCCATCACCAACTCCCGGAGTTTACTCAAACTCATGTCCATTGAGTTGGTAATGCCATCCAGCCATCTCATCCTCTGTTGTCCCCCTCCCCTCCTGCCTCCAATCCCTCCCAGCATCAGAATCTTTTCCAATGAGTTAACTCTTCGCATGAGGTGGCCAAAGTATTGGAGTTTCAGCTTCAGCATCAGTCCTTCCAGTGAACACCAGGACTGTCACCAGTTGACTGAGGAGGGAAATGCTTGACCCTGGTTCACAGATACTTCTGCATGATGAGCCAGCATTAAGACAAAAATTCAGAGTTGGAGTACCATAGCCCTGCTCATGTATGACTCTGATGGTCAGGAGTGAAAGACAGTCTCAGTAGGCATAACTCTGAGCACTGACCTATTTTTATAGACTGGAAGAACTATACATTCAGACGTATAGATTTTCACTGACTCATTGGCAGTGGCTAATGATCTGGGGGGATGGCTGGGAACTTGCAAGGAGTATAATTGGAAAATCACCAATAAGGAGTCAAGGAAGATACTTGTAGGTAAATTTCTCTGAATGGGCACAAAATGTGAAGATAAATTGGAGGCCCTTGTAAATGCTTCCCAAAGGGCAATATCAGAAGATGCTAATAATCAAGTGGACAAGATGATCTGTTCCATGGATGTCAGTCAGCCTCTTCCAACAGTTACCCTTGTCCTTGCCCAATAGACTCATGGAGAAAATGGCCTTGTTGAAAGGGATGAAAGTTACTTATGGGTTTAGGAATATGGACTTCCACTCACTAAGGCTGACATGACTACAGCCACTTCTGAGAGCCCCACTTGCAAAATGCTGAGACTAACACTGGTTCCCCATTTCCTGGGAGGAGCATGTATCAGCCATCTGGTAACAGGTTGATTATACCAGACTACTTCTACCATGAGAAAATTACCTGTGTTCTCACTTGAATTTCACTTTGGATATGGATTTGCCTTTCCAGACCACAGAGCTTCTTCCATTACCACTATCCCTGGACTTCAGGGTACCTGATTCACCATCATGGTATCTGAAAAGATTGCTTCTGACCAGAAAACAATTTTACTTAACATCAAATGAGGTGTGTCAGTAGGGTTGTGCTCATGGAATTAACTTTTCTTACCATTTTCCCTTTTACCCAAAGGGATGAATCTGATAGAATGGTATGGGGGTTGGGGAGGGGACTTTTTGAAGACCCAGTTTTAGTGGCAACACTTTTCATGGCCCAGATAGATGTGTTCCACACCAAGATATAGTGAGATCTCTCTATCTCTTGGCCAGGATTCTCAGGTCCAAGAGAGAAAGGGTGTAAAAAAGAGTGGCTCTTCTATTACTCCTGGTAATCCAGTGGCGAATATTTTATTTTGTCTCAGCAATGATCATGTGACAAATTACAAAAACGATGGCAGTAGTTACAGGCATTTCACTCCTACCTTAAAATGAATATATACTAGTTCATTTTCTTTTCTTCCTCTATATTATTGCCCTAAGAACACATGTGAATGGTGGCTAACCTTATATTTCATTATTTAGGTTACAGAATTTCATTGCAGTTCTGTCTCGCTAAAAGAGAAACATCACTCAAAAATGGACAAAGTGACATGTGGGACTCTGTATCCTCCACTGGGGAGAGTCTAGGTGCATTGTTTGTTATAGGGAGTATCTTGCACCATCTGATCTTGGAACATGAGAACACAATTGCTACTTCTTTATGCAGAAGTTTTAAATATTGTTAAAGTATGTGTGCATGCATGCGAAATTACCTCAGTTGTGTCCGACTCTTTGGGACTCTAGCAAATGAATGCCAAATTGATGAGTGGACTGAGATAGTTTATACTCTGTTAACGCCTTACACTATATTATGTTTCCCTGCATCCTTTCCCCTGTATACTTCTGGGTTAGAGTTGGCCAAGAAAGTAGTCTGTGCACTGTTTGGAGGGCAGACTTCAAGCAGAAGCCATTATTCTGTGAAGGCCACCATGTTTACATGTGGTATCAGCAGAGAGGACAGCGGGCTCCAAATTGTCCTCACTCTCCTCTGCTGTGTTTCCAGTTCATTCCCCCAGTGTACAGCTTTTTTTTCCTAACTGTTGACCCTGTTGACAAACAATGGCCCCAGGGTCACCACCAGATGGTTGACAAAATACTGTCAAGGCACTTGCTACTCAGAGGCACATCTTCCTCTAGACATCCTCACAAGCCTTCCTTCTCCCTTCCCCAGGCTTCCTGTGGCAGCTGGACAAGGTGGCTTCTCAGATTATGTAACTGGTGATTTCTCTGATCCTCCAACTTCTCTCCTAAACCTTCACTTCCGCAGCTTCTTCTACAACTATTTAAGATATAGATCTTAAAAACCTCCTTTCTCATACATGATAGTGGTTCACTTTTCCCTCATCAAAACTTGACTAGTGAAAACAGAAATAGTTTTGATGGACTCTGAGGCTGTTCCATCTGTCCTTGAGACCCAAGAAGAGATGTTCTTGTACTTTCTGTATTTAGTCACTTAACCATTATTTGAATTCTATTTACAAATAAAAATATTTTTCCTAAGCTAACCTGTGTCGGTTTCCAGGTATTTGTGATTTAAAAATAAACTGTAACCAATACCCTATGGCAGTGTTAATAACAGATCTCTTGTATTCCTGCATGCCTGTGAGCTGACACACAGAACGCCAAACTCTTTTCACCAGTGTAAATGGAGCAAAACACTCTTAGAATATATTGTGGCTTCCTATGGTACACAGGGCAGGCATGCTTATTGCTCATTATAAAACACTTGCTTTCATTAATTCAGTGTTCTTTCCTGTTACGCAATCCACTGTGCAGTCATTATTTGGGCCTCTTTTCACTGCCTTGTGGGAACTGGGGCTCAAGAAATGAGGCAAAAATAATGATACTTTGGCTATTGCTATGAACAATAAACTGTCCTTTGTCACTGACCTAAAACATATGTGGGCTTCCCTGGTGGCTCAGATGTTAAAGAATCTGCCTGTAATGTAGGAGACCTGGGTTCGATTCCTGGATTGGGAAGATCCCCTGGAGAAGGGAACAGCTACCTACTCCAGTATTCTGGCCTGGAAAATTCCATGGACTGTATAGTCCATAGGGTTGCAAAGACTTGGACACGACTGAGGAACTTTCACTTTAAAAGACATGCTGTAATTTCATATATACTGCTCATTACACTTTTCAAAGAGAACAAGGTATATACCTATGATACAAAGTAACACTTTAATAAACAAGCAAATGAATTAGGTTCTGAAGATATAAACTCAGTTTCTTCTATCACAACAGTGTGATAAGTGCTTTAAATGTATGAGAAATCTTTATTTCTCATTTGTAATGACAAGCATTTGGTTAAGATGCTTTGGTTACAGTAACAGAAAAAAACTCTACTTAATGCAAAAAGGATAATTTATTAAAGAATTGTAAGGGTACCTCACCAAAGCTAAAAAAAAAAAAAAAAACAGTTAAAAACAGGCCTCAGTGATTGTGGCTAGTAACAGAAATCAAATCTGCTAACTTAAGCAAAAAGGGGAATTTATAATTAAGATATGAGGATGCCTTACTAAGCCAAGGGCAGGATGCAAGAAGGGCTGGAATGAGGGAATGGAGCACTGTTAGAAAGCCAGGGATCACATTCTTCTGATCTCTCATCTCTTTTCTTCACTTTGCAAATACTTCACTGCTCTCTTACTGCAGATTTGCTGTCCTTTTCTTCCTAAACCACAGAATGGGACATGGCAACCCAGAGCTCCCCAATTTATGTCTCCTCTATTCCAGAGATTAGTCAGAACAAGGCTAGAATCTGTTGTCTCTAACCCCAAATTTCTAGGGAAGCTTTAGAATCTTACCAGAATTAGAGATGACTTTCTTCTCTGGGATAGGCAGTAAGGTAGAAGTTGGTAGAAAACCAAGAAATAGAGACCAATTTTTTTTACCATTCTTTACAAACCTCTAACTTGAAATGGCTTATTTTGATTTAGGAATGGGTGTAGAAAGATATAGAGAGATATTTTCACAATCTAATCAACAGATATGATCAGATGCTTCAAAAGAGAGAGGTGTTCTAATCTTTTTAAATATCCTTTCTAGGAGAGAAGTGATGGACCTATATAATGCTACTACCATATTTGAGACAAGTTTTCTTTCATTTATTGTAATAGACATGATTTATCTCTTGGGAAGATATGCACAGGTCCCAGTATGAGTGTTTTAAGCACAAAAAGTAATGATATATTTCATTGTTTTTCCCAAGAGAAAGAAAAATAGGGCCTAATTACATGAAGAGTATTTATGAGAAAGAAAGAAAAAAAGATTAATTACAGGGTAGGTGTCAAAAATCCTTCGGAGCCATAAATTGAAATTTGACCAAGGGTTTCTCAGACTAGAGAGAAATTCTGGTTCATCCTAGCTTGAGTCAGGTGCTTATGAACATAACTACTTATATCTTCATCATAGTGGGGTAAGAGTCAGAGGTTCATTCAGAGAAACAGATACAGGATAGGGCAAAGAAAATTATTTTCTGTATTCTTCAGTGTTCCAGGCTCCCCTAGAGGAACAAAGTTATATTGCTTATGAAAATCATGGCGTAATAAGATTTAAAAGGTAGGTGATTGATGTATTTAAAAATCAGAATAGCTGATGGAAATATTCTGCCCAGTCTTACCCACACTGAAATAAAACTGAAAATACTTGTATATCCATGGCTGATTCATGTCAATGTATGACAAAAACCACTAAAATATTGTAAAGTAATTAGCCTCCAATTAATAAAAATAAATGAAAAAAAAATAATAAAAGTAATGCCATTAAAAAAAAACTGAAAATGTCAGAAGTATAAAGAAATGCTGCAAATGTTTTATTTAAAATGTATTTGTGATGAGGATTTCTTAAAGTATTTCACCTATGTGTTAAAATACATTTGTATTATTTATTATATCCTTTGATGAGATACAAGGAGTTAAACTTAATGTTTATGATATCACTCTACTTCTTCCTGTAATTTTGTTTCTACAAAACAAAATTGGAAAGGGAAGTAGGACCACTCTACAGTAAAGAACAAAAGAAATAATATTAGCATGGACATGTTAAGAGACTCAGAAGCTGGTATTTCAGTTTTAACTTTACATGATTTCAGGGTACACAAAGTTTCAAAAGAAAAAAGTCATTCAGTATTATGTTGAAGGTTTTGTATTTCAACCTCTGTATTTCTTCGTGTTAATATTTCCTTAAGGTTATCATCTTTTTGATCATCACAAAGTGTCATATTTAGTACATTTTCAGTACATTGTTCTAATGGAATGGTTGTCAAGTATGAAAATACTTTTTCCATTAGAGGCTCCTCGAGAAAAGGCATCGGAGGGCTCTTTTTCATTTGAGAATCATCAGAATACCAGTCATCAGCTATTTCTACACTCTGGCTATAATAAAAATCAGATGGTAATGTTGATAAGCTTAAGGTAACACTGCTGGGATTTGTTGCCGAGCTAGACTCTGAGGGGTCACAAATGACTTTTTTCGTTGCAAGGCAGAAATCATCTTTAGAATAACCATTATTTGCTGTAAAAAAAAAAAAAACAGATTTACTATGAATATTACATATGCATGAGCCAAATCTTAATATAAGGATAATGTTACTTTCAAAAATTCATACTCTTTTTAGGGTTTTTAGGAACAGAATAATGCAACAGTGAAAATTCTAATTTGCTATCAACATCTACACAATGTTAAATATATAAAGGGGAATCAGTAATGTTTTCATGATAAACCAGAGTAGAAAAATCTATTCTAAATAAAATCAACTTGTCTTAACAAGAGAAGATTATAAACAGGCTAGAAAGCTCAGTTCTGGAATGTCCCTTAAAATTAGAAATGGCAGATAGTTTAACTATTTAGGGCTAAATATTATCTTATTTAAAAAATAAACTTTGGCTCAGAAAACTCAAACAGAGGCTTTGTATCAACTAGAGGGGTGGGATGCGAAGGGAGATGGGAGGGAGGTTCAAAAGGGAGGGGATGTATGTATACCTATCGCTGATTCATGTTGAGGTTTGACAGAAAACAAAATTCTGTAAAGCAATTATCTTTCAATTAAAAAAAAGAAAAGTAAGAGAAAAAAAATAAAAAATAAATTAAAAAATGTCTCCTTAAGCAGATATATTGGGGCTTCCCTGTGGCTCAGATGGTAAAGAATCTGCCTGCAATATGGGAGACTCGGGTTTGATCCCTGGGTGGGGAAGATCCCCTGGAGAAGGGAATGGCTATCTACTTCAGTATTCTTGCCTGGAGAATTCCATGGACAGAGGAGCAGAAGCCTACAATTCATGCGGTCAAAGCAACTAAATTAAAAATGTTTGTCCACCATGGGCTCAAACTGGCTTTATACCAATTAAAGTAACAACTAAATCAGCATTCATATATAATGCCTTAGAATTTACACAGCAGTTTGATATACTTCCAGATCTCATTTATCCTTTCAATTACTACTCAAGGTAGTTATCAGCCCTACTTCACAAAAGATATTACTGAGACTGAGACTTAGAGAAATGAGTCACCAAAATCAGATACAAAACAGACTTTGTTCTAGATCTGTGTTACTCTAAATCCTATGCTTCTCCTATTACATTATTTCTGCTGTACAGTTGCAAATAAAAATGTTAAGTTTTAGAAAACATCACATTTACAAAATATCCTAAACTATCTTTTGTGATATTTTACATAATTTTGATGTGAATATGTAACATTAATTTTTAAAGCTGTTTTAAATACCTTATTACATTCTATATTCAGCATTTCTAAAATTATGCAGGAGAGTAAGGCTTTGAGGTACTAAGTCAATATCTAAGGGGTTACAAAATGCTCATGCCTTTTGACTCTCCATCACGTCTCTATGGCATTGACTCTGATACCTTTGGGTATAAATAAGAGGCAAAAAAAAAAATTAAAATTTCACATTTTAAGATAGTACACTGCAAATTTTTTTTCTAAAAAATTTCTAAAAAAATGCTTATTCATATACTAATAAATAGATATTTCCCTTGAGTTTTCATGATTTTAAAGATATTTAGATATTTAGTATATATTTAAGATAGCCTCTTGATTCTTTAAAATGTGAATTGCTAAAAGTTGATTATGATTTATCCTAATAAACTGTTGAGAAAAAGTACCTTTTATACATGCTGTTTCCTTTTTTCTTTGCTCCTCCTACATAAAAAATATTATTTGTATTTTAAAAATTAATAGTTTTTAAAAATTACTTGATATATACTTATTTGATAATATATGTTAACATCATAATCAAATTTTGATAGAATCATGTTTTTTCCATGATATGAATTTATCTCACCAAACTATATTGACAGGAAAGAAAATGTGTTGAGGTATCATCTGAAAAGAATGTGAATTGGCTCAAGAAGGCAGTCTCCAGGATAGGGAATGAAGGGTGAAATAGAGTTCAACAGGATTATTTCTCTCTACTCTCACTAACTTAGAGTCGCTTGGTTAGAAGGAGTGATGACAAAAAAAGTAATTACAATTCCTAGACTTACTCATCCTATTAACTAATAACAACAAAAAAGTAAATTCTGGCTTTCATAAAAATGTGACTATTTTGAAGTCAATAAGACATCTGATCAAAAATACATTTCAGATATGTTCTGGAAAGTGTAGTGGTGTAGTAATTCTCAAACTTAGGACATCAGACTCACCCAGTATGTTTATTAAAAATGCAGTTTCTTAGACATAATATCAGACCACTAAAACAGATTATCAGGCAGTAGGGATTACGAGTATCTATTGTAAACCACTCTATAAGTGATCAGATTCAGTTTTTCCTTAAACTACTAGATAAATGATGAGCTAATGCATAGAGTGTTTGGTATGCAGTGGGTGAAGATAGAGAGACAACACTGTCTCCAGTTACAGGGAACAGTGTTGGTACTCTGTGCTGACCTTCATTGTGCTGTTTGCCAAAAAGGCTTGATTAGGAAATACACACACACACACACACACACACACACACACACACACACATATATATGGAATATACATATAGATAGGATAACACATAAGCACATTTTTGGGAATCTACTTTACTTTTTGATCATTTTCACTTTTTATTAATACAAATGTCAGTATAGGCTCCTGACTTACCTTGCCGGGATCTAGAATCAAGTCAATATTCCCACATGGGCCTGCAGTTTAATCTAAGAAGTTCTAGAATCAAGTTCTGGACTATTCTATGCTCATGCCTACACACGGGCTTCCCTGGTGGTTCAGTGGTAAAGAACCCATCTGCTAATGCAGGAGACACGGGTTTGATCCCTGGGTGGAGAAGATCCCCTGGAGAAGGAAATGGCAATCCACTCCAGTGTTCTTGTCTGGAGAGTTCCATGGAGAGAGGAGCCTGGTGGGTTATAGTCCATGGGGTTGCAAAGAGTTGGAGATGACTGAGAGACTGAACAACATATAAATTATATCTGAAACTGCTTTTCAGACTTTCATGTGCCTATGTATTAGCTGCGGGAGCTTGTTAAAATATAGATTCTAACTCAACAGGTCTCGGGTGGGGTCTGAGATTCTGCATTTCTAACAGGTTCCCAGGTAGTGCTGATATTCTTGGTATGGGAACCATAGAGTAAGGTCCTCAATGTATTAAAATTCTACCCAAAATAGGGAATGACAAAATAGGCATTCTTATATGCTAAATATATAAATCACTAGACCATTCAGGTATGACCTAAATCAAATCCCTTAGGATTATACAGTGGAAGTGACAAATAGACTCAAGGGATCAGATCCGACAGTGCCTGAAGAACTATGGATGAAGGCTTGTGACACTGTGCAGGAGGCAGGGCTCAAGATCATCCCCCAGAAAAAAAAATGCAAAAAGGCAAATTTTTTGTATGAGGGGGCCTTACAAATAGCTGAGGAAAGAAGAGAAGTGAAAGGCAAAGGATAAAAAGAAAAGTACACACATTTGAATGCAGAGTTCCAAAGATTAGCATGGAGAGATAAGAAACAATAGAATGGGAAAGACTAGAGATACCTTTAAAAAAATTAGTGATACCAAGGGAACATTTCATGCAAAGATGGGCTCAATAAAGGATAGAAATGGTGTGGACCTAACAGAAGCAGAAGATATTAAGAACAGCTGGCAAGAATACATAGAAAAACTGTACAAAAAAGATCTTCAAGACCCAGATAATCACAATGCTGTGATCACTCACCTAGAGCCAGACATCCTGGAATGCGAAGTCAAGTGGGCATTAGGAAGCATCACTATGAACAAAGCTAGTGGAGGTGATAGAATTCCAGTTGAGCTATTTCAAATCCTAAAAGATGATGCTGTGAAAGTGCTGCACTCAATATGCCAGCAAATTTGGAAAAGTCAGCAGTGGCCACAGGACTGGAAAAGGTCAGTTTTCATTCCAATCCCAAAGAAAGACAATGCTAAAGAAAGTTTAAACTACAGCACAATTGTACTCATCTCACACTCTAGTAAAGTAATGCTCAAAATTCTCCAAGCCAGGCTTCAACAATACATGAACCATGAACTTCCAGATGTTCAAGCTAGATTTAGAAAAGGCAGAGGAGGGACGTCCCTGAAGGTCCAGTGGTTAAGAATCCGCCTTGCAATGCAGGGGACCGGGGTTCGATCCCTGGTCGGGAAACTAAGATCCCACATGCTGAAGGGTAATTAAGCCTGAGTGCTGAAACTCGAGAGTCCGTATGCGGCAATGAAAGATTCCACATGCCGCAACTAAGACCCGACGCAGCTAAATAAATAAATTAAAAAAAAAGAAAAAAGAAAAGGCAGAGGAACCAGAGATCAAATTGCCAACATCTGTTGGATCATTGAAAAAGCAAGAGAGTTTCAGAAAAACATCTACTTCTTCTTTATTGACTATGCCAAAACCTTTGACTGTGTGGATCACAATAAACTGTGGAAAATTCTGAAAGAGATGGGAATACCAGACCACCTTACCTGTTTCCTGAGAAATCAGTATACAGGTCAAGAAGTAACAGTTAGAACTGGACATGGAACAACAGACTGGTTCCAAATAGGGAAAGGACTACATCAAGGCTGTAGACTGTCACCCTGCTTATTTAACTTCTATGCAGAGTACATCACGCAAAATGCCAGGCTGGATGAAGCACAAGCTGGGATCAAGATTGCCAGGAGAGATATCAATAACCTCACATATGCAGACGACACCACCCTTATGGCAGAAAGTGAAGAAGAACCAAACAGCCTTTTGATGAAAGTGAAAGAGGAGAGTGAAAAAGTTGGCTTAAAGCTCAACATTTAGAAAAGTAAGATCATGGCATCTGGTCCCATCACTTCATGGCAAATAGATGGGGAATTAGTGGAAACAGTGGTGGACTTTGTTTTTGGGGGGCTCCAAAATCACTGCAGATGGTGACTGCAGCTATGAAATTAAAAGACGCTTGCTCCTTGGAAGATAAGTTATGACCAACCTAGAGAGTATATTAGAAAGCAGAGACATTACTTTGCCAACAAAGGTCTCTCTAGTCAAAGCTATGGTTTTTCCAGTAGTCATGTATAGATGTGAGAGTTGGATGATAAGGAAAGCTGAGCACCGAAGAACTGATGCTCCTGAACTGTGGTTTTGGAGAAGACTCTCGAGAGTCCCTTGAACAGCAAGGAGATCCAACCAGTTCATCCTAAAGGAAATCAGTCCTGAATAGTCATTGGAAGGACTGATGATAAAGCTGAAACTCCAATAGTTTGGCCACCTAATGCGAAGAACTGACTCATTGGAAAAGACCCCGATGCTGGGAAAGATTGAAAGCAGGAGGAGAAGGGGACTATAGAGGATGAGATGGTTGGAGGGCATCACTGACTCGATGAACAAGAGTTTGAGGAAGCTCCAGGAGTTGGTGATGCACAGGGTAGTCTGGTGCACTGCTGTCTGTGGGGTTGCAAAGAGACAGATACGACTGAGCGACTGAACTGACAGATATAAATAGGTACAATTTTTCTAGAGGGCAATTTAACAAATCCACTTCTAGAAAATTATTATGCCAGGTAAATAATTTTGGATTTACGTTAATACCCAGTTACCAGAATTTTCATCACAACACAGTTTAGCATTTTTAAAGTCTACAATGTAAAATTTTAAGAGTAAGTAAATATTTAAATATATAAGGATATATAGATATTAGTAAAATGAGTATTCTTTCAAAAATGATACTATAGCTCAGAAGTAAGTAAAACTCTAAAAATGACTGGGATATATAAAAAAGACAGAGGAATAATCTTGAACAAGTGGCTCACTGGCTAAGTTTAGGAAAATTTGAGCAACAAATTAATAATAGTGATGGATTATAATCTGCTAAATAAAATAGAAATCCATGAATCTATACTGATAATAAAGCAGAAATAGATGTTTTTCTGGAATTCTCTTGCTTTTTCGATGATCCAGCGAATGTTGGCAATTTGATCTCTGGTTCCTCTGCCTTTTCTAAAACCAGCTTGAACATCTGGAAGTTTACAATTTACATATTTTTGAAGCCTGGCTTGGAGAGTTTTGAGCGTGTGAGTGAATTTACTAGTGTGTGAGATGAGTGCAACTGTGTGGTAGTTTGAACATTCTCTGGCATTGCCTTTCTTTGGGATTGGAATGAAAACTGACCTTTTGCAGTCCTGTGGCCACTGCTGAGTTTTCCAAATTTGCTGACATATTGAGTGCTGCACTTTCACAGCATCATCTTTTAGGATTTGAAAAAGCTCAACTGGAATTCTATCACCTCCACTAGCTTTGTAGTGATGCTTCCTAATGCCCACTTGACTTCGCATTCCACAATGTCTGGATGTCTGAGTGATGTCTGAGTGATCACACCATCACGGTTATCTGGGTCATGAAGATCTTTTCTGTACAGTTCTTCTGTGTATTCTTGCCACCTTTTCTTAATATCTTCTGCTTCTATTAGGTCCATACCGTTTTGATCCATAAATGAGCACATCTTTGCATGAAATGTTCCCTTTGTATCTCTAATTTTCTTGAGGAGGTCTCTAGTCATCATGTGGCCAAATTATTGGAGCTTCAGCTTCAGCATCAGTTCAATGAACATTCAGGACTGATTTCCTCTAGGATTGACTGGTTTGATCTCCTTGCAGTCCAAGGGACAGATCAATTAGATGCACTGAAAACTGGAAAGCCTACAGCCAGATTGGTCAACAAAAAAAAAGTGGAGCAACTTTGAGGAGATGCCTCATGTCCAAGGCAAAGGAGAAGCCCCAGCAAGACAGTAGGAAGAGCGAAATTGCATTTAGAATCAAACCCCATATTTGCCAGAGACGGTCAGAGGGCTCAAACAAACTTTGTGCCCACCAGGACCCAGAGACCCCACAGAGACTGAGACAGAACTGTGTTTGAGTGTCTCCTGTGGAGGTCTGGGTCAGCAGGAGACTGCCACATAGGCAAGGGCTCTGGGTGAGCAGACTTGGGTGTGGCATAAGCCCTCTTGGCGGAAGTCGCCATTAACCCCACCACAGAGCTGCTAGAACTTACACTGGACTGGGGAAACAGACTCTTGAAGGGCACAAACAGAACCTGTGCACACCAGGACCCAGGATGAAGGAGCAGCGACCCCACAAGAGACTGACCCGGACTTGCCCATGAGTGTCCAGGAGTCTCCGGTGGAGGCGTGGGGCAGTGGTGGCCTGTTGCAGGGTTAGGGGCACTGAGTGTAGCGGTGTATGCATGGAACCTTTTGAAGAAAGTCGCAATTATCATCTTTAACTAAGCAAAAATGGCTATCTGAGGAGGCCTTACGAATAGCTATGAAAAGAAGAGAAGCAAAAAGCAAAGGAGAAAAGAAAAGATATACCCATTTGAATGCAGAGTTCCAAAGAATAGCAAGGAGAGATAAGAAAGACTTCCTCAGCGATCAGTGCAAAGAAATAGAGAAAAACAATAGAATGGGAAAGACTAGATGTCTCCTCCAGAAAATTAGAGATACCAAGGGAACATTTCATGCAAAAATGGGCTCAAAAAAGGACAGAAATGGTATGGACCTAACAGAAGCAGAAGATACTAAGAAGATGTGGCAAGAATACACAGAAGAGCTATATAAAAAAGGTCCTCATGACCCAGATAATTATGATGGTGTGATCACTCACTTAGAGCCAGTATCCTGGAATGCGAAGTCAAGTGGGCATTAGGAAGCATCACTATGAACAAAGCTAGTGGAGGTGATAGAATTCCAGTTGAGCTATTTCAAATCCTAAAAGATGATGCTGTGAAAGTGCTGCACTCAATATGCCAGCAAATTTGGAAAAGTCAGCAGTGGCCACAGGACTGGAAAAGGTCAGTTTTCATTCCAATCCCAAAGAAAGGCAATGCCAAAGAATGTTCAAACTACCACACAATTGCACTCATCTCACATGCTAGCAAAGTAATGCTCAAAATTCTCCAAGCCAGGCTTCAACAATACGTGAACCATGAACTTCCAGATGTTCAAGCTGGATTTAGAAAAGGCAGAGGAACCAGAAATCAAATCGCCAACATCTGTTGGATCATCAAAAAAGCAAGAGAGTTTCAGAAAAACATCTACTTCTTCTTTATTGACTATGCCAAAATCTTTGGTTGTGGATCACAACAAATGGCGGAAAATTCTTAAAGAGGTGGGAATACCAGACCACCTGACCAGCCTCTTGAGAAATCTGTATGCAGATAAGGAAGCAACAGTTAGAACTGGACATAGAACAACAGACTAATTCCAAATAGGAAAAGGAGTATGTCAAGGCTGCATATTATCACCCTGCTTATTTAGCTTATATGCAGAGTGCATCATGAGAAATGCTGGACTGGATGAAGCACAAGCTGGAATCAAGATTCCTGGGAGAAATATCAATAACCTCAGATATGCAGACGACACCACCCTTATGGCAGAAAGTGAAGAAGAACTAAAGAGCCTCTTGATGAAAGTGAAAGAGGATAGTGAAAAAGTTGGCTTAAAACTCAACATTCAGAAAACTAAGATCATGGCATCTGGTCCCATCACTTCATGACAAATAGATGGGGAAACAATGGGAACAGTGAGAGACTTCAGTTTTTTTGACTCCAAAATCACTGCAGTTGGTGACTGCAGCCATGAAATTAAAAGACACTTGCTCCTTAGAAGAAAAGTTATGACCAACCTAGACAGCATATTAAAAAGTAGAGACATTACTTTGCCAACAAAGGTCTGTCTAGTCAAAGCTATGGTTTTTCCAGTAGTCATGTATGGATGTGAGAGTTGGATGATAAAGAAAGCTGAGCGCCGAAGAATTGATGCTTTTGAACTGTGGTGTTGGAGAAGACTCTTGAGAGTCCCTTGGACTGAAAGGAGATCCAACCTGTCCATCCTGAAGGAAATTAATCCTGAATATTCACTGGAAGGACTGACACTGAAGTTGAAACACCAATACTTTGGCCACCTGATGCAAAGAGCTGACTCATTTGAAAAGACCCTGATGCTGGGAAAGATTGAAGGCGGGAGAAGAAGGGGATGACAGAGGATGAGATGGTTGGATGCCATCACCAATTCAATGGACATGAGTTTGAGTAAACTCCGGGAGTTGGTGATAGACAGGGAGGCCTGGCGTGCTGCAGTCCATGGGGTCGCAAAGAGTCGGGCACGACTGAGTGACTGAACTAACTAACTAACTACAGCCAGCACTGGCCACCAAAAAAGGGACCAATTCTTCTCCACAATAACACCCAATCACATATCATACAACTAATGTTTCAAAAGTTGGATGAATTGGGCTACAAAGTTTTGCCTCATCTGCCATATTCACCTGATCTCTTGCCAACTGATTACCACTTCTTCAAGCATCTTGACAACTTTTTGCAGGGAAAAATGCTTCCACAACCTGCAAGAGGCAGAAAATACTTTCCAAGTTTGTTGAATCCCGAAACAGGGATTTTTGCAAGACAGGAATAAACAAACTTATCTCTCACTGGCAAAAATGTGTTGATTTTAATGGTTCTTATTTTGATTAATAAAAAGCTGTTTGAGACTAGTTATAATGATTTAAAATTCACATCTGAAACTACAACTACTTTTTAACCAACCTAGTATAAACAACTCAAATATCTTTCAACTGATAAATGGATAAACAAAATATGATATACAATGGAATATTACTTGGCCATGAAAAAGAATAAAATACTGATATATGTAATAATAAGGATGGACCTTGAAAACATTATGCCAAACGAAAAGGTATATACGAGAGACCCTATATTGCATATTTATAAGAAATTCCAGAATAAACAAATCTATAGATATAGAAAGTAGACTAGTATTTGTCTAGGCCTAGGAGGATTGGAGGAAAATGGAGGGTCAGTGATTGCTAAGGGTATGGGGTTTCTTTTAGAGGTGATAAAAGTATTCTAAATTGATTGTGAAGGTTGTTCTACAACTCTGTGAATATCTAAAAATTTCTGAAGTATACACTTTAAAAAGGCAAATTATACATTATGTGAACTATACCAGTAAAGCTGCTAAATATAAAACAAAACAACTTAAAGCTAAGAAGCTTTTAGAAGAAAATTTAGAAGCAAATTCTTGTGACCTAGGGTTAGGCTAAGAGTTCTTGGATATGACACTAAAAGCATGATCCAAAAATGAAAAATGTATGACTCAACAACAAAAAGGCAAACAACCCAATTGAAAAATGAGCAGAAGGCCTAAACAGACATTTCATCAAGGAAAAAACAAAGATGGCTAGTAGGCACATGAAAAGATGCTCAATACTGCTAATATTAGAGAAATGCAAATCAACTACAATGAGGTACCATCTCACACCAATCAGAATGGCCATCATTAAAAAGTCTACAGTAACAAATGCTGGAGAGGATATGGGGAAAAGGGAACCCTCCACTACACCGTTGGTGGGAATGTGTGAGTTGGTACAGCCACTGGTAGAAGACAGTATGAAAGCTTCTCAAAAAACTAAAAACAGAATTACCATATGATCCAGCAATTACACTCCTGGGCATATATTCAGACAAAACTATGGTTCAAAAAAGTACACACACCCCTATGTTCATAGGAGCACTATGCACAATAGTCAAAACATGAAGACAACTTAAATGTCCAATGACAGATGAATGGATAAAGATGACATGGTACATACATACAACGGAATACTACTCAGTCATAAAAACAATGAAATAATACCATCTGCAACAACATGGATGCAACTAGAGATTATCATACTAAGTGAAGCAAGTCAGAAAGAGAAGACAAATACCATATGATAGTACTGCTATGTGGAATCTAAAATACGACACAAATGAACCTATGAAACAAAAACATAATCACAGACATACAGAGCAGACTAGTGGTTGCCAAAGGGGAGGAATTATGAGGGAGGGATGGTACGGGAGGTTGGGGTTAGCAGATTTAAGCTTTCATACATAGAAGAGATAAACAACAAGGTCTTTTTGTATAGCACAGAGGACTATATTCAATATACTATGATAAACCACAATGGCAAAAAATATATTAAAAAGAATGTGTATATATGCATAACTAAATCATTTTGCTATGACTTCCTAGGTGATGCAGTAGTAAAGAATCCACGTGCCAATGCAGGAGATGAAAGAGATGTGGGTTCAATCCCTGGAATGGGAAGATCCCCTGGAGTAGGAAATGGTAACTCACTCTGGTATTCTGGCCTGGAAAATTCTATGGACAGAGAAGCCTGGCAGGATACAGTCCATACAGTCTCAAAGAGTCAGAGAGTACAGAGCGACTGAGCACACACTCACACACAAATATGTATAACTAAATTACTTTTCTGTATAGCAGTAATTGAAACAGCATTGTAAATCAACCATCCTTCAATAAAAACAAAGCAAAAAGGAAAAATGGATAAATAAAAACTTATGCTTTGCAAACTCCTCTGTTGACAAGATGAAAGCACAAGTCATCAATTGGAAAATATTTGTAAATCACATATCTGACAAAAGAGACTTGTATACAGAATATACACTCTAAATTAATCAGAAAGATAATCCAATTAGAAAATGCACAAGAAAGCTGAAGAGACTCTACCAAAGAAGATACATGATGGCAAATAAAAATATGAAAAGCTGTTCAACATCATTGCCCATTAAAGAAATAAAAATTAAAATCACTAAACATATTTAAATGGACTTCCCCAGATGGCTCAGTGGGTAAAGAATCCATCTGTAATGCAGGATACACAGGAGACATGGGTTCGATCTCTGGATCAGAAAGATGCCCTGGAGGAGGAAATGGCAACCTACTCCAGAGTTCTTAACTGGAAAATTCCATGGACAGAGGAACCTGGCAGGCTATACTCTACGGGGTTGCAAAGAGTTGAACACGTCTGAGGAAATGGCATACCCACAAACAAATTTAAATGGCTAACATTTAAAATGCTAAGTATCAAATGATAACGAGGATGTGGAAACATGATTCTCTTACACATTACTGGTGGGTATGTAATATGGTACCATCTGCAAATCAATCTGGGAACTTCTTTTAAAAGTAATCATATTGGGACTTTCTTGGTTGTCCAAATGTTGAGAAGCTGCCTGCCAATGCAGGGGGCATGGATTTGATCCCTGGTCTGGGAAGATTCCACATGCCACAGGGCAACTAAGTCTGTGCGCCACAAGTACTGAGCCTGCATGCCCTACATCCTGTGCTCTGCAACAAAGAGAAGTCACTGCAGCGAGAAGCCCATGCACAGCAACTAGAGAATACCCTCAGCTCACTGCAATTAGACAAAGCCCATGCACAGCACGAAGACCCAGCAAGACAAAAAAAAAAGTATACACTTACTGCATGATCCAGCAACTACATTCCTGGGAATTTATTCTAGAGGAACTAGAACTAATGTTTTCAGAAAAGCCTGTACACAAACAATCATGGCATGCTTATCTTGTAATAGCTCACAACTAGGAACAAATCAAATATTCCACAGTGGATAAATGGTTAAGCAAACTGTGGTATATCCACACAATGTTATACTACTCAGCAATTAAAAAAGAAAAAATATTGATACATGCAATGCTATGGAGGGATGTTAAGGGCATTATGCTATGTGATGAAAACCCAAGCTCAAAAGGCCATAAAGCTATAGGATTCCATTTATATAAAGTTCTAGAAATGAGGCAATTAGAGAGATGGAGGACAGAATCACAGGTTAAGGAAAAGGAGGGAGGGTGTGACAATAAAGGCTAGTATGAAGGAGTTTCTTCATGGTAATGGAACAGTTTTGTATGTTGATTGTCATGGTGGTTATACAAATCTATGTTATGATAAAATGTCATAGAAATATATACAAAAACAACAAAGAGTAAGTACGTGCAAAAATTGGTAAACTTTGAGTTAGGTCTGTAATCTAAATTTTCTGGTTTTGATAATGTATACTTAAAAGTATACTTTTCATAAAGTATACTTATATAAGGTGTTGTCATTGGGCAAGTGGGTAATTAGTATATAGGGCATCTTTGTAATTTTTTTGGAACTTTTGATTTTCAATTCGGAATAAGATAAAATAAATCAATTGTATTTATATTTACCAACAACAAAAATTGGGAAATAAAAAATTTAAATCAATACTACTTATCATAGCATAAAAACACCTATAAATAGGGCTTCTCTGGTGACTCAGTAGTAAAGAACCCACCTGCCAAAGCAGGAGAGATGGGTTTGATCCCTGGTCTGGGAAGATCTCATATGCTGCAGAGCAACTAAGCCTGTGCACCACAACTACTGAGCCTGTGTGCCTCAACTACCGAGGCCCACGTGTCCTGGAGCCTGTGCTCCACAACGAGAAGCCACTGCAGTGAGAAGCCCATGCACCATAAAGAACAGCCATCCCTGTTGCCACAACTAGAGAAAAGCCCGCACAGTGGTGAAGACCCAGTGCAGCCAAAAATAAATAAAATTATATTAAAAATACCTATACTTACAAATAAATCTAAAAAAGAAATGTGAAGGATTTCTATACTGAAAACAATGAACTAAGATAAAAGATTAGCTCAATAAATCAAATTAGTAAGTTTAAAGAAGTCAACAATAATATCCTCATAGATTAGAAGAATCAATAATATTAAGATATCCATTCTTCCTAAGTTGACTTATAGATTCAATGTTCAGTCCAATAAAAATTCAAGTAGGCCTTTTTAAAGAACTAAACAAGCTGCTTTCTAAATTATATGGAAAAACAACGCACCTAGAGTAGTCAAAATATTCTTCAACAAAGAAAAACAAAGTTGGAGGATTTATTATACTTGCTTCCATGACATAACACTACAGTAATCAAGACAGAAGAGTATTGTTTAAGAACAAATAGTTCTCTAAAAAGAATATAGAGTTCAACAAATAACCCAATACATATAGAGTAGATTGATTTTCATTCAAAGTGACTAATTAGTTCAATGGGAAAAGAACGTCTTTTTAACAAAATTTTCTGGAACAATTGCATATGCAACTTGACCTGTACTTCACAGACCTAAACATAAAACCCAACACTATACAGCTAAGACAAAAGAAAATATAGACTATTTTTGCAAACTTAGACAGGTAGATATTTATTAGACAGATACAAATTTCTTTTACCATGCCAGGTATTTTTCCAAGAAAAATACCAAAAGGTTTTACTAAAAGTACACAAATATTTACAGAAGCCTTACTCATACTAGACAAAAACTGAAAAAAAAAACTCAAATGTCCCTCACTAAGAATACATAAACACGTTATTATATAATCACACAATGGAATTGTTGTTCAGTCGCTAAGTTGTGTCCAACTCTTTGTGACCCCATGGATTGACTGCAGCACATCAGGCTCCCCTGTCCTTCACTGTCTCCCAGAGTTTCCTCAAATTCATATCCATTGAGTCGGTAATGCTATCTAACCTTCATCTGCCGCCCCTTTCTCCTTTTGCCTTCAATCTTTTCCAGCCTAAGAGTATTTTTCAATGAATCAGCTCTTTGAATCAGGTGGCCAAAGTATAATAGAACACTACTTACCAATAGAAAGAACAAAGTTTTAACATATAAATTAACATAGATGAATCCTAAAAATTTGTATTAAGTGAAAGCCGTATGTAAAATGTATATATTATACAATTCCATTTGCATGAAATCCAGACACAGATTAAAACTAAACTTTGCTGATATAAATCAGAAAGTGCTTGCATGGAATGGTTAGAGGAACTGACTGGAATGGGACATACGGAAACTTTTTCAGGTGTAAATATATTCTGTATCTTGTTTTTAGTGTTGTTTAAATACATATACAATAGTGGAACAGCTAAGGTCTTGCATTCTATTGCTGGTAATTATACATCAATAAAATATTTTAAAAATCATATCAAATGTGACTTCAGTGGTATTCTTCCCCCCAAATCCATAAGTAGTATAATAATGAGAAAAAATCAGATAAATCCAAATTGAGGAACACTGTACAACATACACGACAGTACTCCTCAAAGTTATAAGGCTCACATAAAAGAAGGAAAGATGTAGATACAGTCACAGAGTGGAAGAAATTAGAGATAAATGCAGTGTGTTATCCTGGATTAGGTCTTGAAGGAGCAAAAGGAAATTCATATAAAAGCTGGTGAAACCCAAATAAAGTCTGGAACTTGGTTACTAGTGATGTATCAATGTTGGTTTCTTCAGTTCAGTTCAGTTCAGTTGCTCAGTCGTACCTAACTCCTTGAGACCCCATGGACTGCAGCACGCCAGTCTTCCCTGTCCATTGCCAACTCCCAGAGTCTACTCAAACTCATGTCCATTGCATTGGTTTCTTAGTTTTGACAAAAATATCATGGCAAAAAGATTTTTAACATTGGGGGAAATAGGTAAAGTACAAGACAATTCTATACTGTATTACTTTTGTCACTTTTCTATAAATCAAAAACCATTCCAAAATACTTTACTTAAAAACCATATCATAAAAACATAAAAAATGTTTTCCAATAATAAAAACTAGTATAGGCCAGGAAAGGATTGGACTGGGAGTTTAGAATTAGCAGATGCAAATTGGTATATACAGAATGGATAAACAGCAAAGTCCTACTGTATAGTACAGGAATCTATGCTCAATATCCTGTGATAAACCATAATGGAAAAGAATATGAAAAAGAATGAAAAGAAATGAAATGAAAAGAAAAGAATATGAAAAAGAATAAATACATATATATAACTGAATCACTTTGATGTACAGTAGTAATAAATATAACACTATAAATCAACTATACTTCAATGAAAAATGAACTTTAAAAAAAGCTAGTATAAGATGTGCAAGATTTTAAAGCTTTATTTAAAGATATTAAAACCAGGTTTTCTCAAATTGATCTAAAATTGCACTAGAGTTTCCCTCAAAATCCCAAAAGAATATTAGTAAGTGCTACTAGGTAATTGAGCAAACATATGAGAAAAAGTGAAACTGGGTTGCTATTTATACCAAACACAGAAATAAATTCTAGATTGATTAAAGATCTATATAGTCAAAACAATATAACTCTTGGATGACAACATAGAAGAGTATCTTTATCATTCTGCAGTAGGGAAAGAAATAAATAATAAAGGAAAGGGCTGAGAAATTAGATTACATTAAAAGTTAAAGAATTTTTTTGTTCATCAAAACAAACCATAACATAGTGAAAACAAAAACAGAATCAGACTCAGAGACATAGAAACTAACTTATGGCTACCAAAGGGGAAGAGTTGAGGGGGTAGGGAGGAGGGATAAATTAAGAGTATGCGATTGGAGACTGGTGTGGAGATCATAAAGGCGGGAAGCCTTGGAGGCGGGGGTGTGGTCCTAAGATGGCAGAGGAATAGGATGGGGAGACCACTTTCTCCCTGACAAATTCATCAAAAGATCATTTGAACGCTGAGCAAATTCCACAAAACAACTTCTGAATGCTGGTGGAGGACACCAGGCACCCAGAAAGGCAGCCCTTTGTCTTCAAAAGGAGATGTTTTATCATTGGTGCAGTATGGATGGAGAAGTCTTGAGGCTACTGTAAGAATACGACTGAAAGCCAGAGGCAGGAGGCTTAAATCCAAATCTTGAGAACACCAGAAAACTCCTGACTCCAGGGAACATTAATTGACAAGAACTCATCCAAAAGCCTCCATCCCTATACTGAAACCAAGCTCCACCCAAGAGCCAACAAGTTTCAGAGCAAGACATACCAAGCTAATTCTTGAACAACACAGGAACATAACCCTAAGCATTAAAATACAGGCAGCCAAAAGTCACACCAAACTCACAGACACCTCAAAACTCACTACTGGACACTTCATGTAAGAAGAGGTTCAGCTCCACCCACCAGAACACTGACACAAACTTCCCTAACCAGGAAACCTTGACAAGCCACTCGTCCAACCCCACCCACAGGCAGGAACCTCCACAATAAATAGGAACCACAAACTTCCAGCATACAGAAAGGCCATCCCAAACACAGCAATCTAAACAAGATGAAAAGGTAGAGAAATATTCAGCAGGTAAAGGAACATGATTGGTTTGGTCCACCAAACCAAACAAAAGAGGAGGAGATAGGGAGTCTACCTGAAAAAGAATTCAGAATAATGACAGTAAACATGATCCAAAATCTTGAAAACAAAATGGATAAATAGTCTAGAGACAAAGATTGAAAAGATGCAAGAAATGTTTAACAAGGACCTAGAAGAAATAAAAAAGAGATAATGAATAATGCAATAACTGAGATCATAAACACTCTGGAGGGAACCAACAGTAGAATAACAGAGGCAGAAGATAGGATAAGTGAGGTGGAAGATAGAATGGTGAAAATAAATGAAGCAGAGAGGAAAAAAGAAAAAAGGATTAACAGAAATGAGGACAATCTCAGAGACCTCTGGGACAATGTCAAAGGCCTCAACATTTGAATCATAGGAGTCCCAGAAGAAGAAGACAAAAAGAAAGGATGTGAGAAAAGACTTGAGGAGATAATAGCTGAAAACTTCCCTAAAATGGGGGAAGAAATAGCCACCCAAGTCCAAGAAACCCAGAGAGTCCCAAACAGGATAAACCCAAGGTGAAACACCCCAATTTACATATTAATCAAATTAATGAAGCTCAAATACAAAGACCAAATATTAAGCAAGGGAAAAACAACAAATAACACACAAGGGGATTCCCATAAGGATAACAGCTGATCTTTCAGTAGAAACTCTTCAAGCCAGAAGGGAATGGCAGGACATACTTAAAGTGATGAAAGAGAAAAAACTACAACCCACATTACTGTACCCAGAAAGGATCTCATTCAAATATGAAGGAGAAATCAAAAGCTTTACAGACAAGCAAAAGCTGAGGAAAATTCAGCACCACCAAACCAGTTTTTCAACAAATGCTAAATGATCTTCTCTAAATAGGAAACACAGAAAAGGTGTATAAACTTGAACCCAAGACAACAAAGCAAATGGCAAGAGAATCATACTTATCAATAATTACCTTAAATGGGTTGAATGCCCCAACCAAAAGACAAAGACTGGCTGAATGGACACAAAAACGAGACCCTTGTATATGCTGTCTACAAGAGACCCACCTCAAACCAAGGGACACATACAGATTGAAAGTGAAGGGCTGGAAAAAGATATTTCATGCAAATGGAGACCAAAAGAAACCAGAAGTAGCAATACTCAGATAAAATAGACTTTGAAATAAAGACCGTGGAAAGAGACAAAGAAGGACACTACATAATGATCAAAGGATCAATCCAAGAAGAAGATATAACAATTATAAAAATATATGCACCCAACATAGGAGCACTGCAATATGTAAGGCAAATGCTAACAAGTGTGAAAGGGGAAATTAACTGTAACACAATAATAGTGGGAGACTGTAATACCCCACTTACACCTCTGGATAGATCAACTAAACAAAATTAGCAAAGAAACAGAAACTTTAAATGATACAGTGGATCAGTTAGACCTAATTGATATCTATAGGACATTTCAAATCAAAACAATGAACTTCACCTTTTTCTCAAGTGCACGTGGAACCTTCTTCAGGATAGATCACATCCTGGGCCATAAATCTAGCCTTGATAAATTAAAAAAAAACTGAAATCATTCCAAGCATCTTTTCTGATCACAATGCAGTAAGATTAGATGTCAACTACAGGGAAAAAACTATTAAAAATACAAACACATGGAGGTTAAACAACACGGTTCTGAATAACAAACAAACCAAAGAAGAAATCAAAAAAGAAATCAAAATATGCACAGAAACAAATGAAAATGAAAACATAACAACCCCAAACCTAGCACTTAAAAGCAGTGCTAAGGGGAAGGTTCATAGCATTACAAGCTTACCTCAAGAAACGAGAGAAAAATCAAATAAATAACCTAACTCTACGCCTAAAGCAACTAGAAAAAGAAGAAATGAAGAACTTCAGGATTAGTAAAAGGAAAGAAATCATAAAAATTAGGGTAGAAATAAGCAAAATAGAAACAGAGGAGACTATAGCAAAAATCAACAAAGCTAAAAGCTGGTTCTTTGAGAAGATAAACAAAATAGACAAACCATCAGCAGACTCAACAAGAAAAAAAGGGAGAAGAATCAAATCAACAAAATTAGAAATGAAAATGGAGAAATCACAACAGACAACACAGAAATACAAAGGATCATAAGAGACTACTATCAGCAACTATATGCCAATAAAATGGACAACTTGGAAGAAATGGACAAATTCTTAGAAAAGTATAACTTTCCAAAACTGAACCAGGAAGAAATAGAAAATCTTAACAGACCCATCACAAGCACAGAAATCGAAACTGTAATCAGAAATCTTCCAGCAAACAAAAGGACCAGACAGCTTCACAGCTGAATTCTACCACAAATTTAGAGAAGAGCTAACACCTATCCTACTTAAACCCTTCCAGAAAACTGCAGAGGGAGGTAAATTTCCAAACTCATTCTATGAGGTCACCATCACCCTAATACCAAAACAAGACAAAGATGCCACAAAAAAAGAAAACTTCAGGTCAATATCACTGATGAATGTAGATGCAAAAATCCTTAACAAAATTCTAGCAAAGAGACTCCAACAACACATATTAAAAAGATCATACATCATGACCAAGTGGGCTTTATCCCAGGGATGCAAGGATTCTTCAATATTCGCAAATCAATCAATGTGATACACCACATTGACAAACTGAAAGATATAAACCATATGATTATCTCAATAGATGCAGAGAAAGCCTTTGGCAAAATTCAACTTCCATTTATGACAAAAACCCTCCAGAAAGCAGACATAGAAGGAATATACCTCAACATAATAAAAGCCATATGTGATAAACCCATTGAAAGCATTCCCCCTAAAGTCAGGAAGAAGACAAGGATGCCCACTCTCACCACTACTATTTCACATAGTTTTGGAAGTTTTAGCCACAGCAATCAGAGAAGAAAAAGAAAGAAAAGGAATCCAGATTGGAAAAGAAGAAGTAAAACTCTCACTGTTTGCAGATGACATGATCCTCTACATAGAAAACCCTAAAGACTCCACCAGAAAATTACTAGAGCTAATCAATGAATATCGTAAAGTTGAAGGATATAAAATTAACACACAGAAATCCCTTGCATTCCTATGCACTAACAATGAGAAAACAGAAAGAGAAATTAAGGAAACAATTCCATTCATCATTGCAATGAAAAGAATAAAATACTTAGGAATAAATCTACCTAAAGAAACAAAAGACCTATATATAGAAAACTATAAAACACTGATGAAAGAAACCAAAGATGATGCAAATAGATGGAGAAATATACCACGTTCATGGATCAGAAGAATCAATATAGTGAAAATGAGTATACTAACTAAAGCAATCTATAGTTTGAATGCACTCCCTATTAAGCTACCAACGGTATTTTTCAGAGAACTAGAACAAATAATTTCACAATTTGTATGGAAATACAAAAATCCTCAAATAGCCAAAGCAATCTTGAGAAAGAAGAATGGAGCTGGAGGAATCAACCTGCCTGACTTCAGACTATCTACAAAGCTACAGTCATCAAGGTACTGGCACAAAGACAGAAATATAGATCAATGGAACAAAATGGAGAGCCCAGAGATAAATCCATGCACCTATGGACACCTTATCTTTGACAAAGGAGGCAAGAATATACAGTGGAGAAAAGACAATCTCTTTAACAAGTGGTGCTGGGAAAACTGGTCAACCACTTGTAAAAGAATGAAACTAGAACACTTTCTAACACCATACACAAAAATAAACTCAAAATGGATCAAAGATCTAAATGTAAGACCAGAAACTATAAAACTCCTAGAGGAGAACATAGGCAAAAACTCTCTGACATAAATCACAGCAAGATCCTCTAGGACTCATCTCCCAGAATATTTTAAATAAAAGCAAAAATAAACAAATGGGACCTAATTAAACTTAAAAGCTTTTGCACTACAAAGCAAACTATAAGCAAGGTGAAAAGACAACCTTCAGAATGGGAGAAAATAATAGCAAATGAAGCAACTGACAAAGAATTAACCTCAAAAATATACAAGCAGCTCATGCAGCTCAATTCCAGAAAAATAAATGACCCAATCAAAAAATGGGCCAAAGAACTAAACAGGCATTTCTCCAAAGAAGACATACAGATGCTAATGAACACATGAAAAGATGCTCAATATCACTCATTATCAGAGAAATGCAAATCAAAACCACAATGAGGTACCATCTCACACCAGTCAGAATGGAGGCTATCAAAAAGTCTACAAACAATAAATGCTGGAGAGGGTATGAGGCAAAGGGAACCCTCTTACACTGTTGGTGGGAATGCACACTAGGACAGCCTCTATGGAGAACAGTATGGAGATTCCTTAAAAAAACTGGAAATAGAACTGCCATATGACCCAGCAATCCCACTCTTGGGCATTCACACCGTGGAAGTCAGAACTGAAAAAGACACGTGTAGCCCAATGTTCATCGCAGCACTGTTTACAATAGCCAGGACAAGGAAGTAACCTAGATGTCCTCAGCAGATGAATGGATAAGAAAGCTGTGGCACATATACACAGTGGAATATTACTCAGCCATTAAAAAGAATGTATTTGAATCAGTTCTAATGAGGTGGATGAAATTGGAGCCTGTTATACAGAGTGAAGTAAGTCAGAAAGAAAAACACCGATACAGTATATTATTGCATATATATGGAATTTAGAAAGACAGTAACAATGACCCTATATGTGAGACAGCAAGAGACACAGATGTAAAGAACAGTCTTTTGGACTCTGTGGGAGAAGGCGAGAGTGGGATGATTTGAGAGAATAGCATTGAAACATGTATATTATCATATGTGAAACAGATCGCCAGTGCAGGTTTGATGCATGAGACAGGGTGCTCAGGGTTGGTGCACTGGGATGACCCTGAGGGACTGGATGGGGAGGGAGGTGGGAGGGAGGTTCAGGATAGGGAACACATGTACACCCATGGCTGATTTATGTCAATGTATGGCAAAAACCACTACAATATTGTAAAGTAATTAGCCTCCAGTTAAAATAAATTAATTTAATTAAAAAAAAAACAATTATTAAAAAAAGTATGGTATTAACGGATATACACCACTATATATAAAATAGATGGACAACTAGAATTTAATGAATAGCACAGGGAACTATATTATTATCTTCTAATAACCTATAATGGCAAAGAATCTGAAAATTTAATGTATAATAAATATATGTATATAAGCTGAATCACTTTGTTGGATACCTGAAAGTAACACAATATTGTAAGTCAACTATACTTGACTTTAAAAAACAGTGAAAACAAAAGCCAAAAGTGGATGAAGGTATCAAAATTCACATAACTGGAAAAGGAATAGGTATCCATTTATATAACATTTAAATTTATAAATTTATATTAATATAATAATTATATAAAATATAATTAATATTTATATTAATATAAACTTTTAAAATTTCATAAAAAAGATAAATAGAAAAAGGGGTAAAAAATCTGAACAGGCATTTTACATAAGAGAAATTAGTAATGGCCAATGATCTTTAGAAAAGACAATCACTTAATTTTTTAGCAGGAAAATACAAATTAACACTATAGTGAGATATCAAGAGAATGAGAAGACAGGACACAAACTAGGTAAAAGTGTTTGGAAAAGATATATCTGATAGAAGATTGTTATTCAAAATGTACAAAGAACTCCTAAAACTCAACAATAATAAAACGAACAACCCAATTAAAAATTGAGCAAAAGATCTGAACAGACACCTCACCAAAGAAGATATACAGATGGCAAATGAACATATGAAAAGATTATAAGCATCATATATTATTAGGGAAATGAAAAATAAAAACACAAAAACAATTACATGCCTATTCAGTTCAGTAGCTCAGTCGTGTTCAACTCTTTGCGACCCTATGGACTGCAGCACGCCAGACCTCCCTTTCTATTACCAACTCCCTGAGTTTACTCAAACTCATGTCCATTGAATTGGTGATGCCATCCAACCATCTCATCTTCTATCGTCCCCTTCTCCTCCCGCCCTCAATGTTTCCCAGCATCAGAGTCTTTTCAAATGAGTCAGCCCTTCTCATCAGGTGGCCAAAGTATTGGTGTTTCAACTTCAACATCAGGTTCTCCAATGAACACCCAGGACTGATCTCTGTTAGGGTGGACAGGTTGGATCTCCTTGCAGTCCAGGGGATTCTCAAGAGTCTTCTCCAACACCATAGTTCAAAAGCATCGATTCTTCAGTGCTCAGCTTTCTTCATAGTCCAACACTCACATTCCATTCATGACTACTGGAAAAACCATAGCCTTGACTAGATGGACCTTTGTTGGCAAACTAATGTCTCTGCTTTTCAATATGCTGTCTAGGTTGGTCATAACTTTCCCTTCAAGGAGTAAGCGTCTTTTTATTTCTTGGCTGTAGTCACCAACTGCAGTGATTTTGGAGCTCCCCAAAATAAAGTCTGTCCCTGTTTCCACTGTTTCTCCATCTATTTGACATGAAGTGATGGAACCAGATGCCATGACCTTTGTTTTCTGAATGTTGAGCTTTAAGCCAACTTTTTCACTCTCCTCTTTCACTTTCATCAAGAGGCTCTGTAGTTCTTCTTAGCTTTCTGCCATAAGGGTGGTGTCATCTGCATATCTGAGGTTATTGATATTTCTCCCAGCAATCTCGATTCCAGCTTGTACTTCCTCCAGCCCAGCGTATCTCATGATGTACTCTGCATATAAGTTAAATAAGCAGGGTGACAATATACAGCCTTGACGTACTCCTTTTCCTATTTGGAATTAGTCTGTTCCATGTCCAGTTATAACTGTTGCTTCCTGATCTGCATACAGATTTCTCAAGAGGCAGGTCAGGTGGTCTGGTATTCCCATCTCTTTCAGAATTTTCCATAGTTTATTGTGATCCACAGAGTCAAAGGCTTTGGCATAGTCAATAAAGCAGAAGTAGATGTTTTTCTGGAACTCTCTTGCTTTTTTGATGATCCAGCGGATGTTGGCAATTTGATCTCTGGTTCCTCTGCCTTTCCTAAAATCAGCTTGAACATCTGGAAGTCCACAGTTCACGTATTGCTGAAGCCTGGCTTGGAGAATTTTAAGCATTACTTAACTAGTGTGTGAGATGAGTGCCATTGTGCGGTAGTTTGAGCATTCTTTGGCATTGCTTTTCATTGGGATTGGAATGAAAAGTGACCTTTTCCAGTTCTGGTGAGTTCTCCAAATTTGCTGGCATATTGAGTGCCACACTTTCACAGCATCATCTTTTAGGATTTGAAATAGCTCAGCTATATGTATATGCCTATTACAATGGTGAAAATACAACACTGACATCACTATGTCATGGTGAGGATGTGGAGCAACAGAAACTCTCATTTGTTGCTGGTGGGGATGCAAAATGGTACAGCTACTTTGTCAGGCAGTTCAGTAGTTTCTCACAAAATTAAACACCTCTTACCAGTTACTCCAGCAATCATGTTACTCAGTAGTTACCCAAGTAAGTTGAAAATATATGTCCATACAAAAATTTGCACACTGAATGTTTACAGCAGCTTTACTCATACTTGCTAAAACTTGAAAGCAACCAAGATATCCTTCTGTAAGGGAGTGGATAAACTGTTGAGGTAGATCCATACATTCTATGCTGATAAAGGTCCACATAGTCAAAGCTATGGTTTTTCCAGTAGTCATATATGGATGTGAGAGTTGGACCATAAAGAAGGCTGAGCACTGAAGAATTGATGTTTTCAAACTGTGGTGTTGGAGAAGACTCTTGAGAGTCCCTCGGACTGCAAGGAGATCAAACCAGTCAATCCTAAAGGAAATCAATCTTGAATATTCATTGAAGGACTGATGCTGAAGCTGAAGCTACAATACTTTTGGCCATCTGATGTGAAGAGCCAACTCACTGGAAAAAGACTCTGATGCCAGGAAAGATGGAAGGCAGGAGGAGAAGGGGATGACAGAGGATGAGATGGTTAGATGATATCACTGACTCAATGGACATGAGTTTGAGCAAACTTAGGGAGATGATCAAGGACAGGGAAACCTGGTGTGCTGCAGTCCACGGGTTTGCAAAGAGTCGGACACCACTAACCAACAACAGATCCATACAATGGAATATTAGTCAGTGCCAGAAAGAAATGTGATGTGAAGTCTTGAAAAGACAGAGAGCACTTTAAATGCATATTAATAAGAAAAAGAAGCCTGAAAAGGCTACATTCTGTATGATTCCAACTATACAACATCCTAGAATAGGCAAAAACATGGAAACAGCTAAATGACTACTGGCTAGATGATCCTTCCTTTGAACAAGCATGGAACAAGATCTTTAGGGTAGTAAAACTATTGTGTGTGATGCTATTAATATAAGGTTGCCCACATATCTCTCTCCGTCTATCCCTGTTTTTCTGTGTGTGTGTGTGTGTATGTGTGTGTGTGTTTCTGTCACTACATACACGTCAAAACCCATAGAATGTAGGATTCAAGAGTAAATTGTAACAGACAATGGACTCTGGGTGATGATGTCTCAATGTAGATTCATCAGGAGTAACAACTGTACCACTGTGCAGGATGTTGATAGTAGAGGAGGTTGTACTTGAGTAGGGGTAAGGAGTATATGAGAATGCTATACTTCCTCCTTAGTTCTGTTGTAAGCCTAAAACCTCTTGGAAAAATAAAGTCTACTAAGAGAAAGCTATAGTGAGATACTATTACACATCCATCAGATTGTTAAAAACTTAGTAGCCTAAAAATATCAGGTCTTGTTGATATGGAGCAATTCTAGCAATTTTATATGCCTTAGGGGAATGTATGTTGACAGAACTACTTTGGAAAATAATTTGAATTTATCTAATAATTTTAAACATGCGCAAATCCCATGAGTCAGTGATTCCAATGTTAGGTACATTCACCATGGAAATTTCCTTAAAAAAACAGCTGAAAACAATTTAAATGTTTATAACATAAAACTTGACATACTCATATAACAGAACACCACATAATAAAAAAAAACAATGAATAATCAGTATATGCACCAATCTGGATGAGGCTCAGAAATATAACAGAAAAAGGAAGAATATATTAGACATGGAATCCAAAAACATTAATAAAACATTGTTTAGCTATACCATAGTTTTAAATTTCTACTGGTGTCTCCCTTGTTTTACTTTGTCCGTACAACACTATTTTGATACCATATAACAGAAAACTAATTATGTGTCAGTCTTTTCCACTTGTACTACACTAGCACTTTGAAGGCAAGGTTCATATCTTACTATTGACAGGGAGGGCCAAGAGCTCAGAATGTAATGAAGCCTTAATAAACCCTTGTTAAACTGCATTTAATTTCAATTAGTTGGTTTGATTAGATTTTTTGGTTATCTGAGTATCCTCTTATCTCCAAATCTCTTTCTTTTCATAGGCTTGGCAATTTTGCTTTGCTTTTGTTACTTCATTTATCTTCAAGCCTATAACAACTGCAATATGGGGAATGCAGGTTCTCAAGCTAGAGATACAGGGAAGCAACTACAGGAGGCATTTTCACTTAGCCTTTCAATTTCCTATAATATAAACTCTAACTAGTTTGGGTAATTTAAATTTAGCTCCACGTTATTGTCCCTCAAATTTAAAAACAGTAGTGGATAATTAAAATAAAGACAAAAATGCTAATGACATGGTGTCACAAGAAATTATTTGAAAAGATTGCTATAAAATATTATACACTACCTGTGACTGGAATCTTCCAGTATGAAAATTACGAGAAATAAAAACACACTGAGGATGAGATTTAATCTTCGCCTTTGAAGGTCTTTGTCTGCATCTCTCATCAACTGCTTTAAATTTAGAGTCTTGAAATATTTCTCTGAAAAATATTTTATACGGAACATTTTTAAACATGAATTATAAAACAAAATCACTGTTTCCAACAGTTCTATATAAATGGTTTAAAATCAGCATATATTATTACATATTTACTTTCAAAAGTGCAAATCAACTTATATATTCTCTTCTCATATGTTACTGATTTCACAACACATATTTTGTTCATAGAATGTAAATTAAGCTACTTCCTCATAGGGTTAATATTTCCAGTTTGAAGATCAACCATTAGTTTTTTATAATCTTCTCTCTCTGGCTATGAGATAATCAACTTTAAAGTCAATTAAGCTTTTCATAGATCTGCCTTTAATGGCATAGGAAATTAAATGAATGAAGTTCATTGGCCATTTTTATATTTAATAATATCTCTGGCAAAAGTAAGTAGAAGGAAACTGAATTGAAACTAATGACTTACAAGGGAAGAATACTTGTGGCCTTTATGCATGCAGCTGCATTATTTCTAAATGAATGAAACTCATTGGCCATTTTTATATTTAATAACATCTCTGGCAAAAGTAAGTAGAAGGAAACTGAATTGAAACTAATGACTTATAAGGGAAGAATACCTGTGATCTTTATGCATGTAGCCACATTATTTCTAAAATAATGAAATAGCAAGTAAAACTCCAGCTGACTGAAGACAGTTAAGTATAAAGGATTGTAGTTTCTAACAGTAATTCTAGATTTAATTTAAAATATAATGCTGATTTCCATTTCTTTTTTCTGAGGTACTAGAAATTTTCCAAATTAATTCAAGAGATCATATTATGTTACTTAATACAGAATTAACAATTAAAAGCCATCACTTATTGAATTCAATTTACTTAACAAATATATACTGAGTACTTACTATGTGCCAGGCATTATGCTGGGTGTTATATACAGTGGCAGGGAAGAAAAAGCACAGCCACTACCCTCATGGAACTGTCACTGTGCTCACGGAGCTTAAACACTAGCAACGAAGACAGATAGTAATAAAACTAACACAAGAAAATGAAAAAATTACAACTATGGGAAGCATTATCAAGGAAAACTACCCACTACTCTGTGTGTACATAAGAAAGGGAATTAACCTGATTAGAAAGGTCAGGGAAGGTTTTTCTGAGGAAGAAATGATTGAATTAGGCATCTGAAGAAATGGGAGCGGTTATTAGATAGAAAGAGTGGAGGAGGGGAGATGTAGGAGTAAGAACATTCTAGTCAGAGATTATCAAGTACAAAGACCTAGTGGCCACATTAGGACAGTGTAGCAGAAGTACAGAAAGCAAGAGGGAAAGTGGGAAATGAAATTTGAGAATATGCATGGGGAGACCATGGAGGGCCTTAAAAGTCTATTGTTTTATCTTTATCCTAAAATCAATGGGATGTCCTTCACAGTGGGAATGGGGTGGAAGTGTAGGGTGACTTGATCAGATCTGCATTTGGAAAATATCTGGCTGAAGTGTGGAGAAGAGATTAAACGATGTCAGTAGTGAAGGTAAAGGTCAGTTATAACTCCTACTGGAGGAGTCTATGTGGGGGATAAGGTGGTGGCAAAGGTAATGGAAAGAAATGGATAGATTTGAACAATTTATGAGGTAAAATAAATAGAACATGGTGATGGTTCAAGTTTAGTAGGGGTGCGAAAGAGAGGAGGAGATATCAAACATGCTATCCATGTTTCAAGGAAGCACAAAACAATCTTTCCTTGGACTTTTCTGGTGGGAAAGTGGATAGGAATCCGGCTGCCAATTCAGGGGACATGGGTTCGATCCCTGGTCTGGGAAGATTCCACATGCTGCAGAGCAACTGAGCCCGAGCACTACAGCTGCTGAGTCCAGGCTCTAGAGCCCATAAGCTGCAACTACTGAAGCATATGTGCCTAGAGCGGGTGCCCTGCAACAAGAGTGGAACTAGAGAAAAGTTCGAACACAGTAACAAAGACCCTGTGCAACCAAAAATAAATAAATAATTTCTTAAAATAGATGTTTAAAAAAAAATTCTTTCTACGTCACATTTTCTTCCAGTTTCTGCCCCTTTTAGCAACTCCTCTACACACCCCTGCCGAAAAAAGCTTCTTAAAAGAACGTATGTATTCATTTTAATTTTCTTACCTCCTGGTTTTACTCAAAAGTAAGTTTCTGAACCCATCACTCTACCAAAACTATTCAAGGCTACCAGTAACTTCTATATTGCTAAATCGAAAAATTATTTCTCTATCCTAATTTTTCTCAACTTCTTAAGCACCTTTAACATAACTGGTCATCGCCTCCTTCTTAAAACATTTTCTAATTTTGACTTCCTTGACACCACATACCTTTCTGCTTTTCCTTCTCAGATGTTGTTGATTCTTCTTGCTCTTTTTCTAGCTTTCTAAATGTTGGTGAGCTGAAGAGAACAGTCATACAGTCTTCTCTTTCAAAAATCACTACCTGGTTAGTCTCATCCAGTTGTATGACTTTAGATATCCTCCATACATTGATAACCTAAATCTTTAGCCCTGACTTCTCTCCTGAAGTTCATACATGTATATCCAACTGTTTGTTTAACATTTTAACTTGGATGTCTCATAGGCTTTCAAATTTACTTCCAAAATACAACTCCTAGTTTATCACCACTCCCTCAATTTGTGCCCCCCCTACCATTACCTCCTCATCTCAGTAAATGGCATGATTAA
Organism: Muntiacus reevesi; assembly: GCF_963930625.1. Classification (NCBI taxonomy): domain Eukaryota; kingdom Metazoa; phylum Chordata; class Mammalia; order Artiodactyla; family Cervidae; genus Muntiacus; species Muntiacus reevesi. The sequence continues at coordinate 153,956,924 of NC_089249.1, forward strand.
ATACTCAGCTGCTCATGGAAAAAACGTAGGTGTTAGCATTATCTCTGCCATTTCACTTATCTTTCTTTGCTTCATCCAATCCATCAACAAGACCTCCTAATTTTACCTGCAAAATTATCCCCAATCCAACTCCATTTTTTTCATATCCTCTGTTTCCATATTAGTCTAAGACACTGTCATCCTTAATCTAGACTGTGCAGTAGCCTCCTAACTTGCCTCTCAGATTTTATTCTTACTCCATTAAAATACAGAAGTCAGAGAGATATGTAAGAAAAATATTTTAAAAATACGAATTAAAACTCTCATACCTTGCTGAATGGGAGTGTAATTCCACCTTGGAGAACTGATTAGCAGTTTCTTATAAATCTAATCATAAGATCCAGCAATTCCACTCTTAGGTATTTACCCAAGAGAAGTTAAAAACATGTGTACAAAAAGATTTACAGAAGAATGTTCATAGCAGCCATATTCCTAAGAGTTAAAAATTGGAAGTGATCTAAATGTCCATTAACTGAAAAATGGAAAAGCAAACTGAGATATATTTATACAATGAAAAGAATGAAAAGATAAACTCAACAACATAAATGAATCTAAAAAATATTATGCTGAGTGAGAAAAGCAAATGTAAAAAGTCCATTTATATGAAGTTAAAAAATGGGTAAAATTTATCTACGGAGATAAAAATCAGAATAATGACTGCTTCTGGGTCAGAGGTGGGGAGTAACTCCTGGAAAAGAGGATGAGAGATCCTTACAGGATGATAGAAAAGTTCTGTGTCTTCAATGGGGTTGTGATTACATGGGAATATATTTGTTGAAATTCCTCATTATATATTTAAAATCTGCATCTCAAATTTTTAATAAAATGTAAATCATCTATAGGTGGCACTGTAGTCTTTAAAATGGGGATAATATTACTGAAACTTCATGGGGCTGCTATGAAGTCTAAATGAAGATAAGAACATATAAAGCACTTAGAACAGTATGTAGTAAATACCTGATTTTAGCTGTGATAATGATGATAATGCCATTCTCTTGCTTAAAACCTTCTGATGGCAGAAATAATAAAATCTAAATTCCATGTTCTTGCCTACAAACTCCTATGGGATCTGACCCCTATCTACCTCTTTAATGCCATCATTATTTCCCTCTCACTTGATCTATTCACATTTTCTGTTTACTGAACAATACCAAGATCATTCCCACTTGAAATCCCTGTACTTACTATTCCATTAGCATAAAGAAAAGCTCTTGCACAGGGTTATCACATGTCTGGCTCCTTTTTTAAGCCAAGTTTCAGATTAAATATTATTCACTGGAAGACGCATTCTCCTCACCACTTTGTTAATTATCTGTTTCCTCTCAGTGGCACTGCAAGTGTTCACAACTATATCTTTAGTACCCTGAACAATGGCAGGCACCCAATAAATATTTGTTGAAAGAATGGATTAGTGAATAATTTCTGGTTTTCTGACTTATGCAAGTGAGTAGACAGTATATATTCATTTGCTGAGATAGGAAATACTGGAAGACTGTGTGGGAAGATTACATTTTTTAACATGAGCCAAAGCAAATACCGAACCAATTAAATAATGAAAAACACCAAATTTTAGGGGTGAAAGGAACTGAGGTATCAAGTTTCTTATTTCCATCTCTGGCAAAAGACTACACTTAGACCATACAAGAGCATTCTGTCAGCTCTTTTCTTAAATTATCTCCTAAAGAAACAGAGTCTTTTTCTTTCAGTAATTTTTTTAATCTCTAAATTAGTAATCAAAAATTTAAAAAATTTTCTAGCCTTTTATTATAATTCAAACTCATGTCTTTTACAGAATAAAACACATCTCATTATTCCTTAAAACTTTCATGCTTGAAGATTGCTACTATACTACTTGGACTATTATACTACTAGGACTTCTCTGCTCAGGCTACTTTAAACAAGTAGTTTTCTCCCCAGTCAAATTATAAAATGTCTTTAGAGTTATTTAAGTTTAATATCATTTGAGGAAATCTTTCATCGAATTTTTAAAAGAAAAAAGTCAAATGCTCTAAAAAATCTTACCTTCGTTTGCAAATCAGGAACCACAAGGCTGATGCCAAAGCAAAGAAACCAATTCCCAAAGTAACAGCACCAGCAGCCAGAAAATAGGTTAAGTGGTTAAAAAAACCTATGCAAATAAATTATGAAAGATTATTTCATGCATGTATCTTCATTCTCTATGTAAAATTAAATGCCATAATATTTCAAATGGTATTACATAGTGTAGTGTTTAAGATATTAACTAGAAGGTTGGGGGACCTGAATTCTAGTCCTGTGTAATTCTAATAAATTTCAAGATCCTGAGTTTGAGAATTACATGGGGGCTAATGAAGATAAGACTGTAGGGCACATTTCTTTGACCCTGCTAAAATTAGAGACCTAGTTTGTTGTTTTATACAGCTGTTACCCCCTTTTTTCTTATCTAGTTTTTTCCCTTTCGAATCCAGCTGTGAATTTTTATGCTATTTTTCCAGCACCATCCTTTGTAGCTCTCCAACATAAGACAATTTCCATTTTAAGATTTTTATTATCAATCACTACCAGGAGGGAGATAAGGATGGTAAAGGCCAAATACGAGGAATTTTTCAAGATCTTAGAAATCTTTAAACATTTTATCTCTATCTCAGAAACAGTAAAGGGTCATAGCCAAAAGATAAATAAAAGCAATGTAAATAATAACATATCACAGGTTTATAAGTGGAAAAGCTTATGGGAATTAGATGATATAACTCTTTCATTTTACATATGGTAAAACTGAAGCCTAGGTGAGAGGAGCAAGTGAAGTTAGGTCAAGCAGCAAATTAAAGGCAGTCCTCTGTTCTTATCTTAGCAGGTATTGTATCCCTGTTACCAAACATCTTTATATTAGTCTGTATTAAAAAGAATTAAGACTAAAGAAAGCATGATATATTTACAGTTAGGTTGGTAAAGCATTCATTAAGATTCTGAAATCTGCTATGTAAGCATAAAGCAAGGAAGCCTGTTTAGAATTTGAAGGGCCTTAAGACAAGTTACTGAAGGAGGGCATGGCAACGCACTCCTGTATTATTGCCTGGAGAATCCTATGGACAGAGGAGCCTCGCAGGCTACAGTCCATAGGGTTGCAAAGAGTTGGACACGACTGAAGTGATTGAGCATGCACGCATACAAGACAATTTAGGAGTATATTTGGGGCGGCGGGGAGGAGTTTAAAAGTAAAACTAATAGAAGAGCTTTATGTGTGAATGTGTATTATAAGTTCCACTATGGGAACGACATGATAAAGACTTTTGTTTTCTAAGTAATTTTCAACTTCCTAGATAGTGCCTCTCAAATCTTAGTTTTCTTTGGATTCAGAAATATCTATATTTGAGGATTAATTAATGGTGTAAAAAAGTTACATAAGACTATTTATCAAAGTGATATAATATTGGGGAAAAGAAAACAAAAAAAACCTCCCAGTACCATATAGGGAGTCAATTAAACTGTGATGGTATTTATGAAGAAAGTACAGATCCTTTGGATTGGAGACTTGGTCTGAGGGACTGTCCTCTGCATTGTGCCAAAGATACCTCCAGGTGTTATCAAATGTATTCTCAGGGGCAGAGTTACCCTCAGTTGAGAATTGTAGGTATAGTGGTATAAGGAAACATCAGATAGTATTAAATGATAAAAGCAAGTAGAATAAGATAAATATTTCTATGACCAAAAGAAGAAAAGCAATAAAGAGAAATAATTAGTAGCTTAAACCACAGGCATGCTAAGCTCTGAGATCTGGAAGAGGAATTAACTAGAAGAAGCAAAGAAAACCAATGAGACAACAACTAGACCAAGTCATCCTCTGGCAGAGTGAATGACTAACTCAAAAAAGGACCAAGGAAGAATCTTGGAAATTATAAAATTATAAATTTTAAGATGGAATAAACTCTTCTTTAAACACAAAGAATTAATGAAATGAAAGATAATACTGAAAGTTCATCCAATTACATTAAAAAAGTGAAAAAATGATAAATTATGAGACAGAAAAGATAAAAAACGTACAGCATAAAACTTGGAAAGAGTAACATGGAAACTTACATTACCATATGTAAAATATATTGCCAATGGGAATTTGCTGTATGGCTCAAGACACTCAAACAGGGGCTCTGTATCCAACTAGAATGGTGGGATGGGGAGGGAGGTGGGAGGGAGTTTCAAAAGGGAGGGGATATATGTACACCTATGGCTGATTCATGTTGAGGTATGACAGAAAACAGCAAAATTCTGTAAAGCAATTATCCTTCAATAAAAAATAAATTAATTAAAAAATTAAAAATTAACAGGGGTCCCCAAAGAGAAAATAAAGAAGTAGAAGGGAAGCAATATTCAGAGATACAGCTTAAGAAGGTTTCTTCTAAAATTTTTTTCAATTTACACATAGTAAAATTCAGTGTGTAAGCAATTCTGTAAGTTTTGACAAATATAAAAAGTGTTTAATCACCATCACAACCCAGTTACAGAAAACTATCACCTGAAAATATTTCCTTGAACAGCCTCTTAGAGGTCAAGAACAAACTGCTGGCAACTACTGATTATTTTCCATCCCTATTCTCTATCGTTATGCTTTTGGTTTTCCAGAATTTCATATAAATTGAAATAGTCTGGCTTTTTAAACTTAGCATAATGCACTCGAGGGGCTTCTATGTTAGCTTAGACAGTAAAAAATCTGCAGCAGACCTGTGTTCGATCCTCGGGTGGGGAAGATCCCCTGGAGAGGGAAATGACAACCCACTCCAGTGTTTTTGCCTAGAAAATACTATGCACAGAGGAGCTTAGTGGTCTACAGTCCATGGGGTCTCAAGAGTGGAATATGACTTAGGAACTAAACTATTACCAATGCATTTGAGATTCATCCATGTTGTTGTGTGTATCAGTAGTTTGTTTCTTTTTATTTCTGACTAACATTTCATTTTATAGATGGACCACAGTTTATTCCCCAGCAGACAGACATTTGGTTGTTTCCAGTTCAGGGTTGTTAGGAATAAGGCATACTATACACTTGCATACAGATGCTTGTTTGAACATAAATTTTTAATTCAGTAGTGCCATGTAGCAAGCATATATTCAAATTCATAAGAAACTACTAAACTGCTTTCCAAAGTGGCCACTCTGCCCTGCTTTCCTGCCATGTTATACAACAGTTTCACATGCTCTGTATCATTGCAACTACTTGGTATTGTCAGTTTCATTTCAGCCATTCTAATAGATACACAATGGTATCCTATTGTGGTTTTAATTTGCATCTCCTTAATCAGTTATGCTGAGCATCCTTGCACATGCTTATCTGCCATTCATATCTTCTTCAGTGAAGTGTATGTTCAAACCTTGGCAGATTTTTAGAATTCTTTATGAATTTTGGATACAAGTTCCTGGTCAGATACGTGGTTTGCAAATATTTTCTCCCAGCTGCAGACTGTCTTTTCAGTTCCCTTCATAATGTCTTTCACAAAGCAAAACTTAAATTTTAGTGAAACCAATTTGTTTATGACTTGTGTTATGGGTCCTTCTCTAAGAGCACTATATCTAATCCAGGCAACAAAACTTTTCTTCTGTGTTTTCCTATAAAATATTTTCAGTTTTATGTTTTACATTTAATTTCTGATTCATTTTGAATTAATTTTTGCATAAGGTGTGAGATAGGGGTCAAGGTCTTTTTTTGCATATGCATTTCCAGTGGTTTGGACACCATTTGTTGAAGACAACACTTTCTTCATAGAGTTGCTGTTGTACATTTGTCAAAAATCAATTAGCTATATTTGTGTCAGTCTATTTCTGGACTCTCTATTCTGTTCCCTTGATATATTCCCTTTCATGAATAACAATAATAACAACAACATATTACTTATAGAGCAAATACTATACAACAGTATTTGGCACTACTCAAAGTGCTTATATTAACTCATTTAATTCTCACAACAGCTCTATTTCCCCACTTTATAGATGAGGAAACAGATGAGGCAAAAATGGGGTTAAGTAACTTGCTCAAAGGCATACAATCAATAAGTAAGGGAACAATAATAATTTTAAAAATTGTTAAGGTCCTTCCTTATCTAATAGAGGCAATGAATATCTTTAGATTTTATTAGAAAAACAGTTAAGTATGAATATAAATATTGAAGCGTATCATAAAAGAGAATATCTAAATGACCAATAAATATATGAAAGCTTCACTAATAATCACAGAAGTGCAAATTAAACCACAGTGAGTTAATATGAAAATTTGATGCCTAAAATGAAAAAAAGAAAATATCAAATGTTGTCAAGGAGGCAGAGTAACCTGAATTCTCATTCACTGTTGGTGGGAGCATAATTTTATATAATGCTTTGGAAAAGTGTTCGTGTCACTGTTATTAAAGCTGAACATATACATACCCTGCTGCTGCTGCTGCTGCTAAGTCACTTCAGTCATGTCCGACTCTGTGCGACCCCATAGACGGCAGCCCACCAGGCTCCTCTGTCCCTGGGATTCTCCAGGCAAGAATACTGGAGTGGGTTGCCATTTCCTTCTCCAACGCATGCATGCATGCTAAGTCGCTTCAGTCGTGTCTGACTCTTTGCGACCCCATGGACAGCAGCCCACCAGGCTCCTCCGTCCACAGAATTCTCCATGCAAGAGTACTGGAGTGGGTTGCCATTTCCTTCTCCATACATACCCTATAACCCAGCAAATCTCAGACACATACCAAACTGAAGTACATATATATTTTCACAAAATTATATACTAGAATGTTGATAGCATCACTTTTGTGTCTGTATGTTGACAGACACAAACTGGAAAATATGCAAAGGCCCATCAATAGTTAATGGATAAATTTTTAAAGTTTAATTGATTTAAGGAAACAAAATATATACCAATGGGAAAGAGCAGACTATAACTATGCAGAACAAAGTGGATAATTTCATAAATAATGTTGAGCAAAAGAGGCAAAGACAGACATCAGAAGGAGTTCAGGAATGCTAGTAATTAATGTTCTGTTTCTTGAACTGGGTGCTGATTATATAGGTGTGTTCAGTGAAAATTCAAGCTTAACACTTCTGAATAAATTAGATCTATATGTATCAGCATGAACAGAACTGGAAAACCTAGTGTTCAGTGAATAAGGCAATTTCCATAAATTTATATTCAATTCTAACAATCATATGGATTCCATTTATGTATGTTAAAAGAAAACATCAATAATACTTTTTAAAAAGTGTGATATAAATATTAATATACGCCATATTAATTGCATCTGGAGAGGAGATGAGAGGAATGGAACTGTGGATTGAATATAAACTTAAGACTTTATCTGTAGATTTCTTTAAAAGATTAAAAATCTGAAGTTTACATAATCAAAAAAATTTTCATTTAGTAGAAAATTACATGAATGTTTGTTATTCTTTGTGCTTTTCTTTTCACCTTCCTGGTTATCTCAAATGTAAAAAATATAAACAATGACCTCAATTTTGTAGGAAAAAAAAAAAGAAAAAGGGAGAAACATACTTGTATAAGGAAAATAATCAATAATGGCCAATATTGGCTACTTCTGGGGTAAGGGCTTACTTATAATTTTCTGCTCCAGACTTTTCTGTACAATTAGATTTTCTACCATGAGTATCTTAGAAAAATCAGGAACAAAAATTTTTTATCTTCATATGAGGTTCTTGATTTCTTTACTTAGATAGTACAAGTCTCCTTGTAGCACTTTCTTTATTGTTATCACTGTTTTATATAGCCTACTTAACTTTCTCCTACTGAAGATCTCTGCCCTCCTCTTTATCATTTTTGTAATTAGTAAAACACCATTCTAGTCCTTGGTGTCAGTGGGCCATTTACGTCTCAAGAGGAATTCCAATGAGGTATAAAGAATATAAAAGTTCCCCAAATCAATTTACCAACAGAAAGACAAATTACATATTTTCTAATACCTCCAACAAGTCACACATTATCTGTAAAACAATTTGTAAAATGAAAAGTCTTGATTCTATTATTTAAAATCTCACTTTGAAGATTTAGTCAATATGTAATTTTAAGAAACACTATATACAAAGGTTGTAATTTTACTTCTTGACTCTGTCCTTAAGTATGCTATCTAATGACTCCTCACATTCAACAGTCACTTTATTACATCACCTTGTTTCTTCATCTTAACAATTATTATAATAAATAATCTTCTTTATTTATTAGTTTACTAATGTCTGTCTTCAACTGAAGATAAGTCTTTTTCACTGGTATTCTATGAGGTTAGAATAACGGTTGGTTACTCAAAGATGATTGACTATTCAATGAATAAATGATAGGCACTGTGCTAGATGCTAGTACAAAAATGGTAATATGGGTATGTGGCATTTTTTTTTTTTTGGTTGTGCCATGTGGCATACAGGATCTTAGTTTCTTGACCGGGGCCTGAACCCATGTCCCCTGAAGTGGAAGCATGAAGTCTTAATCACTGGATGACCAGGGAAGTCCTTAGGTATGTTGTTTAGCAGGAAGGTCATACATGTGAAAAAGAATAAGTGCAATTAAAAGGTACTATAGGCATTATAGTAGAAGAAATAAATACAAAATACAGATACAGAAAGATCTATAAAAAGATAAGAGAAAAAAATTTTTGAAAGTTACATAGTCTAATGAAACATGCTTTGAAAACTTTCCATTGCCAAGTCCTTGCCAAGAATTGGCGATTCAAAGATAAGTAACACAAGGTCATAGAATTTAAAATCTGGAGGGTACAACATTTAAGTAGAATATTCATTATAATATTCTAATTGTTATGATAATAACATCTTGACAGCACAATATCATGTGAAACGCCAGGCTGGATGAAGCACAAGCTGGAATAAAGATTGCCAAGACAAATACCATTAACCTCCGATATGCAAATGATACCACCCTTATGGGAGAAAGGTGAAAAAGGAGAGTGAAAAAGCTGGCTTAAAACTCAACATTCAAAAAACGAAGATCACGGCATCTAGTCCCATCACTTCATGGCAAATCAATGGGGAAACATTGTAAACAGTGACAGACTTTATTTTCTTGGACTCCAAAAGCAATACAGATGGTGACCGCAGTCACGAAACTGAAAGATGTTTGCTCCCTGGAAGAAAAGCTATGACCAACCTAGACAGCACATTAAAAAACATAGACATTACTTTGCCGACATTTACTAGAATGCCAACATTCTAGTCAGAGCTATGGTTTTTCCAGTAGTCATGTATGGATGTGAGAGTTAGACCATAAAGAAGGCTGAGTGCCAAAAAATTGATGCTTTCAAATTGTGGTGTTGGAGAAGACTCTTCAGAATCACTTGGACTGCAAGGAGATCAAACCAGTCAATCCTAAAGGAAATCAACCTTGAATATTCACTGGGATGACTGATACTGAAACTGAAGCTCCAATGCTTTGGCCACCTGATGTGAAGAGTTGATTCATCGGAAAAGGCCCTGATGCTGTGAAAGACTGAAGGCAGGAGGAGAAGGGGACAACAGAGGATGAGACAGTTGGATGGCATCACCAACTCAGTGGGTATGAGTTTGAGCAAGCTCTGGGAGATGGTGAAGGACAGGGAAGCCCAGCCTGTTGCAGTCCATGGGGCTGCAAAGAGACGGAAAACAGAGAAGACAACAGAGGCAGTTTGACCAAGTGCTGGACCAGTTTCTAAGGGAACACCAGAGCTGAATCTTACAGAATGAGTAAGAGATAAATTTCCAGATATTATCTTAAACTAGGGTATGATTCTTTCATCTTAAGGTAAATAAAACTCTCTCAATGCACATTAAGCTATAGCTTACAATTGATCCTTTATTTTTAACCATTTTTCAGCCAAAACTCTTAAAATGAGAATTTCTACTTCACAAGTTCTATTTCAAAAGTCATTAATAACTTCATGAACACAAAATTGAAAGGTCACTATTGACCATTCTCGCTCTCTTACCTGGGCATAAGTAACCTAAATTCACTAGGTTTTTTTTCTTCCCTTTTCTTTGTTTATAATTTTATTGCTTTTACAGGTCCCTCTTCCTCAACTTCCTCAGTCCATCTATCCTTCCAGAGGAAGATCTAGCTGTATCCTTTCACATATCTAAATAGGGCTATACATAGATATATAAAGAACATAGATACATACAGACATTAGATGTAGATGTAACATATCTATGTATCTATGCCTAATATCTATGCCTAATATCTTTAACCAGAATTACTATACCTTTGTGCCAGGAGTATTTTCAAATTATATTTTGCAGTGATTCCAGAACTGAATGTTCAATTTTATTTTTTTAGTATTTACAAATTACCTCTTTATTATATTCTTTTAGGGTTTCAGACTTCAGTCTGAGATTTACTGCAATTCAACAAATGCCTATTGAAAACCCATATGTGTGAGATATTGTTTGAGGCACCAAGTGAGGGATAAAAGGTCATTGAAGTAAGAATGAATCCTCATCCTGAGGCTTAAAAATTTATAATGAAATTATTAGTAAGCCTCATATGCAACTGGCATAAAAAGCTGATCACACCAATTTTTTTAGTTTTGGCTGCTATGACTGAATAGAAACTAACTAGATCTGTGAACTCGGAAGAGTTATTTACGCTGATTGGATTTTAACATTATTATTTGAAAAATGGGAGTCATATTATCTGTCTCAGAGAATTAGAATAAGGAATAAAAAAGATAATGTTGCAAGGAATTACTAACATAGTAAAGAAGACATCTCAAACAGCGTGTGTATACCAGACCATAAAGCAAGACTCAACAAGTTTTACAGAATCATTATTACACATACCACACTCTCTGACAATTATGCAACTAATTTTAAATTAGTAACCTGACACATACTCTAAGAAAAGTTCCCATACTTGGAAAATTTTAAATCACACTGTAAATAACTATTCATTAAAGAAGAAATGAATGGAAATTTGGAAATACATAAGACTAATCAATAATGAAGCACTATATATAAATACTGGTCCCATCACCTCATGGCAAAGAGATGGGGAAACAACGTAAACACTGACAGACTTCATTTTCTTGGGCTCCAAAATCACTGCAGATGGTGACTGTAGCCATGAAATTAAAAGATGCTTGCTCCTTGGAAGAAACTGAGCGCCGAAGGATTGATGCTTTTGAACTATGGTGTTGGAGAAGATTCTTGAGAGTCCTTTGGACTGCAAGGAGATCCAATCAGTCAATACTGAAGGCAAATAGTCCTGAATATTCACTGGAAGGACTGATGCTAAAGTTGAAGCTCCAATACTTTGGCCACCTGATGTGAAGAAATGACCCACTGGAAAAGACCCTGATGCTGGGAAAGAGTGAAGACAGGAAGAGAAGGGGATGACAGAGGATGAGATGGTTGGATGGTATCACTGACTCAATGGACATGAGTTTGAGCAAGCTCCAGGAGTTGGTGATGGACAGGGAAGGCTAGTATGCTGCAGTCCATGGGGTCGCAAAGTCGGACACAACTGAGTGACTGAACTGAATTGATATATAAATGCTTGCAGCAACAAAGCTGATGACCAATTCCAGGAAAATGTATGGCCCTAAATGCTATGTTAGGAAAAAGGGTGAAAAATAATGAACTTAGCATTCAAATTGCCAGTTGAAAAAGACCAGAAAAGTAAGCCTAAATAATGTGGAGGAAGGAAATAGGAAAGAACAAAATTGGTGAAAAAAATTAAGATTTTAGGAAAAGACTAATAAGATTAAGAAATGTCTAGTAACTAAATTTTTTAAAAGGTGGCACAAGTGAACAATTTCAAAAATGAAGAAAGAATATAATTACAGTTATAGCAGAGATTAAAATAAAATACTTTCTGGGAAGACCCAGAGGAATCAGGTGGAGAGGGAGGTGGGTGGGGGGATTGGGATGGGGAATACCTGTAACTCTATGGCTGATTCATATCAATGTATGACAAAACCCACTGAAAAAAAAAATAAAATAAAATATCTAGCTGCTATTGTGAAAAAAAATAAGACATCAATAAACAAACATGTGGGAATATATTAATAAATTCAAATGTTACACACACACAAAAAATACTTTCAACAAATTGAAGCTAGTATATTCTAAAACTTACACTAAATTATATATACCTATAAAGTGACTTACAAAAAATGACTCAAGAAGTAATAGAAAACCTAAATGAACATGTATCCATTAAATTGAGTCAGCAGTTACAAAATTTTCCCCAAAGAAAAGAGCAGGCCCCAATAACTTTATAATTTCTACTGTATACCCATGATACAAATATTTCTTATCTTATACAAGCTCTTCCAGAAAACAGAAAGAGATTTCTGGCTGTTTGTCCAAATGTATTTTCTTCTTCCCACGTAAAAACTAGATTACATGTCCCAGTTTCCCATACCATTAGATGAAGCCATGTGACTGAGTTCTAACCAATGGAATTTGAATGAAAGTGATGTCATAAAAACCTCCCACATACATTTCTCCATAATCTTTCTTCCTTTAGGCTTGGCTGGGATGGAGATGATCCCAAGGAAACTTTGGAAACCAAGTGTCATCATTGATCTAATTGACATTTACAAAACACTCAACCCAAATAAAATGAAACACAACATATCAGGATATGTGGGATGCCAATAAAGCAACATATAGGGGAAACCCAATACTAAAAAACTATAATATAAGGGGAAAATGTGAAACACCCTTAAAAACTAAAATAAGTCAATTAAGCCCAAAGAAAACAGAAGAAAAAAATTTAAAAACCAAATGGAAACTAATGAAATAGAAAACAGAAAAACAATAGAGAAAATCACTGAAACAAAAAGCTGGTTCTTTGACATCTATGTAATTGATAAACTTCTAGCTAGATTGACTAATAAGAAAAAAGATACAAATTATCAGTATCAGAAACGAGAGAGGTGACATTACTACAGGTACTATAGCTATTAAAAGAATAATAAGGCAATATTATGAATAATTTTACACTAATAAATTTAAAAACTTAGATGGAAAATTCCTTAAAAGATATGTTTTCAAAGTTCACTCAAGAAGAAACAGATAACATAGATAGACACACATCTTTTCAAAAAACTGACATTGTAGCTAAAATTCTTACAAAGAAAACTCCATGTCCAGGAGCTTCACTGGTAAATTCTACCAAACACTTAAGGGGAAAAAATATTACTAATTCTACAGAACTGCTCCAAAACTTTGAACAGAATTTTTTATTCATTCTATGAGGCTATACAAAAACTAAGAATAAAGGACAGACAGAGAGAAAGAGAAATGGAGGAAATTACAAACTGAACATAGATGTAAAATGCACCTATGAACATGGAAAATTCTAAACAACACTTTAGCAAATTAAATCCAACGTTATGTTAAAAGGGTGATGAAGTGGAGTCTACCCCAAGAAAATAGGGTTGGATCACATTAAAAAATCAATGCAATTTACCATATTAACAAAATAGAAAAGAAAATCCATGTGATTAATAAGGATCTATATCAATAGACATGAAAATTTTTGAGATTTATTCCTGATTTTTTTTTTTAATAAAAGCTCTCAGAAACTAGGCAGAAGGGTATCTCAATCCTAGTTATCAGGTTCCCCAAGCTGATAAAGTTCATTTATTTTAAAAAATCAGACTTAATAGTGAAAGAATGAATGCTTTCCTCCTAAAATCAGTAAAGGGATGTCCACTCGTACAACTTCTATTGAACACTGCAATGAAGGTTCTAGCCAGTGCAAGCAGGCATGAAAAAGGAAAAAAGTCATCTAGATTAAGAAGGGAAAAAATAAGTGTTATATTCTCAGTGTTTTGGTCTGAATGTTTTTCTGCTGCTGAAAGGCATATGTTGAAATCCTAATGCCTAATGTGATAGTTCTAAGTGGTGGGACCTCCAAGATCTGGGTGGATCATGAGAGTGGAGTCCTCGTGAAGGGATTAGTGCTCTTAAGAAAAAGATCCCACAGAGCTCCCTAGCCCCTTCCACCATTCGAGGGAACAGCAAGAAGCCAGAAGAGAGCTCTCACTAGACACAAAACTTGATCGTTTAAGCACCCTGATCTCAAATTTACAGCTTCTAGAACTGTGCGAAATAAAATTCTGTTGTTTATACATCCAGTTTGTGGTATTATGTTATAGCAGCTTGAATTGACTAAGGCACACAGAGAACATTATCATCTACGTAGAAAATCCTGTGCAATTTTATATAAACCAGTAAAACAATTAAGTGAGTTTAATAAGACTGCAGAACATAAGAACAATACACAAAAATCAACTGTTTTCTGGAACTGTAAAACTCCTAGAAGAAAACAGAAAAAAATATTTCATGGCATCAGCCTTGGCAATTATTTCATGAATATGATACCAAAAGCATAGATAACAAAAGCAAAAATTGACAAATGGCACTATATCAAACTAAAAAGTTTCTGCACAGCAAAGAAAACAACAGAGTGAAAAGGCAATAGAGAATGGAAAAAGCATTTGCAAACCATAAGAGGTTAATTCCCAAAATATAAAAGCTACAACTCAGTGGCAAAAGAACTAAGAACCCACCTTAAAATGGACTATAGACTTGAATAGACATTTCTCCAAAGAAAACACATAAATGGCCAATAGGCATATGAGAAGATGTTCAAAGTTTCTAACCATTAGGGATCTGCAAATCAAAACCACAAGGAGATATAGTCTCACACTTGTTAGAATGGTTATTTTCAACAACAACAACAACATAAAAGAGGATGCAGAGAAATTGGGAGTTCCGGTACACTGTTGCTTGAAATGCAAAATGGTGCAGCTGCTATGGAAAAAAGAATGCACATTCTTCAAAAAATTAAAATTAGAATTACCATATGATTCAACAATCTCATTTTTGGGTATTTATCAAGAAGAAATGAAAATAAGATCTCAAAGAGGTATTAGTAGTCAAAATTGGATAAAACCTAAATGTCTATCAATGTATGAATGGATAAAGAAAATGAAGCATATGTGTGTGTGTATATACACACACACACACACACACACACACACAATGGAATATTAGTCGGCCTTTAAAAGAGGAAATCCTCAAAATATGACAACATGGATGAACCTGAAGGACATTAGCCTAAGTTAAATAAATTAAACACATTAGGACAAATACTATATGATTCCTCTTATATATACTAGGTATATAAAACAATCATACTCATAGAACCAAAGAACAGAATGGTGGTTGCCAGGGGCTGGAGGAAGGAAGGAATTGGTGAGTTGCTGATCAGTGGGCGTAAAATCTTAACTATGCAAGATGGATAAGTTCCAGAGATCTGCTATAAAACATTGTGCTTATAGAAAATAGTACTAAAAAAAAAAAAAAAAAAAAGAAAATAGTACTGTATTACACACTTAAAAATTTAAGAGGATAAATGTCATGTTAAGTGTTCTTACCACAATAAAATACAATTTTTTTAAAAAGTAGAAAAAAATTTTTCTATATACTATTAAAAACAATTAGAAATTGAAATGTTTAAAAATTACCATTTGCAACAGCATAAAAGTATGAAAAGTTGTTTCACAACTTAACGTGAAAAGTTGTGTCCGACTCTGTTGTAACCCTGTGGACTGTAACCCGCCAGGCTCTTCTGTCCATGGGATATCCCAGGCAAGACTATTGGAGTGGCTTGCTATTTCCTTCTCCAGGGGATCTTCCTGACCCAGGACTTCAATCAGCGTCTCCTGCATTGGCAGGTGGATTCTTGACCACTGAGCCACCTGGGAAGCCTAAAAATATGAAATATTTAGGCATAAATCTGATAAAAGATGTGAAAAACCTGTGCATAGGCAACTACAAAATATTGCTAAGAGGAATTAAGGATGATCTAAATAAATAGAGACACATACCTTGCTCATGAGTTGAAAGACAAACTCAGTTCAGTTCAGTTCAGTTGTCGCTCAGTCGTGTCTGGCTCTTTGTGACCCCATGAATCACAGCACGCCAGGCCTCCCTGTCCATCACCAACTCCTGGAGTTTACTCAAACTCATGCCCATTGAGTCGGTGATGCTATCCAACAATCTCATCCTCTGTCATCCCCTTCTCCTCCTGCCCCCAATCCCTCCCAGCATCAGGGTCTTTTCCAGTGAGTCAACTCGTCACATGAGGTGGCCAAAATACTGGAGTTTCAGCTTCAATATCAGTCCTTCCAATGAACACCCAGGACTGATCTCCTTTAGGATGGACTGGTTGGATCTCCTTGCAGTCTAAGGGACTCTCAAGAGTCTTCTCCGACACCACAGGTCAAAAGCATCAATTTTTCGGCGCTCAGCTTTCTTCACAGTCTAACTCTCACATCCATACATGACCACTGGAAAAACCATAGCTTTGACCAGAAGGACCTTTGTTGGCAAAGTAATGTCTCTGCTTTTTAATATGCTATCTAGGTTGGTCATAACTTTCCTTCCAAGGAGTAAGCGTCTTTTAATTTCATGGCTGCAACTAGAGAGCAACCCCCACTTGCCACAATAAGAGAAAAGCCTATGCAGCAAAGCCTGTGTATCAGTGAAGACCCAGCACAACCAAAAATAAAGAAAAAAAAAAAAAAAACCAGATGGACAAATCAAGTATTCTTTTTAAAAATTATTTATTATTTTTGGCTGCACTGGGTCTTTGCTGTGGCCCATGGGCTATTTGTTGATGTGTGCAGGCTTTCTCTAGTAGTGATTAACCAGAGGTGATTTTCTAGTTGTGGTATGCAGGCTTCTCATTACTGTGGCTTCTCTTGTTGCGGAGTATGGTCTCTAGGGAGCACAAACTTCAGTAGTTGTGACACATGTGCTCAGTAGTTGCAGAGTACAGGCTCAGTAGTTGTGGCTCACGGGTTTAGCTGGACCACAGTATGCGGGATCTTAGTTCCCAGGGATCAAACCTGTGTCCTCTGCTTTGGCAGGTGGATTCTTAACCACTGGACCACCGTGAAAGTTCTAAAAATCAAAATTTAAAACACATATATTCTTCAAAAGACACTACGAATAGAATGAAAATTCAATCTGCAGACTGGAAGAAAATCTCAGCAAAGCATATATTAACTAAGATCTGGCATCCAAAACTGGGAGATTGGGATTCACAAATACATTACAGGACAGCTAAAATTAAAGACTGACCATACCAAAGCCTGTCAAGAATATGGAGAAATTAGAACTCTTGTATTCTGTTGAAGGGAATGAACAATGGTACAATCACTTTGGAAAATAGTTTGACAGTTTCATGAAAAGTTAAACATATGCCTACCATGTGACTCAGCCATTCTACTTCTATATATTTACCCAAGAGAAAAGAAATATAAATCCATACAATTTTCATAGCAGCTTTATTTGTAATAGCCAAAACCTGTGTGTTGCCTAGAATTCTAAGATCTTTCCAAGATTCGTGGCCCTTGGTATACATGCACCTACCTTCACCCAGGCATTTTAAAAGGAATAATCTAGGCACTACTTTGAAAAGATTATACAGATGTTATTAAGGCCCTAAATTAGCTGAATTTAAGATAGGAAGATGATCTGAGTGGGTCTGACTTAATCACTTGAGCCCTTTAAATCTGGGTCTAGAGGTCAGATTGGTAAAGTCAGGGATCTGAAGCATGAGGAGGATTCATGTATAAAAAGTTCCCTGCTCCTGGTCGGAAGATGGAGGTAGCCAAGTGGCAAAGAATGAAGAAAGCCTATAGCAGCTGAGAGCAGTCCCTAACTGAAGCCAGCAAGAAAAAGGGGGCCTCGGTTCTACAACTAGAAGAAGCTAGATTTAGTCAACAACCAAAATGAGCTTGGATGTGGATTTTTTCCGCAGCGCCACCAGAAAGAAATGCAGCCTGGCTGACACCTTGATTTTAGCCTTATAATAATGTAAGCAGATCAATCTGACCACGGTGTGCCTGGACTTACACCCTAAATAACTAAAAACTAATAAATGGGCGCTGTTATACGCAGTTTAGATTGTGGCAGCTTGTTATGCAGTGATAGAAAACTACTACAAACCAGAAACAACTCAAACGACCATCAACAGATTGCAATATATTCATACAATGTAAACCTCTCATCAATAAAGAGAAATAAACTATTGATACACACAACATGAATTTTAAAATTCTTCTGAAAGCCAAAAAAAAAAAAAAAAGGCTGCATAACTGTATGATCTCGTTTTCATAAAACTCTAAAAAGTGCAAACTAGTCTACAGTGACAGAAAGAAGATGAGTGATTGCTTAGAGATGGGAGACAGGGAAGGATGGGAAGAAGGTTTACATAGAAGACTTCCCTGGTGGTACAGTGGATAAAAATCTACCTACCAATGCAGGGGACACAGGTTCAATTCCTGGTCCAGGAAGATTCCACATACTGCAGGGCACCTAAGCCTGTGTGCCACAACTACTGAGCCCATGCTCTAGAGCCCACTTGCTGCAGTTACTGAGCCTATGTGCCATGACTGCTGAAGCCCGCATGCCCTAGAACCTGGGCTCTGGCAGCAAAATACCACAATGAGAAGCCTGCACACCACATTGAAGAGTAGCTCCCACTTGCCACAATTTTAAGTTTTACAGCCAGCTCATTCTGAAGGCTTTATCTGGGCATGATATTGAAAATCAGATGGGCAGAAATTATAAGCAAGTCTTTGATGATTGTGGAGAAAGAAACTGCAACCCACTTCACTATTTTTGCTGGAGAACTCCATGGACAGAGGAGCCTGGCAGGCTACAGTCCATGAGGGTCACAAAACAGTCAGACATGACTTAGCCACTGAACAACTTTAATGAATGAGGCCAAACTATAACAATTCTTTCAGAAAAAGACCAGGCCCAAATAATCTATTCCATGATCAATAACAAGAAAATAGCAGTAAACAAACAAAAAACACAAATAAACACACACAAATCTGTCATCATTGCGGATACTCTCGGGACTCATCTGTTTTTGAAGATAGGCAAGTCCTAGGGAGAAAGGTACCAGACTTCAAAGCAGAAATTCTGAGCTAAATTCTGATTCAGCCTCATGGTATCAAACTCAGCAGTGGAGGAGGGGAGAAGGATGGAAAGATTATATTAGCTAATAAAACAAAAAACATATTTTCTGACTTACTTCACTTAGGATGATATTCTCTAGGTCTATCCATGGTACTGTAAATGGCAATATTCTTTTTTATGTTGATCAATACACATATATGTACTAACATATATATAGCACATATATATGTATTACCATATATACTTATATCACTTCTTAAACCAATTATCTGTTGATGGGCACTCAGGCTGTTTCCATGTCTTGGCTATTTTACATAGCTGCTATGAACATTGGGATGCATGAATCTTTTTAAACTAGAGTTTTCATCTTTTCAGGATGTATGCCCAGGAGTGAGATCAATGGATCTTCTTTTAGTTTTTAAGGAAACTCCATACTATCTTCTATAGTGGTTATACCAATTTACATTCCCATCAACAGTCATGATTCCCTTTTCTCCATACCCTCTCCAGCTTTTATCATTGGCAGACTTTTTGATGATAGCCATTCTGACAGATGGAAGGTGATACCTCATTGTGGTTTTAATTTTCATCTCTCCAATAATTAGTGATTATTAAAGCATCTTTTCATGTGCCTGTTGGCCACTGGTATGTCTTCTTTGGAGAGATGTCTATTTAGGTCTTCTGCCTGTATTTTACTTGGGTTGTTTATTGAGTTGAATGAGCAGTTTGCTATTTTGGATATTAATCCCCTGTTTACCATATCATTTGCAAATATCTTTTCCCATTCTGTAGGTTGTTTTTGATTTGTTGTTTCCTTTGCTGAATTGCCAAATTTCTTTTCCAAAGATTGCTTCCTTTTAAATTTTATTAGGTCCCACTTGTTTATTTTTGTTTTTACTTATTTTGCCTTGGGACACTGACATAAGAAAATATTGCTATGATTTATGTCAGAGAATGTATTGCCTATGTTCTCTCCTTGTTTTATGATGTCATGTACTATATAAGTCTTTAAGTTACTCTGACTTTATTTTTGTGTATATTGTGAGGGAGTGTTTGAACTTAGTGCTGATTCACATGTGGTTGTCTAGCTTGCCCAACACCACTGAACTGACTTTCTTTTCACCATTGTATAGTTTTGCCTCCTTTGTCACAGCCTGACTGTAGGTGTGTGACTTTATTTTGGGGCTCTCTACTCTGTTCCATTAAGCTAAATGCGTGTTTTGAGGCCACTACCACACTGTTTTCACTTTGCAGCTTTGTAGTATTAAGTGTGGAAGGGTTATGACTCCAGCTTAGTTCTTTTTCCTCAGGATTGCTTTGGCAATTCTGGGTCTTCTGTGGCTCCATATAAATTTTAGGAATGTTTGTTCTGGTTCTGTGAAAAAATGTCATAGGTATTTCGATAGAGATCACATTAAATCTGTAGATAGCTTTGGGAAGCATGGTCATTTTAACAATACAAACAATGAGCATGGCTATCTTTCCATTTCTTTGAATAACCTTCAGTTTCCCTTATCATTGTTTGATAGTTTTTAGTGTGTAGGTCTTTCACCACCTTGACAAAGTTTCTTCCTGTTTTTTTTTTTTTAATTTAAAATGGAATTGGTTCTTTGCTTTCTTTGTCTCGTATTTCATTGTTAGTGTAAAGATATGCCACAATTTCTGTACATTATTATTGTACCCTGCTACCTTGATGAATTCATTTATTGGTTGTAAAGGTTTTTGTGGGGAGACTTAAGGGTTCTCTCTATAGGGTACCATGTCATCTGCAAACAGTGACAGTGTTACCTCTTACCTTCCAATTTGGATACCTTTTATTTCTTTTTCTTGTCTGATTTCTGTGGCTAGGACTTCTAATACTATGTTGAATAGAAGCGGCAAGAGGGTAAGAGTAGGCATTCCTGTCTTGTTTCTGCCTTTAAAGGAAAGGTTTTCAGTTTTGAGTATTATGTTGGCTGTGCAGTTGGCAAAAATGACTTTTGTTATGTTGAGCTATATTCACTCTATACCTCTTCTGTAAGAGTTTTTATCATGAACAAAAGTTGAATTTGTCAAATGTTTCTTCTTTTCCTATTGAGATGATCGTGTGGGTTTTGTCTTTCCTTTTGTTAACGTGGTGCATCATACTGATTAATTTGCATATGTTAAACCATCCTTGAGACTCTGGAATGAATCCAACTTGATCACGGTGTATGGTCCTTTTTGTGTATTGTTGGATTTGGTTTGGTAACATTTTTGTTGAGAAATTTTGCATCTATATTCATCAAAAATACTGGCTTGTTACTTTCGTTTTTGTAGTGTCTTTGTCTAGTTTTGATACCAGGGTGATGGTGGCTTCATAGAATGCATTTGGGAGTGTTCCCTCTTTTTGAACTTTTTGGAATAGTTTGAGAAGGTCAGGTATAAATCCTTTGTATGTTTGGTAGAATTCCCCAGTGAAGCCATCTAGTCATGGACTTTGTTTTCAAGGAATTTTTTTTTACTACAGATTTTATTTCACAACAAGTGCTTCTTGACTCAATTTTGGCAGGCTTTATGCTTCCAGAAACTTGTCAATTTCTTATAGCCTGTCCAGTTTGTCAGTACATAACTGTTCATAGTATTCTTTTATGTATTTTCCTCTTGCATTTATTTTGTTCATTTGGATCTTCTCTCTTTTTTTTACTGGACAACCTGGCTAAAGGTTTATGACAAACTTCTTTTAGAATTCAATATCAAGAAACAGTCTTTTAGACCAACTGATAATGCATTCAACTGTCCAGACCTAAGAAGTATATACCCAGTTATCCTTTGCCCTGAATACAAGAAAGTTTAGACTAAAATTCAAGCTTGATTATGAGAATTATGCTAACTAAAATTTCTTAAGTTAGGACTTTTCTATTTCTCCTTTCAATTTTTAACTTTATATCTTAATCAGTTCTATTATATGACTTTCAATGAAAACCACTTTAAATTCTTTCTGAAAGTAAAAAAGTCATACATTTCTTAAATTCATTAGAACTTTGTTAGTGCTTCAAAAAGCGTCCCATACTTTTGTGTCCCTGGGCACTTTAAAATTGATCCTTGAATTCTGCTTACAGCTTAGTACCCAATAGGGATAGAACTGTGAATGGTTCATATTACAATTTGAAGAATTCCCACACAATAAGAATGGAATTTATTAATTCCATAATTATTTACTGAGCACCTACCATGTGCCAGACACATTCTGAAGCCAATGATACTGTGATGAAAAAGATGAGGGTCCTGGGACTCATATTTTAGTAAGAGAGGACAAAGAATAAACACATAAGCAAATATAATATTTTTAGAGAGTAAGAAAAATCTTAAAGAAATCACCTAAGAATGAGTCAGAAATTGGAAAGGATATCTCAAGATAATGTGTATTTTTGTACTATTATCCATAAAAATATCTGAATCATCAATTTAAAAGGGATACTACCTATATTTGTCATCAGTTCAATTACTGGGGGCACTTTAAAAAAAACAATGCTAGGGAGTTTTGTTTAAGGATTTAGAAGTAGAAAATGTTGAACATTAATACAGCATCAAAATAACATAAGCAGTTATGTTATTTAAGTTCATTATACAAACAACAGAGAAGTCTGTTGACTTAGTAAAGGTAGCCTTTTATTGGGCTTCCCTGGTGGCTCAGATGGTAAAGAATCTGCCTGCAATGTAGGAGACCTGGGTTCAATTCCTGGGTTAGGAAGAGCCTTCTATTTTTATTTCTTAGGTTTTCTCTGTATTTTCCTAGGTCCTTTTCACTGTAACATTTTGTCCAAAAGATAAGCAGATCATTAAGTCAAAAGATAAACATGTGTCACTGGCTAGGATAAGCACTTTAATCTCCCTGACTTGAATCAGATAGGTATGATATCATCGAACCCATTGTTTTCTCTTCTTCATGCAATTGCAGCATCCTCTGGTGGAGATTAGTTTATTTGATAACCTTTGAGATAAGCTTTTACAGATTTTGAGAAATAGCTTTTATGGAATTTAGTACAGGAATAAAATATTTGGTACTTCATTATCTTCATTAAGTTATCAACTTCACAAAGTATTATGTTAGTGCTTACTGTCAAACATACATCTGAGAGATATGCAATTATACAAGTACAAATAATAAGGACACTACTACAAATAAAAGCTAATATATTATTCTGTAAAGTATTCAAATGAATTTTGATGGGAAAACAACTTTCTCATGCGATTTAAATTCTCTAATTGTGACTATCTTTTTATATTTTTACTTCCATCACATGTACATTTATTATATATTCAGAAAAACTCAAAAGCACAACTGAAAAAGGTAAAATAAGCTATTTAATATAATTTTATCCAATGTGACAAAAAATGTATTTGTTTCTAACAAGTTATACAAAATTGATGAAATATAACAGCATAATTTATAAAACAAATAGCAAAGATTCTTAGTTTTTACAGGATATTTTACAATCCAATCTCATAAATAGGTAATGATAATCTATAAAAGAACACATAGGCAAAACTTGGAGATTAGTGCTTTTTCATTTCTGAATTCTATTTTCTTCTAGTTATAGGTGTCGCTGCATTCCAAGGAGAACCTGTAATAAGGGGAAGGGTCTCAAGAGAACAAAGTCATGACAGTGGGATTAACTGGAAACCCACCCAAAAGCCCTGAGATTCCAGTACCAGAGATAGTGGTAGAATGCCAGGAGAGTGAAGTATGTGTGGCTGACACATCATATATACTTATTGTTATAAATAACTGAGGAGAAGATGAACATAAGTCAGAAATTAATGGATGCATAAGCTAAGAGTAAGTATAAAGGAAGAGAGACTCAAATGCTTACAAATCAAAAAGGGAACTCCAAATTCTAACCAGAGAAGCAATCACAGCTGCCGTCTGGCACAGACAACAAAACCACAGTACAAAACAAGTGCTGAGCCAGACTAGAGAGTCACAAGGGCATTCTTTTTTTTATTTCTTAATTGAAGTATCATTGACATACAATATTATAATAGTTTCAGGTGTGTAATACAGTGATTCAACATTTATACAGTATGAAATTATCACCATAATAAATCTAGTAACCATCTGTCATCATACAAAGTTACTGCAGTATTATTGACAATATTCCCTATGCTGTACATTACATCTCTATGACTCATTTATTTTATAACTACAAGTTTGTACCTGCCAATCCCCTTCACCTATTTCACCCAACCATCTCCCCCCACTCCGTTCTGGGGACTTCCAAATGTTCTCTGTATTTATAACTCTGTTTCTGTCATATTTCAGCTTGTTCATTTATTTTCTTTTCCAGATTCCACATATAAGTGAGATCATATGGTATTTATCACCTAGAGCCAGACATCCTGGAATGTGAAGTCAAGTGGGCCTTACGAAGCATTACTACGAACAAAGCTAGTGGAAGTGATGGAATTTCAGTTAAGCTATTTCAAACCCTAAAAGATGATGCTGTGAAAGTGCTGCACTCAATATGACAGCAAATTTGGAAACCTCAGCAGTGGTCACAGGACTGGAAAAGCTCATTTTTCATTTCAATCTCAAAGAAAGGCAAGGACAAAGAATGTTCAAACTATCGCACAATTACACTCATCTCACATGCTAGCAAAGTAATGCTCAAAATTCTCCAATTCAGGCTTGAACAGTACATGAACCGAGAACTTACAGATGTTCAAGCTGGATTTAGAAAAGGCAGAGGAACCAGAGATCAAATTGCCAACATCCGTTGGATCACTAAAAAAGCAAGACAGTTCCAGAAAAACATCTATTTCTGCTTTATTGACTATGCCAAAGCTTTTGACTATGTGGATCACAACAAACTGGAAAATTCAGAAAGAAATGGGAATACCAGACCACCTTACCTGCCTCCTGAGGAATCTGCAGGCAGGTCAAGAAGCAACAGGAAGAAATGGACATGGAACAACAGAATGGTTCCAAGTTGGGAAAGGAGTACGTCAAGGCTGTATATCATCACCCTGCTTATTTAATTTCCATGCAGAGTACATCATGAGAAATGCCACGCTGGATGAAGCACAAGCTGGAATCAAAATTGCTGGGAGAAATATCAATAACCTCAGATATGCAGATGACATGACTCTTATAGCAGAAAGCAAAGAAGAACTAAAGAGCCTCTTAATGAAAGTGAAAGTGGAGAGTGAAAAAGTTGGCTTAAAACTCAACATTCAGAAGAGATGGGAAACAATGGAACCAGTGACAGACTTTATTTTCTTGGTCTCCTAAACCACTGCATATGGTGACTGCAGCCATGAAATTAAAAGACACTTGCTCCTTGGAAGAAAAAGCCATGACCAACCTAGACAGCATATTAAAAAGCAAAGACATTACTTTTGCCAACATAGGTCAAAGCTATGGTTTTTCCAGTAGTCATGTATGGATGTGAGAGTTGGACTATAAAGAAAGCTGAGTGCTGAAGAATTGATGCTTTTGAACTGTGGTGTTGGAGAAAACTATTGAGAGTCCCTTGGACTGCAAGATCAAACCAGTCAATCCTGAAGGAAATCAGTCCTGAATATTCACTGGAAGGACTGATGCTGAAATTGAAACTCCAGTGCTTTGGCCACCTGATGCGAGGAACTGACTCATGTGAAAAGACCCTGATGCTGGGAAAGACTGAAGGCGGGAGGAGAAGGGGACAACAGAGGATGAGATGGCTGGATGGCATCACCGACTCAATGAACATGAGTTTAAGTAAACTCCAGGAGTTGGTGATAGATAGGGAGGCCTGGCGTGCTGCAGTTCGTGGGCTCACAAAGAGTCAAACATGACTGAGCGACTGAACTGAACTGATATGGCATTTGTCTTTCTATATGACCTATACACTTAGCATAATACCCTCTACATCTATCCATGTTGTTGCAAATGGCAAGATTTCATTCTTTATGGTTGAGTAATACAAACCCACATCTCTTGAGTCTCTTACACTGGCAGGTGGATTCTTAACCACTTGTACCACTTGGGGCTTTCAGGTGGCACAGCGGTAGGTTTGATCCCTGGGTCAGGAAGATCTCATGGAGTAGGAAATAGCAACCTGCTCCAGTATTCTTGCTTGGAAAATGCCATGGACAGAGAAGCCTGGCAGGCTACAGTCCACGGGGTCACAATGAGTCAGACACAACAGAGCAGCATGTATGGCATGTATATATACATATATGTGTATATAGAGATATACCACATCTTATCCATTCATTTAATAATGGGCACTTAGGCTGCTTCCATATCTTGGCTATTATAAATAATGCTGAAATGAATTATAGGGGTTCATATCTTTTCAAATTAGGTTTTCATTTTCTTAACCAGAGCATTCTTATGGTACTTTTAAGATGATTAGTAATGTTAAGCATCTTTTCATTTACCTGTTGGCCATCTGTGTGTCTTCTTTGGAAAAATGTCTGTTCAGATCCTCTGCCTATTTTTAACTTTTTTTTTTTATGTTGAGTTGTATGAGTTCTCTGTATATTTTGGATTATTGCCTCCCTTAACAGATACATTATTTGCAAATATCTCCCATTCAATAGGTGGCCTTTTCATTTTTTTGATAGTTTCCTTTGCTATATCTATACATACACACACACACACACACACACACACACACGAACAAAGCTAGTGGAGGTGATGGAATTCCAGTTGAGCTATTTCAAATCCTGAAAGATGATGCTGTGAAAGTGCTGCACTCAATATGCCAGCAAATTTGGAAAAGTTAGCAGTGGCCACAGGACTGGAAAAGGACGGTTTTCATTCCAATCCCAAAGAAAGGCAAAGCCAAAGAATGCTTGAACTACCACACAATTGCATTCATCTCACATGCTAGTAAAGTACTCCTCAAAATTCTCCAAGCCAGGCTTCAGCAATACATGAATGGTGAACTTCCAGATGTTCAAGCTGGTTTTAGAAAAGGCAGAGGAACTAGAGATGAAATTGCCAACATTCGCTGGTTCATCAAAAAAGCAAGAGAGTTCCAGAAAAATATCTACTTCTGCTTTATTGACTATGCCAAAGCCTTTATTGACTATGCTAAACCCTTTGAGTGTGTGGATCACAGTAAACCATGGAAAATTCTGAAAGAGATGGGAATACCAGACCACCTGACCTGCCTCTTGAGAAACCTGTATGCAGGTCAGGAAGCAACAGTTAGAACTGGACATAGAACAACAGACTGGTTCCCAATAGGAAAAGGAGTACGTCAAGGCTGTTATTGTCACCCTGCTTATTTAACTTATATGCAGAGTATATCATGATAAATGCTGGGCTGGAAGAAGCACAAGCTGGAATCAAGATTGCCAGAAGAAATATCAATAACCTCGGATATGCAGATGACACCACCCTTATAGCAGAAAGTGAAGAGGAATGAAAAAGCCTCTTGATGAAAGTGAAGGAGTAGAGTGAAAAAGTTGGCTTAAAGTTTAACATTCAGAAAACTAAGATCATGGCATCTGGTCCCATCACTTCATGGGAAATAGATGGGGAGACAGTGGAAACAGTGTCAGACTTAAATTTTTTGGGCTCCAAGATCACTGCAGATGGTGAGTGCAGCCATGAAATTAAAAGATGCTTACTCCTTAGAAGGAAAGTTATGACCAACCTAGATAGCATATTTAAAAGCAGAGACATTACTTTGCCAACAAAGGTCCGTCTGGCCAAGGCCATGGTTTTTCTAGTAGTCATGTATGCATGTGAGAGTTGGACTGTGAAGAAAGCTGAGCGCCGAAAAATTGATGGTTTTGAACTGTGGTGTTGAAGAAGACTCTTGAGAGTCCCTTGGACTGCAAGAAGATCCAACCAGTCCACCCTAATGGAGATCAGTCCTGGGTGTTCATTGGAAGGACTGATATTGAAATTGAAACTCCAATATTTTGGCCACCTCATGCGAAGAGTTGTCTCACTGGAAAAGACCCTGATGCTGGGAAGGACTGGGGGCAGGAGGAGAAGGGGATGACAGAGGATGAGATGGCTGGATGGCATCACCAACTCGATAGACATGGGTTTGGGTAGACTCCGGGAGTTGGTGATGGACAGGGAGGCCTGGCGAGCTGCGATTCATGGGGTCGCAAAGAGTCGGACACGACTGAGGACTGAACTGAACTGAACTGAGTTTCTTCATCATTTTAAGATTCTGGTTTTCCCTTACAAACATGGCAAGGGGAACCTCACTGCAAACCTACGAACTTTAGCCTGCCAAGGCTCCTCTGTCCATGGGGATCCTCCAGGTAAGAATACTGGAATGGGCTGTTGTGCCCTCCTCCAGGGGAACTTCCCAACCCAGGGATCAAACCTGCATCTCATATCCACCTGCACTGGACGGCGAGTACTTTACCATTAGCGCCACCTGGGAAACCGTTGCAAACCAGAGTCAACTAAAGCAGGGCTCTCTCAAGAACTCTAGATTAGAGAGGGAAGTCGACTCCAAAATCCTAAAACCTAGTGGCTGCCAAAGAAAGGGAGAAAAAGAAAATGAGGGCGAAAATGGGTGCCAGGTCGTTAACTCACCCCTGCCGTAGGAGACTCCACTGAAGATGCCAAACTTCACAGGAACTAGAGGCGCAGAGGCTTTTCTTTTTTTTTTTTAAATATAGGATCTGCAGATTGTTGGAACAGCAGAAAGAGAGAAAGAAGAAAGACCTTCTAGGGAAGGGAGGAGCAAGAAGGCTCACAACACCAACTTCCATCGCGCACCAACTACCAGCGCCACACCCACTGTGGGCCTTCGGGACTGAGCGGTGCCTCAGCTACCGGCCGGAAGCCAGAGTCTCGCAACCGGAAGCAGGAGCCTGGCAGGCCCGGAAACTTCGACCCAGCACGCAGCAGCAAGTCAAGATGTGAGGCCAAGAATCCTGGGGCAGGGAGCTTGTAATTTGGAACCTCATTCAGAATAGCCCGGTCGCGTTGGCACCAGAGCCTGAGCTGATGTTATCTGAGGGAAGGGGACCAAGCCTTCTAATGTGTTGGCAGACAGCCCCTTCGAGTCCATTTCGCAGTCCCCGTTCTGGCCTTCGGTTCTTATGAGGTAACTTGTTCTTGCAGCCTGCAAAACCCCAACAGTGTGTTAAACCCTTCCAAGTCCCTGTCCTGAGAGCTTCACCAACAAATATATATATATAATATTTATATGTATTTAATATATGTTAAATTCAATGAAAATTTATGAAATAGCTATTATGTACTAAGCTCTGTTCTAGGTTTTGGCCATAGGAAGTTGAATCAATCTTTGTCTTAGAGATCTGAGCTCTGAGTCTTGGTGGGGGAAAGGGACATAGCACAAAACAATTATCTCTAAAGGGATAAGATGAATAATGGTAAATGCTATGCAGAGATTCGGAACAAGTGGGACTACAGGAGACAGAGAACTGAACTGTATGTCTAGAGGGCATTGAAAAGGCCTTGTAGAGGAGGTAACTTGTAAAGTAAGCAGGAGAAGAGGAGGGGTTATGTTTACAAGTGGAATTCTGGCTTAAGGTTTGAACTTTCTAACAGGTCTCAGTTGAGTGCTTTGCTCCATTTTCTCTCACTTTCTCTTGCTTTTCAGTTCACTTTGCCTTCTACTCACCAGCTCTTGTTCTGTTTTCTTGGAAGTAGCCAAGGCCAGGGTATTTCACTTATGAATGATAATTACTTCTTATTAAAATACCTATTTCTGTATTGACAGTCCTTGTGAGTAAAGAATTTTTTTTTTTTTTTAGAATTTGTTTTAGCCAAGTCAACAAAGCACAGTTCCTGTGGCTCATCTCCTAGAACACAAAAATAGCTTCACCATGTCCATACAGATGTTTAAAATGGTATTCATTAAAATGAAATTCCACCTGTAATAGAAAACAGAAAGTGGATGCAAAATGAATGTTTTAAGCTGGCAGTGCTTGCTGTTGCCTTCCATTTCTTTAGGAATGTATATTTGTGGGTAAAATTTTACTAATAAAAATGCATTTCTGGCTTTGGTCTCCAACCATAGGGGTTATTAGTAATATTGACAAACAATCATCCTAGCTCATTACGAAAGTAGTAGTCATGACAAAAAAAAAAAAAAAAAAACCTGCCTCTAGGGTGGATGCCTTCTTACCAATGAATAAAGTTATCTCATGCAGAAAATTAATGACTGTCCTACATTAGTAACATAAATGAACCTTTACTAGTTATCTTCTGTGTCATCTTACATTTTTACAAGGACCCTACAAAAGAAATATTATCCTCATTCTGTAGATGAAGAAATTGAGACTGAGCAATCTGTTAAATAACTTGCTCAAAGTTACAACTACATTGGCTCAAAGTTACAACTACAGTGGAGTCCAGGACTCTGATTCCTAAGCCAACATGCTTTTCCCAGTATTTCACACTGTCTTTATTGCAATGCAGGCACATAGGGGTTAAAAACCCTACCCTATCAAGTGGAGTATCTGGCATGTAAATCAAGGTCTGTCTGATTCCAAAGCCTGTGTCTACATATTTCTATGTATTTTTGGCCTTTGCTTCCAAGTTCATTTAGCCCCATTTATGACATAGAGAAGAAGGCTGTCTAGTAAAATAGACAGTGTTCTAAGTTATAACTAGCATGCCCAGGCTGGCACTTAGTTACTGTTAACAGAAAAACTATATAGACTAGTGAAAATACGTGAATCATTTTCAAATAAACAGAAGTAGATTAACTTCTTTACTACTTCATATTTTTCATGTTCTTTCACTGATCAATACAATAAATTTTGTTGATCTCTTACTTTGTGTGAAACACAGGGTCAGTCAGACCAAAATACTAGTCTTCATGAAGTTTACATTCTGGTTGGAGATGCAGGCAATAAGATAAATATAAATCAGTAAAATATGTTGCATGTTAGAGGCTAAGTGTTAAATACAAAAGTGAAGTAATGAATGGAGATAAGAAGTATGTGGTAGGGACTGTTGCATTTTTAGGTAGGATAGCCAAGGAGGACCTTACCTAAAGCAGACAGGAGAAAGAATCAAGCTGTTATGTGTGGGGAATACATGCAAAGAGATGGAATATCAAGTGCAGAGGCCCTAAGGCCAATGTGGCAGGAACAGAATATGGAAGAGGTAGATATTAAGATGAGGTTGGAGTGATAAAGGGAAAGAGTTTAGATCATGAAAGACTTTGTGGGTCATAATGAGGACTTTGACTTTTATTCTGAGATGAAAACTGTTGAAGGATGTTGAACTGATGAGTAAGCTAATTTGCCTCAGTTTGTTGTTGTTGTTGTAAAATACATGTCACATAAAATTTACAGTCTTATCTGTTCAGTATTATTAAATACATTAACATTGATAAGCAGCGATCACCATCATCTATCCCCATAACTCTTTTTATCTTGTAAAAGTGAAACTTTGTACCTATTAAACAATAACTTCCCATTCTCCTCTCCCTTTAGGCCCTGCCAACCATTATACTATTACACTTTGTTTCTTCATGATTTTGACTAAGTATCTCATGTAAATAGAATAAATAGTATTTCTTTTTTTGTGACTGGCTTATTTAACTTGGTGTAATGTCTCCAAGGTTTATCCATGTTGCAATATATGGTAGAATTTCCTTCCTTTAAAGGCTGAATAATATTCCATTGTATGTATATACCACATTTCTTTATCCATTTATATGTTGATAAACTTTTAAGTTATTTCTGTATCTTGGCTATTGAGAATAATGATGCCATGAACATTTATGTACAAATATCTCTTTGAGACCCTTCTTAAAATTATTTTGGGTAACTATGCAGAAGGGGAATTGCTAAATCATGTGATAATTTTGTTTTTAACTTTCTGAGGACCCTTTATACCATTTTCCACAGTGGCTGTGCCATTTTGTATTTCCATCAGCATTGCACAAGGGTTCACATCCTCACCAACACTTATTTTATGGTTTCTATTCATTTGTTTTTGAATACTAGACATTCTGTTGATGTGAGGCAGTATCTCATTGTAGTTTTGATTTGCATTTCCCTAATCAGCGATGTTGAGATCTTTTCATATACTTATTGGTCATTCATGTATCTTCTTTGGAGAAATGTCAGTATTCAAGTGTTTTGCCCATTTTTGAACTGGATTGTTTGCTTTTTGTTATTGAGTTTGAATTCTCTATTCTAGATGTAAATCCTTTATCAGATATATGGTTTTCAAATTTTCTCTCCCATTTTGTGCATTGCTTTTTTACTCTCTGGGTAGTGTCTTTTGATGTACAAAAAGGATTTGATATGCAAAAGAATTGGAATTAGTTCTTTAAAAGTCTGGTGGAATTCACCAGTGTAGCCATCAAGTTCAGAGCTTTTTTTGTTGGGAGATTTTTTATTATAGTTTCAGTCTCCTTACTGGTCTGTTCAGGGTCTGCTTATAGCTCTGTTCAGGTTTTCTATTTCTTTGTGATTTAGTCTTGGTAGGTTTTGTGTTTCTAGAAATTTGTCCATTTCATCTAGGTTATCCAAATTTTTCCCATATGATCTTATATAGTACTCTTATAATACTTTTATTTTTATAAGATCAATAATAATGCTTCCTTTTCAAATTTTAGAAATTTGAGTCTTCTCTCTTTTTTTTTCAGCCCTCTGCCTAAAGATTTGTCAATTTTGTTGATCTTTTTGAATAATTAACCTTTGGTTTCACTGATTTCTCTATTGTGTTTATCTTTTTCTATTTTGTTTATCTTTGCTCTCATCTTTATTATTTCCTACCTTAAGCTAGCTTTGGGGTTCTTTGTTCTTTATGCAGTTACTTAAGTTTTGAAGTTAGGTTCTTGATTTTATATTTTTCTTGCTTTTTAATTTAAGTATTTATAGCTGTAAACTTGCTGCTTATCACTGCTTTTGCCACATCCCATGTTTTGGTATGTTGTGGTTTTGTTTTCATTTCTCTCTAAATATTATCTCGGTGCAAACATAATTGCAGTTCAGACTGTTAATTCTAAATCATTATAACTAGGCTCAAACATATCTTTATTAATCAAAATAGGAGTCATACAATCAACACATTTTTGTCAACAAGAATTAAGTTTGTTTATTACTCTAGCATAAAATTCCATGCTTTGCAATTTCACGAACTCTTGGAAAGCATTTTTTGCTTTCTGTGGTTGTGGAAGCATTTTCCCTGAAAACAGTTGTCAAGATGCTTGAAAAAGTTGTAGTCAGCTGGCGAGAGGTCAAGTGAATATAGCAGATGAGGCAAAACTTTGCAGCCCAATTCATTCAACTTTTGAAGTATTGGTTAAGCAACGTGCGGTCAGGTGTTGTGGAGAAGAATTGGGTCCTTTCGGTTGACCAGTGCCAGCTGCAGGTGTTGCAGTTTTCAGTGCATCTCTTCCATTTGCTGAGCATACTTCTCAGATGTAATGGTTTCACTAGGATTCAGAAAGCTGTAGTGGATCAGACCACCAGCAGACCACCAAACAGTGTCTATGATCTTTTTTTTGGTGTATGTTTGGCTTTAGGAAGTGCTTTGGAACTTTTCCTCAGTCCAACCACAGAGCTGGTCATCACCTGTTACTGTATAAAATCACTTTTTGTCATAAGTCACATTCTGACCAAGAAATGGTTCATTGATATTGTGGCGAATAAAAGAAGATAACATTTCAAAATGATGATTTTTTTTTTTTGATTTGTGGTCAGCTCTTGAGGCACCCGCTTATCAAGCTTTTTCAGCTTTCCAACTTGCTTCAAATGCCAAACAATCTTAGAATGGTTGGCATTGAGTTCTTCAGCAACTCCTCATGTAGTTGTAAGAGGATCAGCTTTGATGATCCTTTCAAATGGTCATTGTGAACTTCTTTTTTTTTTTTCATTTATTTTTATTAGTTGGAGGCTAATTACTTACAATATTGTAGTGGTTTTTGTCATACATTGACATGAATCAGCCTTGGATCTACATGTATTCCCCATCCTGATCCCCCCTCCCACCTCCCTCTCCACCTGATTGTCAACCTTTAATGGCCAGTCACTGCACTCTTCATCTTCAAGGCTCTTGTCTCCTTTGCAAAACTTCTTGAACCACCACTGCACTGTATGTTTGTTACCAGTTCCTGGGTAAAAATGCCTTGTTGATGTTGCAAGTTGTCTCCACTGCTTTACAACCCATTTTGAATTCAAATAAAGAAAATTGCTTGAATTTGTTCTTTGTCTAACATCATTTTTCTATTCTAGAATAAATAAAAAATAAACAGCAAGTAATAAGTCATTAGCTAAAAAACATAAAATGAGAAATGTGCATCAAAATGATGTATAACATAACTACATTTATTTAAGAATGTACTCCAGGAGAGGAGCCAAGATGGCGGAGGAGTAGGACGGGGAGACCACTTTCTCTCCTACAAATTCATCAAAAGAATAACTGAATGCAGAGCAAACTTCACAAAACAACTTCTGATCGCTAGCTGAGGTCATCAGGCGCTCAGAAAAGCAGCCCATTGTCTTCGAAAGGAGGTAGGACAAAATATAAAAGATAAAAAGTGAGACAAAAGAGCTAAGGACGGAGATCCATCCCGGGAAGGGAGTCTTTATAATAGAGGACGTTTCCGGACACGGGGAAACCCTCGCACTGGCAGGCCTGGGGGAAGTGTTTGAATCTCGGAGGGTAACCCGACTGGGAGAGAAACAATAAATAAAACCCACAGATTACGAGCCTAAAAGCATCTCCCAGCAGAAAAGTACCCCAGACACCCGCATCCGCCACCAGCAAGTGGGGGCGGAACGGAGAGGAGCGGGCGGCATTGCTTGGGGTAGGGTCCGGGCCTGAGTGCCCTGAGGGCAATCGGAGGGAGCTTTTGTGAGTTGCCAACTTGAACCGTGGGACAGCAAAAGAGAGAGAGAAAATTAACCGGCCGAACACACTGCCGGCCGTTCGCAGAACAAAGGGACCGAGATTCTGGATGGTCGACATCCGCCGGGAGGGTCTCAGCGAGACACAGGGTGCAGGCACCCGACTGGCACGGGCGGGGACTGGGGCTGGGGACGCGGAGGGCAGAAGGCGCACGCACCGGACTGGCGCCGGCGGAAACTGAGACTGGGACCACGGAAGGGAGTGGGCGCGCCGCACCCCGGGTGAGTGCGTCCGCCAAGCAACTGGCTGCCTGGACCGCTCTGACGGGGAAGGCACAAAGAGCAGGCGCAGCTTTTTGTTCCGCGCTTTTGTGGAACACCCGAGGGCTGGAACTGCACGCAGCGCGGGGCACGCTCCATATAGAGCAGCCGGGAGCCTGAGCAGCGCAGACGCAGAAAGCAGCGCCAGCCCCTCCCTGCAGCGCCAGCCCCTTCCCGCAGCTCGACGAAACTAGCTACCTGAATAAGAGTCCACCTCCACCCGCCTGCGTCAGGGCGGAAATGAGGCCCTGAAGAGACCGGCAAACAGAAACCAAATAAACAAAGGGAACCGCTTCAGAAGGGACCGGTGCAACAGATTAAAATCCCTGTAGAAAACACCAACTACACCAGAAGGGTGTGTAGATATCGAGAAGTGTAAGCTGGAACGAGGAGCTATCTGAAACTGAGCCGAACCCACACTGACCGCAACAGCTCCAGAGAAATTCCTAGATATATTTTTACTTTTTTTTTTTTTAAGTAAGAAAAAAAAATATTTTTTTATGTTTTCTTTTTTATTTTTTCACTTTTATTTTCCTTTAAAATTCCCTATTACTCCCCCATTACTCCTTAACTCATTTTCATAGATTTTTATGATTTTTTTAATTAGGGAAAAATTTTTTTTCTCTCTCTCTTTTTTTTCCTTTTTCTCTTCTATTTTCTATTTTTCTTTTTCTCTTATTTCTTTTAAAGTCCTCTAGTACTCCTCTACTACTCCTTAATTGTCATTTTCAATACACTATAACCTTACCAAAAAAAAAAAAAGAAGAGACGCCCTATTTTTAAACTGAACTTCATGTATATTTCTAAAATTTTTGTGTGTGTGTTTTGGTTTTTGTTTTTAATATTTAAGAGTCTAACCTCTACTCTATATTTTTAATTTTTGTTTTTCAGTATATGATATAAATTGTGAACATTTAAGAATCCAATAGTCAGTTCCCATTTTTATTCAGGAGTGTGTTGATTATTCTTTCCCAATCTTGACTCTCTGTTTTCTACCTCAGAACACCTCTATTTCCTCCTTTCCCCTTCTCTTCCCAATTCAATTTTGTGAATCTTTGTGGGTGTCTGGGCTACGGAGAACACTCGGGGAACAGACAACTGCGTAGATCTGTCTCTCTCCTCTTGGGCCCCCCCTTTTCCCCTCCAAATCATCTCTATCTCCCTCCTCCCTCTCCTCTTCTTCATGTAACTCTGTGAACCTCTCTGGGAGTCCCTAACGGGAGAATCTTTTCACCATTAACCTAGAAGTTTTATTATCAGTGCTGTATAGTTGGTGAAGTCCTGAGACTACAGGAAGAATAAAACTGAAATCCAGAGGCAGGAGACTTAAGCCCCAAACCTGAGAACACCAGAAAACTCCTGCCTACATGGAACATTAAGTAATAAGAGACCGTCCAAAAGCCTCCATACATACACTGAAACCAACCACCATCCAAGAGCCAATAAGTTTTAGAGCAAGTCATACCATGCAAATTCTCCAGCAACGCAGGAACATAACCCTGAACGTCAACATACAGACTGCCCAAGGTCACACCTAATACATAGACCCATCTCAAAACTCATTACTGGGCACTCCATTGCTCTCCAAAGAGAAGAAATCAAGTTCCATGCACCAGAACACCGACGCAAGCTTCCCTAACCAGGAAACCTTGACAAGCCAATCGTCTAACCCCACCCACTGGGTAAAACCTCCACAATAAAAAGGAACCACAGACCTCCAGAATACAGAAAGCCCACTCCAGACACAGCAATCTAAACAAGATGAAAAGGCAGAGAAATACCCAACAGGTAAAGGAACATGAAAAGTGCCCACCAAGTCAAACAAAAGAGGAGGAGATAGGGAATCTACCTGAAAAAGAATTTAGAATAATGATAATAAAAATGATCCAAAATCTTGAAAATAAAATGGAGTTACAGATAAATAGCCTGGAGACAAAAACTGAAAAGATACAAGAAATGTTTAATAAAGACCTAGAAGAAATAAAAAAGAGTCAATTAAAAATGAATAATGCAATGAATGAGATCAAAAACACTTTGGAGGGAACCAAGAGTAAAATAACGGAGACAGAAGATAAGATAAGTGAGGTAGAAGATAAAATGGTGGAAATAAATGAAGCAGAGAGGAAAAAAGAAAAAAGGATCAAAAGAAATGAGGACAACCTCAGGAACCTCTGGGACAATGTGAAACGCCCCAACATTCGAATCATAAGAGTCCCAGAAGAAGAAGACAAAAAGAAAGGCCATGAGACAATACTCAAGGAGATAATAGCTGAAAACTTCCCTAAAATGGGGAAGGAAATAGCCACCCAAGTCCAAGAAACCCAGAGAGTCCCAAACAGGATAAACCCAAGGCGAAACACGCCAAGACACATATTAATCAAATTAACAAAGATCAAACACAAAGAACAAATACTAAAAACAGCATGGGAGAAACAATAAATAACACACAAAGGGATTCCCATAAGGATAACAGCTGATCTTTCAATAGAAACCCTCCAGGCCAGAAGGGAATGGCAGGACATACTGAAAGTAATGAAAGAGAATAACCTACAACCTAGATTACTGTACCCAGCAAGGATCTCATTCAGATATGAAAGAGAATTCAAAAGCTTTACAGACAAGCAAAAGCTGAGAGAATTCAGCACCACCAAACCAGCTCTTCAACAAATGCTAAAGGATCTTCTCTAGACAGGAAATGCAGAAAGGTTGTATAAACGTGAACCCAAAACAACAAAGTAAATGGCAATGGGACCACACCTATCAATAATTACCTTAAATGTAAATGGGTTGAATGCCCCAACCAAAAGACAAAGATTGGCTGAATGGATACAAAAATGAGACCCCTATATATGCTGTCTACAAGAGACCCACCTCAAAACAAGAGACACATACAGACTAAAAGTGAAGGGCTGAAAAAAATATTTCACGCAAACGGAGACCAAAAGAAAGCAGGAGTCGCAATACTCATATCAGATAAAATAGACTTTCAAATAAAGGATGTGAAAAGAGACAAAGAAGGACACTACATAATGATCAAAGGATCAATCCAAGAAGAAGATATAACAATTATAAATATATGTGCACCCAACATAGGAGCACCGCAATATGTACGGCAAACGCTAATGAGTATGAAAGAGGAAATTAATAGTAACACAGTAATAGTGGGAGACTTTAATACCCCACTCACAACTATGGATAAATCAACTAAACAGAAAATTAACAAGGAAACACAAACCTTAAATGACACAATGGACCAGCTAGACCTAATTGATATCTATAGGACATTTCACCCCAAAACAATCAACTTCACCTTTTTCTCAAGTGCACACGGAACCTTCTCCAGAATAGATCACATCCTGGGCCATAAATCTGGTCTTGGAAAATTCAGGAAAATCAAAATATGTATAGAAATGAATGAAAATGAAAGCACAACAACCCAAAACCTATGGGACACTGTAAAAGCAGTGCTAAGGGAAAGGTTCATAGCATTACAGGCTTACATCAAGAAACAAGAAAAAAGCCAAATAAATAACCTAACTCTACACCTAAAGCAATTAGAGAAGGAAGAAATGAAGAACCTCAGGGTCAGCAGAAGGAAAGAAATCTTAAAAATTAGGGCAGAAATAAATGCAAAAGAAACTAAAGAGACCATAGCAAAAATCAACAAAGCTAAAAGCTGGGGTTTTTTTTGAAAAAATAAACAATATTGACAAGCCATTAGCAAGACTCATTAAGAAACAGAGAAGAACCAAATTAACAAAATTAGAAATGAAAATGGAGAGATCACAACAGACAACACTGAAATACAAAGGATCATAAGAGACTACTACCAGCAGCTCTAT
This sequence comes from Muntiacus reevesi, assembly GCF_963930625.1. Classification (NCBI taxonomy): domain Eukaryota; kingdom Metazoa; phylum Chordata; class Mammalia; order Artiodactyla; family Cervidae; genus Muntiacus; species Muntiacus reevesi. The sequence goes on from NC_089249.1 coordinate 153,995,851, forward strand.
GCCAATAAATTGGACAACTTGGATGAAATGGACAAATTCTTAGAAAAGTATAACTTTCCAAAACTGAACCAGGAAGAAATAGAAGATCTTAACAGACCCATCACAAGCAAGGAAATCGAAACTGTAATCAAAAATCTTCCAGCAAACAAAAGTCCAGGGCCAGATGACTTCACAGCTGAATTCTACCAAAAATTTAGAGAAGAGCTAACACCTATCTTACTCAAACTCGTCCAGAAAATTGCAGATGAAGGTAAACTTACAAACTCATTCTATGAGGCCACCATCACCCTAATTCCAAAACCAGACAAAGATGCCACCAAAAAAGAAAACTACAGGCCAATATCACTGATGAACATAGATGCAAAAATCCTTAACAAAATTCTAGCAAACAGAATCCAACAACATATTAAAAATATCATACACCATGACCAAGTGGGCTTTGTCTCAGGAATGCAAGGATTCTCTAATATCTGCAAATCAGTCAACGTAATACACCACATTAACAAATTGGAAGATAAAAACCATATGATTATCTCAATAGATGCAGAGAAAGCCTTTGACAAAATTCAACACTCATTTATGATAAAAACTGTCCAGAAAGCAGGAATAGAAGGAACATGCATCAACATAATAAAAGCTATATATGACAAACCCACAGCAAGCATCACCCTCAATGGTGAAAAATTGAAAGCATTTCCCTTGAAATCAGGAACAAGACAACGGTGCCCACTCTCACCACTACTATTCAACATTGTGTTGGAAGTTTTGGCCACAGCAATTAGAGCAGAAAAAGAAGTAAAAGGAATCCAGATAGGAAAAGAAGAAGTGAAACTCTCGCTGTTTGCAGATGACATGATCCTCTACATAGAAAACCCTAAAGACTCTTCCAGAAAATTACTAGAGCTAATCAATGAATATAGTAAAGTTGCAGGATATAAAATTAACACACAGAAATCCCTTGCATTCCTATATACTAACAATGAAAAAACAGAAAGAGAAATTAAGGAAACAATACCATTCACCATTGCAACAAAAAGAATAAAATACTTAGGAGTATATCTACCTAAAGAAACAAAAGACCTATACATAGAAAACTATAAAACACTGATGAAAGAAATCAAAGAGGACACAAACAGATGGAAAAACATACTGTGTTCATGGATTGAAAGAATCAATATTGTCAAAATGGCTATTCTACCCAAAGCAATCTATAGATTCAATGCAATCCCTATCAAGCTATCAACGGTATTTTTCACAGAACTAGAACAAATAATTTCACAATTTGTATGGAAATACAAAAAACCTCAAATAGCCAAAGTAATCTTGAGAAAGAAGAATGGAACTGGAGGAATCAACCTGCCTGACTTCAGACTCTACTACAAAGCCACAGTCATCAAGACAGTATGGTACTGGCACAAAGACAGAAATATAGATCAATGGAACAGAATAGAAAGCCCAGAGATAAATCCACGAACCTATGGACACCTTATCTTTGACAAAGGAGGCAAGGACATACAATGGAAAAAAGACAAACTCTTTAACAAGTGGTGCTGGGAAAACTGGTCAACCACTTGTAAAAGAATGAAACTAGAACACTTTCTAACACCATACACAAAAATAAACTCAAAATGGATCAAAGATCTAAATGTAAGACCAGAAACTATAAAACTCCTAGAGGAGAACATAGGCAAAACACTCTCCGACATAAATCCCAGCAAGATCCTCTATGACCCACCTCCCAGAATATTGGAAATAAAAGCAAAACTAAACAAATGGGACCTAATGAAACTTAAAAACTTTTGCACTACAAAGGAAACTATAAGTAAGGTGAAAAGACAGCCCTCAGATTGGGAGAAAATAATAGCAAATGAACCAACAGACAAAGGATTAATCTCAAAAATATACAAGCAACTCCTGAAACTCAATTCCAGAAAAATAAATGACCCAATCAAAAAATGGGCCAAAGAACTAAACAGACATTTCTCCAAAGAAGACATACAGATGGCTAACAAACACATGAAAAGATGCTCAACATCACTCATTATTAGAGAAATGCAAATCAAAACCACAATGAGGTACCATTACACGCCAGTCAGGATGGCTGCTATCCAAAAGTTTACAAGCAATAAATGCTGGAGAGGGTGTGGAGAAAAGGGAACCCTCTTACACTGTTGGTGGGAATGCAAACTAGTACAGCCGCTGTGGAAAACAGTGTGGAGATTTCTTTAAAACCTGGAAATAGAACTGCCATTTGACCCAGCAATACCACTTCTGGGCATACACACTGAGAAAACCAGATCTGAAAGAGACACATGCACCTCAATGTTCATTGCAGCACTGTTTATAATAGCCAGGACATGGAAGCAACCTAGATGCCCATCAGCAGATGAATGGATAAGGAAGCTGTGGTACATATACACCATGGAATATTACTCAGATGTTAAAAAGAATTCATTTGAATCAGTTCTAATGAGATGGGTGAAACTGGAGCCCATTATACAGAGTGAAGTAAGCCAGAAAGATAAAGAACATTACAGCATACTAACACATATATATGGAATTTAGAAAGATGGTAACGATAACCCTATATGCAAAACAGAAAAAGAGACACGGAAGTACAGAACAGACTTTTGGACTCTGTAGGAGAAGGTGAGGGTGGGATGTTTCGAAAGAATAACATGTATATTATCTATGGTGAAGCAGATCACCAGCCCAGGTGGGATGCATGAGACAAGTGCTCGGGCCTGGTGCACTGGGAGGACCCAGAGGAGTTGGGTGGAGAGGGAGGTGGGAGGGGGGATCAGGATGGGGAATACGTGTAACTCTATGGCTGATTCATGTCAATGTATGACAAAACCCACTGAAATGTTGTGAAGTAATTAGCCTCCAACTAATAAAAAAAAAAAAAAAAAAAAAAGAATGTACTCCAATATCAAATGGCAAACTTTAACAATGCAAAACCACAATTGCTTTTGCACCAACCTAATAGCTGGATATCCAGAATGAGTATATGTCACTCTAGACATGCCCATCTCAGATTTAAGATCCTTGGGGAATCAGGGAAAGCAGGGTCAGAGGGCTTGGGGAGCAGGGGTTTAACTCCATTGTTTATTTTTAAGCACCTGTAAATTCAGATGATTCAACACTCAAAAGGTACAAGTGAGTGAATAATGAAATATCTACCTTCTGTTATGGTTCCTTTCTACTCAAGCAACTGGTGACAGCAGTTTCATATGTATGGCTGCTTAGTTTTCCATCCCATAAATATGTGGACATAACAAGCTCTTAGTTGATGAATGTCAAGTTGATTCTAATCTTTTGCTAATACAACTGTGATGCAATGAATAACATTTTATATATGTCATTTCATATCTATATCAATAAATCTATGAGATAAGTTCATAAGTAAAATTGTTGGGTTAAAGGATATATTCATTTGTAATTTTAATAGATTTTGCCAGCTGTCTTCCATAGAAATACCACCATATGCTTCCCTCAATAATATATGAGGACTTCCAGTTTCACATATAAGGAGCTTGGAAGTCACCACTCCATCCTAAGAATAAGTAAAAAGCTGACAGATTGAAAAATAGAAAACTGAGGACACAAGGTCAGAAAGACAATTACATACAGGGAGTCACAGTTTATCAGAGCAGAGACTCCTGCCTAAGCAGAAAATGAACCAGAAACCAGTGTCAGGGTAGGAGACCGGAACTGTAATTATGAATTGCTGGAGCCTCAGCGTGGGCAAGTCTGGGAGTTAAAAACTTCAAGGAATATAGTCATAGGGGAGCACTCACAATGTTGTTCAACCAAGAGTTCAACCAAGTTCCCACAGCAAATATCTGAGAAAAATCCCTTCATGTTTCCAGCATGAGGATGGAAAGATGTGCCGGTTTGAAATATGCCATATCATTCTGTTCTTTTTGTCAAGACCTGCCATCAGGGAAAACTGTTTAACCAGAGCCTAATCTACTGAGATATTATCAGGGCCTATTCTGAGGGGAAGGGAAATGCTCAACTCCAGCTCCCTCTAGCCATTCTGCCTCACGCAAGAGGGGAGGAAAAAACTGAGATACTCATGAAATTCACAGTCCAGTGGCATATGCCCACTGGCAGACTGAGACCTAATCATAGGACTGTTTCCCCTCCCCTTACACCTTACTAGCGTAGTTCTAAAAGTCTCCTTACAACAGTTCCTTTTACCTAGCATATCATGTCTCATTATCAAGAAAAAACTACAAGGTATACTAAATGGCACAAAATAGACTTTGAACACATAGAGCTAGAGTCAGAACGAAATGTGACAGGGATTTTGGTATTATGAGAATGGTAATTTAAAACAAAGATCGAACCCGGGTCTCCCGCATTTACCATCTGAGCATTTACCATCAGATGCTTTACCATCTGAGCCACCAGGGAAGTCCTAATATATTAAGGACTCTAATGGATAAAGTACAGCTTGCAAGCAGAGAAGTGCAGTATAAGCAGAGAGATGAAAATCCTAAGAAAGAACTAAAAATAAATACTAAAGATCAAAAACACTATAACAGAAATGAAGAATGCCTTTAATGGACTTAACAGTGGATTAGACATGACCAAAGAGATAATCTTTGAGCTTGAGGATAAAGCAATGGAAGCTTCTAAAACTGAAAAGAGAGAAAAGCCTACAAAAACAGAATATCCAAGGACTGTTGTACAACTACAGAAGCTATAATGTATATGTGATGGGAATACTAGGAGAATAAAGAGAAAGGGCCAGAGGACACATTTAAAATAATAAAGCCTAAGAACTTCTCCAAATTAATGTCAGACACCAAATCACAGATCCAGGAACTCAGATAACATCAAGCAGGATGAATGCCAAGAAACTTTTTTTTAATGAATTATAGAAGATCAAAGATAAAGAAAAAATTCTTTAAGAAACCAGAGTAGGGGAAAACCTTACCTATAAAAGAACAAAGGTTAGTTATATCCAACTTCTCCTCAGAACCCATGCAAGCAAAAAGAGAGTGGAAAGAAATATTTGAAGCATTAAGAGTAAAACACAACAACTTAGAATTCTGTACCCTATAAAAAATGAAGGAGAAATACTTTCTCAGACAAACAAAAATTGAGATATTTGTTGATAGTAGATCTGCACTATTAAAAAAAAAATTGAAGTTTTTAGAGAGAAGAAAAATCATGTAGGGCAGAAACTCTGATCTACATTAAGAAAGGGAGATCATCAGAGAAGGAATATGGAATAATTAAAAGTTTTTCTTTTTCTTCATTTATCTAATACGAAAAAATTTTGTTCAAAATAGTACCAACAATGTGTTTAGTTATGTGTGTGTGTATGCTTTCGTATAAGTACAATGAATAACAATATGATACAAAAAATGGGAGGGGGGAATTAGGATTATTTTCTTCTGGTACTCCCACTACCTATGAAGTATTACAGTATTGTTTGAAAGTGGAGTTAGATGTAAATATGTATTCCAAACTCTAAAGCAATCATGAAAACCAAATTTTTAAGTATAACTGATGTGCTAAGAAAGAGAAAATGGAGGGAATTCCCTTGTGGGGTCTAGTGGTTAGGACTCCACACTCTCACTACCAAGGGCCTGGGTTCAATCCCTGGTCAGGGAACTAAGATTCCCACAAGCCATGCAGTGCAGCCAGAGAGAGAGAGAGAATGGAATCATACAAAATACTCAATTCAAACAATGTACGAAAATGACTCTGTTTTTCCACATCTTCACAAAATGGTATCATATTCAATTTTTTTGTCACTATAAGGAAACAATATCACAGTGTAGTTTTAAGTTATTTTTTCTTATTAGGAAGTTTTTTTCTAATGTCTCTGCTTTTAATTTTTTTTTTATTATAGTGTTTTTTTCTATACATTCACATGAACCAGCCATGGGTGTACATGTGTCCCCCATCCTGAACCCTCCTCCCCCCCCACCCCTCATCCCATCCCTCAGGGTTGTCCCAGTGCACTGGCCCTGAGCACCCTGTCTTAATGCGTTTAAAATACTTGTATTTTATTTCTGAGAACTGTCTGTTGCTTGGATATATTTTAAAGGAAAAAAAAAAGTGAATTCCAGAAATTTTTAAAATTATATTGTAGACCAGAAAATACTTATGTCTAAAATTAAATTCTTAGATTATTTTGAAAAAAAATTCCAAAAAAGAATTGGGGAGATTTGTAAATAACAGTAATCTACCTATGTATGATGGCAGCAGTGACCTAGCTGTTCATGTAACAGAGCAAAATTGAACAACTTCTATCAAATCTCTAGTACATTTATCTTCATAATAAATGAGTCAGAGAATTTGTGTCTAAAAGACAGGATGGAGTGACATCAACTAGATGGCATGTCCTTGTTTCCTCACAGATACACAGATTGAACAATAACATAAGTAACAAAATATCCTTATGAGCAGTATATAATTCAGTTAAGAAGTTACAGTACTCCAGACAAGCACAAGGCTGAGATCAGCTTCATGGAGAGAGGTTACACAGAGCAATTTTTCTTTACCTGTATCACAACTAAGCACGAAGAGAGATTGTGATTCCTCTTTTTTGGAGGGAGGGAGAAAAAGTAGGGCAAACTTCTACATCTCTGCTTTTTCAGTGGACTCCCAGAGGGACCAGCTTCAGTCTCATTTCACAAGGATTCACAGAAAAAACTGGCATAATACAGTTGTCTGTAGTAGCTGAAGGAATGAACAGCATTTCTGCAGCTGCCATGGCTCTGCAAGGTTGAAAAAGGCACATAAGTGATGCTTCTCAAAGGGAGGGGAAAGAATGTAGCATGCCCCCAAAGTTAGTAGTCTTTCAGTGTACCACCCACGGGGCTGGTTTCTATCTCACTTCATACTGACGTGACATACTGACTTTCATGATTGACATAGATCCCACAAACCACATGGTGTGGCCAAAATAAATAAATAATAATTAAAAGAGTTGGTTTTTAAAAAAGATTTTAAAAATCGACAAACTCTTGGCTAGGCTAAGAAAAAAAGAGAAGACTGAACTAAATAAAATCAGAAATGAAAGAGCAGAATTACAACTGATGCCACAGAAATTTAAAAGATTGTAAGTAACCATTGTGGGCTTCCCTGGTGACTCAGCAGTAAAGAGTCCACCTGTAATGCAGGAGACCCGGGTGTGATCCCTGGGTCAGGAAGATCCCCTGGAGGAGGGCATGGTAACCCACTCCAGTATTCTTGCCTGGAGAATCCCAAGAACAGAGGAGCCTGATGGTCTACAGTCCATAGGGTTGCAAAGAGTTGGACATGACTGAAGTGACTGAGCACACGAATAACTATTATGGACAGTTATATGCAATCAAACTGGACAACCCAGAAGAAATAGCTAAATTTTTAAAAACATATAATGCACCAAGACAGAATCTTTAAGATTTAGTAAACATGAGCAGACCAATATCAAATAAGATTTAATCACTGAACAAAAAAAGCAAAAAACTCTCAATGAAGAAAAGCCCAGGACCAGATGGCTTCATTGGTGACTTCTATCAAACATTTAATAATTAGCACCAGTCCTTCTTAAATTTTTCAAAAACTGAGGAAGAAGGAACATTTTCAATCTCATTTTATGAAGCCAGAATTACTCTGATACCAAAGTTAGACAAAGACTACAGGAAAACTACAGACCTATATCCCTAATGAATATAGATGTAAAATTTCAGAAAACAAACAACAAA